>NC_080540.1:226854263-227169998 GCF_028640845.1 Ahaetulla prasina | reverse complement strand
CAATATTGAAGATGCCCTAAGACAGAGGTCCCCAATCTTTGTGGCTTGGTGGCCTGGCTGGGGGGTGGAGAAGGAAACTGGTTGCACAAGTGGTGGGCCAGCATATACTTGTGTGCGTATACGTAGCCCTTATGCGAATGGTGGGCCAGCATGCAGCTCAACTTACATGAGCGGTGGGTTGGTGCACAAGTGTGCGAATGCCCACCAGCCCACCGCTCGTGCAAGTTGAGCTGCACTCATATGTGTACGTGCTCTAAGCAGCCACTCATGGAGCCCAATACATAATAGGCCATGGAGCAGTAGTGGGCCATGGCGTAGACCTTGGGGACCACCTGTCCTAGAAACATGTAGATGATTGCTAAGGAACCTAAATGTAGTGTAGCTGAAAGAAACTGTCTAAGATGCAATGGGTTAAAATCTAGGAAGAATAATTGAATGTGGCTGAGTCTGGAAGAAAACCACGGGCAGAGAAGATGGGTGGTATTTTTTTTCTTCTGAAACAAGTATAGGGAGGAATTACTCTAATCCAATCTACCAATTACTTTGTCACCTTCTCTCAGAGCCACAGATTGGATTTGAGACATAATTGCAGCCTTGATGTAGGATTGATACATTTCAGATTCCAAAGTTCTTCAATTTTTTAAAAAAACATGCAAATTTTCAGTATTTGGGTGACATCTAGAATGTCTCACAAGCTGCTTAAAGCAAATAGAACATGAATTAACTTTCTGTGATGTATCCATTATACGTATCTTCCTAAGAGCCTCAAGTCCACTTCTCTTCTTACTCTTGTCTTTTCTTATCTTTCATCTGAGCAATCATTACTACTGTAACGATTACTAAAATCTTCTTTCATCTTAACAATCATTACTAAATGATTACTAAAATCTTCTCTCAATTCTGTATGTAATTCAGGATTACCATTCAAATGTATGTCGGAATTTTTTTCTGCATATTTGCATGTCGTTTTCAAGATGAGTATTTATTCAGGACTAAGAATGGCATGATGTATTCCAGTTAAGGACAGATTATAAGCAAGGTAGAGTATGCCAGTTTGAGGCACTAGATAAGGTAAGGCACCAGGTTAAAAACCTTCTAGTCTTCCCTGAGGCACAAAAGAAGCTGAGGTATTCTCTTTCTCTTAGCTCTAGGAAGCAGGTAATAGCAAATCACTTCTGAAATCTTGCCAAGGAAACCACAAACAGTTGTCAGGAGTCAACATTAAGGCACAGGAGAAAAATGTAAGCCACCCTGAGTCTTCGGAGAAGGGCGGGATATACATGCAAATAAAAAAAAAATCTGAAATAGAATTCCTGCTCAACACTATCTGAATATGCAACCAAGATACTGCATGGAATTTGGACTGGACAAGGGCCATCCTTACCATCAACAAGAGGGAAATATGCACTCTGAAGCAATCAAGAAATAACATCAAGAGTCTGATGAATACAATTATTACAAATACCTGGATATCCTTCAAGAGAACAACATCAAGCCCACTGAAGTCAAGAAGAAGGTTAGAAGTAAATGGTACATTATGAAAATGAAGATCTTAAAGTCCAAACTCAGTGCAGGAAATATCAAGACAATTACTACCTAGGCAATTGCAATCATTGGATGCACAGCTGGAAGAGTGGATTGGACTCACCTCAAAACTATAAGAACTAAAAGCACCCATAATTCTATAACCTAAATGTATGGGAGCAAACACTTTCCAGTTAGGAGGATAAAATAATCTTATTGTTGAACAGGAGAAAAGGGTACACATGATGACCAGAGGTGGGTTTCAGCAGATTCTGACCAGTTCTGGAGAACCGGTAGCGGAAATTTTGAGTAGTTCAGAGAACTGATAAATACCACCTCTGTCTGGCCCCACCCCCATCTATTCTCTGCCTCCCAAATCCCAGCTGAATAGGAGGAAATGAGGATTTGCAGTAACCTTCCTGTTCCATTTCCCTCCCCCAATACTCCCAACAAAGAGTCAGTCAAAGGCCTTCTCTTCTAATTTAATTACATAGATAAATGTCCTGGCCACGTCTACCCACGGGCCTGCCAAGTCTCTGGAGATAACGAGGAAATTATAGATAAGGCCAGAATTACTCACGAATATATTCTTCCCTCCATTGATACAGTTTGCCCGTGCAAATTCATTGCTTTGTCCAAGACAAAAAACCAGGAAGTCCTGCCTCCTATTTATAGTCTCTGCAAATATCACTGCATGACCATCATTCCTTGGCTTTGTCCCGCTTCCTCTGCTGCGCGCGCCGGTCACGTCTGCGCAGTCTTGCATCACTCCAAAACTGTTCTTGGGGCGTTGCCAAATCAGAAGAAGGCTCGGGAGAATCAAGCCTTGCCAGCCCCTCCTCCTCCCTTTGCATGGGTGCCAGGGAGGGAGAGGGCCCAAGAGAAGCATGCCTTGCCAGGTCTTCTCCCTCACTTTCTGAATCATCCGAGTCCAGGAGTCCGGGTCCAGGAACCTGGGTCACAACACTTCCCCTGGAGTGGGATAAGAATGGAGATTTTACAGTATCCTTCCCCTGCCACGCCCACCAAGCCATTCCACCAAGCCACGCCCACAAAACCGGTAGTAAAAATTTTTGAAACCCACCACTAATGATGACCTAGAATGGGTCAGCTCTCTTGAGAAGAAGTATTCAACCTTGATAAGCACAGCATGTAGTATATAAGCATTTGTGAAAATTATAGACCTAAGGGATTGTGCTATATCAAAGAAACCCTTGAAACATGATTGGTCAAAATGTTTTTCACTTCAAGGGCTATATAAGTTGTCAGTGCCTCAGAAGTTGTAATGTGCTTGCTTCTGATTCTCTACTTTCCACTCTGTATACTTTTTGTCCCTCTGCCTTAAAATTTCTCTTTGTCCATTTCCTCTGGTTTTCAGCATGTTGACAATCTTTTATTTTGAATCCCATGGAACTTCACATTTGTCAAACGTACAACTTTTATTGCCCTAACTCTGCTTACTTGACTTATGAGCCCTGGGAGACTAACACTCGGGCAATTTATTGGTGTATTATTGCAAAAGTGAAATACTTTTTGGATACTGTCAACCCAATGAAATCAAAGTAGCAGGATGTTTTGTTGGCATAGAGTTACTTCTTCCAGCACTGCAATACAATAATTATCTAAGGGGCAATATCTGCTGGAACTTGACTTGCATTTACCTGCAAAATTAACTTCCATCTACCATTTTCAAACTGAGTATCAAATAAAATACCAGTAATTCCATGTTCTAGTTTAATGCTTTTCAAACTTGATAACTTTAAAATGTATGAACTTCATCACCCAGAATTCCCCCGTTTCATCCATTCTTAATTATTTTAGTTTTAACCAAAAATATCAAGTAGAAAGCTGGCAAAGAATGTACCAGCCTCTAGCTTCATTTTATTTTCCGAAGATTTTCGGTTTTTGCTGGCAGAGCACTTGGGTCACCACAGATGCCCCCGAAATGAGTGATGTCAAGCTGGCCATGCCCCCTGGCCACGCCCCCCCACCCCCAAGGTCAAACACAACCCTGATGACCTCAATGAAATCAAGTTTGACACCCCTGTTGTAAAGGGTCACATTTCTGTGATATATGAAGCATCTTGGGTTTAAAAAAAAATCCTATCCTGCCATAGTAACGATTATGAAAACAGATGCATATACCCAATTTTTTTAGACCTAACAATAGAGAATCAGGTTTTGTACAAAATCCCAACACATTGTATTTTCTTGTTTACAGGTCAAAGAAATGCATCAGGCACTGGGAAAAATTCCATGATCTTGTTTATCTCAACAATTTTGTATAGTGCTGTGATTTTATTTAGTATCACTAAATTCTAAGGGGGGGAAAATTAATAAATTTGCACACCTAGAAAGGTAAGTGTCCATTTGTTTTCCAATTAAATTGGAAATTTAGTTTGATTAAGATATCAGCTTGATATCTTAAGTATTTATTGCTTGGCAGTTATATAATACTAATGTATTTATGGGGAACCTTTAACACACATTTATCAGCACATGGCTGTGTGGATCATATGTGAGTTTAGCAGCTAAGCAAGAAATCCTGGTTACTATTCGGATGGGAAACTGGCATAGTGGCTAGACTGTATAGTAGATAGAGGGAAACTGTAGACAGGTGGCATGGCAATCCCAGTTCCATACTATTGCCAAGAAATGGGGTTTCCACAAAGTCACCAAAGATGAGCTTGATTTTTAATATACAAATTTTTAATTGATTGGGTTACATTTATTTGCTAACCTGATACTTGTTTTTTTTCACATCTCTCCTTCACTCTGTGTGTCTGTGTGTGTGTACTGTATATATATAAAACACAATTTGTATTTACCCCATTATTTCCGCTGTATAATTTTGACATGGCTGTTTCTGATAAAAGCAAGTTTGGCTCCTTTATTCTAAGGACTGAAAATCTCTATGCAAATGTGTGATCAGACATATAAAAAGTGAAAGTAATTTTTTCTCTCCATCTCATTAAGCCTATATTGAAACAGAATTTTGTTTTATACTATTTCCTGTTGCTGAACAGGAAATCTGTATTGGAAATGAAGTGAAGTGCTTTGGTTTGAGAAACCAAAGTTGAGAAATTTGAGAAGCTGGGGCTCTCCCAATGAGCTATGAAGTGCAGTTTGTAGCACTGTGAGCCCATTTATCAGAAGTCTTAATGTTGGCATATCCATAGGAAAAGGTTGGCTAACCACAACTCATTATTTCTTGTGTAAATCTCTTTGTCTCCCTGCTGTTGGTTTTAGAAGATCTGGAGCATCAAATCAAGGATAAAGTTTGATGACTGATGCAGATGGAGAAGCCTGAGCAAATAGAAGCTGCTCTTGTTTGTTGTTTGATCCTCCATTGATCCGATTCCTCCTCTTAGAAACTTCTTTAAGGAAGTTGGACTGTAGAGGTAATTAATGCTGATCTTTCTGGTTTTCTTATGTCCATTGTTCATTCCAAATACTTGTGAAAAATGTGCAGGTTAGAGATTTGGGATTTGCTTATTTTCAAGACTCCCTGCATCTTCCAGATATAGCTTCATACAGAACAGATAATATATACAGTAAGAAAACATTCGTCTTGTTGTTGCAACACAACAGGCTGGTGTGTGTGATGTCATGATTGAAATAAGAAGGTAGGGCTTATCCTCTAATATTGCAATGAAGATTTCGTTATGTTGGCACCTTTATGGCTAGGTGCAGACGCCTCTGGTCTGACTTCACATTTTTGCTATAGAAATGTTATTTCTGAAAGCTAGCTCCATCATTAGCTATTGCACAGCAGCATCTCAGTCAACAGATGATGAAGTCCTAGGAAACAGTTGTGTGCAATAGGGCTTCTTCATAAGACAGCCTGATATTCGCAAGCATTATGGAGAATGTTGTCCTGTTACTGTTAAATTAAAATTTAGCTATTATTGTACAGTAGTTGGCCTCTGGATGGATATGAAGAGTAATGATTCTGTTTTGTCCTGTCTGGTGCTCTTATGAAACATTGTAACTAACATTTTTAATATATTTACAAACTATTGTAATGTAGCATGTGCAAAGTATGAGTTACAAATCGGATAACTGCTGTTTCAAACTGTTCTGCAACTACAGGCTTAGACAAGCTTGTTGTATGCTAATGACATTCTGGATCTTTTCAATTATGATCAAAAATCTTTATTGTGGAGATGTTATAATGCTATAAATGCTACAGATATACAATCAATTAGAATAATCTCATAAGTGCCAAATGGTAATAACACTTGGTTTTACTTTTTGTTTAGAGTCTATTAAAGAATTATTATTGATAATTATTTCTAGGAAAAGTATCCTATTCAGTAGGTTTGAATATTTAATAATGCATAGTTCAGATTAACGGGGGTTAATATTAGGTAGTTGAAAAGCGCTATGAATCTGTGAGGAAGATTAAAAGTAGCAAAAAAGAAAATTGCCTCAATACATTAACCAGGATGGGTTTTTTTGATTTCAGTTTAGACAAATTGATTATTGATTTAGTTCTCGTTGAATGGTAAATAGGATTTCCATTTCAAACATGTGAAAATAGAAGCTAACTTTCCTGACTGCAAATTATATAATTCAGCGTATTTATTAGCTTCTATAATGCATTCAGATGAAAATAATACTGAATAGATCTGGCTCATGGGCCATTTGGAAAGTCAAGCTTTGGAATTGTTGAAATCCTGTATATATGTGGTTCCAACTATGCAGGTAGTCCTCAACATGTGAATGTAATGGTACCTGCCCATTATAGTTATATATTGTGACTGTCATAAAACAAGTTGTCATGCGACAGGTCCAATTTTACAACTTTTTTTCATGGTCATTAAATGTGACAGTAAGTAATAAGCACAAACCATTTTTTATCCCTTTGGGCACAGTCTTGTTGAAAACCAGAAGTGCCAGTTTTTCAGCAAAAATGTCATAAAATGTCACATGACTGTGGATATCAACCATCCCATTTGGCACATTCAACAAAAGAAATCCCCAGAGCTTTAACTGGGTTTAACAGAGTTGTTAATGCTTGGAATACACTACCTGACTCTGTGGTCTCTTCCCAAAATCCCCAAAGCTTCAACCAAAAACTATTTACCATTGACCTCACCCCATTTCTAAGAGGTCTGTAAGGGGCGTGCATAAGAGCACAAACGTGCCTACCGTTCCTATCCTATTGTTTCCTTTCATTATATCCAATTAATATAGTTATTACATACTCATATATATGTTTATATTGTATAATTATTTCATGCTTATGCTTATATATACTGTGTGACTAAATAAATAAATAAATAATGTAGCTTTAATAAAAAATCCATCTAGGCATGACAGAAGCAAAGTCAGTTCTGGGATTTTCCTGCAAAACTCCACATAGGTAACTCCCCTTTTCCCCTCCGGGCCACCCATAGTTCATAATTCACCAACTGAATTCAGTTCTTTTACATTGGGAAAAGCTGTCTGCTTCGGTCAAAGCATTCATCATCACTTGGCCTTGTTAGATAATGTCCCTCCAGCAACAGACGGTTCACTTGTATTCCATAGCCTCCCTCCACCCTTGGGAATTCACCACCCTGCTCCCATCATTGCAAGCAAAAGCAGGTACAGGTGACTATGAAATCGAGTCAGGTTTGACAGGGGGATGCTGTAAACAGCTATAAATTCAGCTGTGTTACCGAACACCCAGAGTAATGTGACTGCAATTTTTGGCTTTTTTGCCAGTTTCTGGCAAGAATGCCCTTTAGTGAAAACGGGTTTGTTTAGTGATTGTTGAAAAAAAAAAAGTTGTAAAATCAGATGCTGTCATGTGGTAACATACTTAACAATCACCATGATTTATGACTGTAATTCCAAGCTTAATTAGGGTTGTAAGTCAAGGACTACTTGCAATTAAAGTCCTTGTTATATTCTCATTTTGTTCCAAATGCTTTGCCTGCCTCCAAAGGCCCTGATTTTTTAATATGATAGGTTTTGGTCAAGAGTAAAGTCATAATTCAGTACCACCAATAGTCTAAAATGTTTACAAAAATAATTTGGATAATATGCAAGAAAACTAGATTAGAGAATTCAAGTTTTCTTACTACAAAATCAGTGGTTTCAGGTCTTAATTTATGTAAAATATGTGTTTTATGATTAAAATCCCCCCATTTTTAAGGTTTATTGGACTTCCTAGTGAATGCTCAAATAATTCTAGTTACTGTCCTTATGTTGGTGATAGAATGTGCATGCTTTGAATGCTATTCATACTATTTGTTAGAATTATTTTATTGGTTCTATGTTTTTAATGCAATGAACCAAAGTTTGGGGAGGAAGTTAAAGACATTGATGTGCAATTAATTTATATTTAAAGAGTCTGGAATTTTATTTTATTATTTATAAAATTTATTGGCCGCCTGTCTTACCCTAGGGTAACTCTGGGTAGCTTTCAGTTACATAAAATCTAAAACATAAAAAATTAAAAACAAACATTAAAACCAAAAACACACATGGAGGGCGGGGGTAGAGTGGGGAGGAGGAAGGTGGGATCTGTTATTACTCAATCAATCACCCCCACTGGAGCCCCAAGCCAACTGGCACAGCCACATCTTTAGGCCCTTATGAAAAGATAGGAGGGTTGGGGCACACCTCACATTGGGTGGCTGGGGGCCAAGATGTTCCAAAGGGCAGGAGCAACAGCAGAGAAAGCTTTCCTCCTGGAGCCTGTCAGCTGGAATACTCACACTGACGGGACCCGCAGCAGATCTCCTCTGCCAGCACGAGTGGGACTGGCCAATCCCAGTGGTGTGAGACTGTCCCTCAATTTATCCATTTATTAAGAGATTTGGCTGTATCATCATTAAATACTTGCCAAAAAGATTAGGTGCTCATGGAAAGACACCAAAATACTAGATACAAAAAAGTGGATTAAAAAAAAAAAAGTTAGCTCTCAGCCTTTGAAATGGTTTGTTTATCACCAAAAAAGAAAACAGTGGATCACGTGGTTCTGTGTGGTCAAAGGTTGTTCAAAACTTGAGTTACAGTATTTTTTATACAGATGTAATTATTATACTTACAGCACTCTGGAATAACTCAAATTTTGTTTTTTTATTATATTTGTTTTTTATATTTTTTGTTGGAATTTTTTTAGGCAAAAAGTTACAGCTATAAGAAAAGCAATGAAACATATTAAAAAAAAACTTCCTGCTGTCTCTCAGCCTCAATCTTTCTCTCTGTATTTTGTACGCTTCAGTGAAAGTAAAACCAACTGTAAAACCCTGGGACTTTCTAAATATGTCACGCATCCCTTGCATGACTTGGACCTTGTGTTTGCTGATCAGATGAGCAGTCTGTTGAGTTTGCAGACCTATGTATTTGTTTCATAAAATTTAACTCTGTTAGGGAGGTAGCCATGAACTTCTTCACATTATAAAAGAAATCACAAGGCAGCTGGAACCTTGCTACTTAACTCCTTTATTCTTGGCAGCTGCAGATGTGACAAGTATATGTATAGGTATATTCCTGTGTAGAGTGTATCCACAAAGTGGGTTTGAGTAGGGGAAATGCTACCCCTCTCGTGTGGAATTTCATAGGTATACAGATGTATTCTAGTTTTCTAATCTAGTAATGTGCCAACTACCCCTCTCAGCAGTTTACAAGACAGTTTTAAGATTGAGGCATTAAACACTGTTTTAACTGAGCTTTTGAGTCAAAAGACAAGCATCATTAATAATGAATAAATGTGGCTCCTCGAAAAAATTAATTGTCCACCCCTGCTACAGAACTACAGTCAAAAAATTCAATACACCAACCACAGGGGCATTTTATATGCATTGTATATTAAAAAAGATCTTTTTGACTTTTTAAAATCATACCCCAGCAGACACATGTGGTGGCAACTGTAGGTGAATCTCTTCAGATGATTCCAAGCAGAATGGAAGCTCAGATTAAAAAAAAGTTTTCTCTCAGGCAGCCTGGATCTAAGGCCATTTAAGGCTTTATAATAAGCAAAATGTGTGGGTGGCCTAAAAAGGAACAGGCAGGCAGCCTGCCTTTTCAACAAAAGATGTAATGAGGCATTTTTTATTCTGCTCAAGACTAACCCAGCTACCAAGGTTTATACTAACTGAAGCATGGGGTCCTTGGTGGTCTCTGAGCTTGGTTGATTTCTTGTAGACATTTCATTTCTAAACTAGGTAACATTATCAGGGTTAGAATGGAGTAGGGTTTGCTCTTTATTTATCTAGCCCATTCCGTTCTAGCACTGACAATGTTACCTAGTTTGGATAATGAAACTTCTGCAAGAAAACCATCAAGCTCACAGCACCAAGGACCCCTCATTTCAACAATGAGCTACAGTACAAATATTCTCTTCTACTGTATCAGTACTAGTTGAAGTTTGTAGACGTGAAAGCAACCTCCTGTGCAAGCATTGCTGGAGGGGAGCCAGGAGTTTTCAGCAGGTGCATTAGTTTTATTTTCATTGTCTTCCAGATGTGGATACACTGGACAAGTCAACCAAAGCTGGTAAAAGGTCATCCTACCTTTGTCTTAGATCTGGTTAACAGAAAGAGAGATTTGAATCCCAAAGCACTCCCAGAACTCAGCACTTGCCTTTTCTGTAAAGGGTACTCCCACTCAGGCTGATAGTGTTACTTTGCTGGAATTAAAGCCCCCCACAAGAAATATAATGACCATTTTACCAGCACTTATTTTCAAGGTATTATTTCCCATGGATCCATTTACCGATTTAAATTGGTCCCTAAATAATTTGTCACTCCATCAATGGTTTTATAATTAACAACAGATGTGCCAGTAGGGCAGAAGGTGGGTCGGAAAGAAAGCAGCATTGCTCTGCAATTTTTGTATGCCTGACATTACACAAACACAGGGAAGCGATAGAGCTCGTGGTGCCTGCAAATAACTCTGATTAAGAGGGATTATGCTATTAAAAGAAAATATACTACTTATATTACTGGCTTTTCCACTCTTTGATCTTTGACCTTTGAAAGGAAATAATGAGTAAACATATAGTTGAGACAGCTGTAATATTTTCGCTTTGAACTAAAGTTTAGTTTCCAATATAAGATGTGGTACAGCTCCCCCTTGTGTTTTCTATTGTATTCAGATTACAAGTCATTTTTGTTTAGAAATGATGAACACTGAATTTTAGTATGGAAATAAAGAGCATTATTTATTCAATCAAATTTTGTCTTATTGCTCACCACCTGTTTTTATTAAGACATCCAATGTTCATTCAGTAAAGAATGTTCAAAGCTAACTGCATTATCGTTACAATACTGTGAATATTCCCATTTTATGTCTTGAAGCATGACATTCAACAGGAATATCCAAGATGGCTTTGATCAAATACAGCTTAAAATCAGGAACTATTTTGTAATTTTTGAGAAGTGAAGATAACAGTTTTGAGTCCTCTGCTGTAAAATTAAAAAAAAATGGTATCTTTAAGTCTTTAAAGATGATGAATTTTTATTGTTTGTATTTATTTTATTGTATTGTGTTGTTTTGAGGGTTATGGAAAGTAAAGCCATGTACAGCATGTAGCAACAGTAAAAGGGCATCTAGAGGAAGAAAGTCACACATTGAGCTTGAGATTAACAAGTAAATACTGTAATAAATAAAACTACTACTTCTAGTAATTTTCTTGATTACATTTATGAGTAGCAGGTGTTCCCATTTCTAAAGATACTAAAAACATGGAATATTATGCCTTGGGGGAAAAAAGACAAGCATTGTCTATTTTTGCACAAGAAAAATAGAAACGGCTATCAACAAAATATATAATGTTCTTATTGTTACAAATATTGCTACCCTCTAGAAAATATTATTTAAAAGTATTTTTACTGATCCATACAGAAATGTAATATCCAGAATGTAAAGGGGAGAAAACAAATTATTTTCAACACAGCTATTAAAATAAGTATGTGCTGCTTTGACTTTGCAGTAAAAATGCATGCCCATGGGAGAAAATAAGCAAGTGTCAACTCAGAGTACATTCCAAAAAGAAACTGGCTGCATACTATAACTACAGTGAATTATCTCCAGCTGTCATGAGCTGTCATTTCTAATTGCAAATTTTAATATGCATACTGTGCTTACAAACTTCTTTGAGATCACATTTGGTGCTTATATATTGCAGAATATAATCTGTGTTATGAATGAAGGCAAAAATTCTGTGTTCGCCCTAGAAGTTCTACATCTTATTAATAAAAAACAACTGGAAAATCTCAGAAGAAATGGGATCCTGATCATTAGAAATGATCAATTATCTTTTATTTCATCATCCATAGCACTCTGCTCTACTTCTGTTCTAGTAGTTAAAGCACTGGGCCAGCAACTAGGACTGTTTTAATCTCGCCTTAAGCATGAAAGCCAACTGGCTGTCTTTGGGCCAGTCATTCTCTCAGCCCTAGGAAGAAGGCAAACCAATTATTATTTTTGACAAGAAAGTGGCATGGATTAATCCAGTTAGTCACCAAGAATCAAAACGTACTTGATGGAAGAAAAAAAAGTAAACAAAATACCTGTAAAACCTACTCAATTGTTTAACAAAGATGGTCAGGAAAAATGTAGATCAGCATATCTGGAAGGCAACTCAATAGGAAAAGCTGCACTAATGCAATCTATTGTGTTTTGAGCTGCTTTTAAAGAAAGTTTCAAACTCAAAAAACTCTACGGGCAGCAATAAAATGTGCATAAGAGACTCATGCTTCCTGCATGATGGCTGGAGCAGAAAATCATAAAGCTCCCTTGAAAAAAAATGAATTGTTAAAAGTTGTTTATTAATACTGTGCAACATCTGTTTATTATCTTTAAGCAAAGGCTTTTGATAGTATTAAGTTTGAATTGAATTTCCTGCTTGGAAAAAAAACCCTAAAACACAGATGGTTGTTACTTCCCACAGACAATATGTTCACTCAAGCTATTTCAAGCATAGTTTAATGCTTACTGTACCAACAAGTGCAATCATAATAATCTTTTGAATTTTATATTTAATCGTGAAATCAGAATAATTATGGGATTGAAACCTATTTTTCTATTTAGAATAGTAAATTCAGATTTGAATAAGTCTTTGAGTACAGATATAACTCCACTATTTGCAAATACAGCATTTCTAATTTACACTAGTAAAATCAATGCATGGTTATAGTAAATTTTTTTGCAATGCAATATTTACAACTTTTATTGTGTTGCTTTTAAATACAGTCAGGTTTCAAGCATAATTATAGTGAACAGCTGCTAGTAATTTGCTGTTCAAAATTTGGTTCCTAGAATATGCTATAATAGCCATATTTTGCTTATGCTTTATATTCATGTAAACTGAGTTTTCATTATTAAGCACTTCCACTTTTGCAACGGAAGTGTAAATAGGTAAGTGCAAATGGGTAGCTTCATCCTTTAAACTTCTACAGTACAAACTTCTTTGTGGGGCTTTTTAACTTGTTTTCTAGAGACAGTTATATAAGAAACAGGGAGACCACTGCTTTTCTACCATCCAAGAAATCTCTGAGATTTTGTCTATCAGACACAAATTTCCAGAGCACTTTTTGCATCAGTAATCATATGCCCTGGTTTTAAACCAATCTTCCTTATATATTTTTTTGCTGGCCATTACATTAGCAGTCTTATCATAAATTAAATACATGTATAATAAATTAAATATATGCTTCTTTGGTAAATATTTGCACCTCAAACATTTCTGATGTAAATATATCCTAACAGTAAAGTCTCCAAACCACTCTTGCTCTCACACACGTTTTATTCAGTTTTGTTGTTTCTAAGGTCTTTGGGCAGGGATGGGGGACGGGACCCAAGGTTTTCTTTTCTGCTTGAACCAACACAAACCTATGTTCAATAGATGAATCAAGCCCCCTCTTCCGGAAATTACAATGCCAGAGATGGCTACTTTGTCATATGAAAGAAACCTTTGCATTTGAATGCCTCTATTATTAAAAAAAACCTCAAATATCTTTACAGCAAGCAAAGGAGCAACAAAGTACCTAAAAATCTGCCTTAAAGGTAAAGGTTCTCCTCACAAATATGTGCTAGTCGTTCCCGACTCTAGGGGGTGGTGCTCATCTCCGTTTCAAAGCCAAAGAGCCAGTGTTGTCCGAAGACATCTCCGTGGTCATGTGGCTGGCATGACTAAATGCCAAAGGCACACGGAACACTGTTACCTTCCCACCAAATGTGGTCCCTATTTTTCCACTTGCATTTTTTACGTGCTTTCGAACTGCTAGATTGGCAGAAGCTGGGACAAGTAACCAGAGCTCACCCTGTTAAGTGGCACGAGAGATTAGAACCACTGAACTGCCAACCTTTTGATTGACAAGCTCAGTATCTTAGCCACTAAGCCACCATGTCCCTTTTAAATCTGCCTTAAGGGCAGGTTCATCATGTTTCAATTTCAAAAGGAACTTCTAAACTAATGAAACTGGTCCCCAGATGTGTTAATCATGGAGAGATAGGGAGGGGAATTTAAATTGCAAGACCCACCTGCCTTTATGATAGGGGATTATTTACTGGTATTTATCACATGGCACATTCACATCACATTTTGCTAAAAAAAAACACAGATAAAAATACAACATATGAAATATAAAATGTGATAGGGAAGCCCCGACAAAATACAGGTAGTCCTCGATTTACAACAGTTCACTTAGTGACCGAAGTTACAACGGCACTTATGACCATTTATTACACTTATGGCCCTTGCAGCAACCCCAGGGTCACCCTATTTACAACTGGATGTTTGACAACTGGTTCACATTTATGTCCCGGGCTCATGTTCTGCAGTTCTCTGACATGCAAAGTCAATGGAGAAACCAGGTTCATTTAACGACCGTGTCACTAACTTAACCACAGCGATTCATTTAACAAACGTGGCAAGAGAAGTCGTAAAGTGGGGCAAGCTGTACGCTGATGATACTCAGCTGTACTTTTCCACCCCGGGCCACCCCAACGAAGCTGTCGAAGTGCTGTCCCGGTGTTTGGAAGCCGTACGGGTCTGGATGGGGAGGAACAGGCTCAAGCTCAATCCCTCCAAGACGGAGTGGCTGTGGATGCCGGCACCCCGATACAGTCAGCTTCAGCTGCAGCCGCAGCTGACTGTTGGGGGAGAGTTATTGGCCCCAAAGGAGGGAGTGCGCAACTTGGGTGTTCTCCTGGATGCACGGCTGTCGTTTGAAGACCATTTGGCGGCGGTCTCCAGGAGAGCCTTTCACCAGGTTCGCCAGTTGCGCCCCTTCCTTGATCGGGATGCCCTATGCACAGTCACTCATGCTCTCATCACCTCCCGCCTGGATTATTGCAATGCTCTCTACATGGGGCTCCCCTTGAGATGCACCCGGAGGCTTCAATTGGTCCAGAATGCAGCTGCACGGGTGATAGAGGGAGTCCCACGTGGCTCCCATGTAACACCTCTCCTGCCCAGACTGCACTGGCTTCCTGTTGCCTTTCGGGTGCATTTCAAGGTTTTGGTTACCATCTTTAAAGCGCTCCATGGCTTGGGGCCTGGGTACTTACGGGACCGCCTGCTGTTACCTTATACCTCCCACCGACCTGTATGCTCACACAGAGAGGGACTTCTCAGGGTGCCGTCCGCCAGGCAGTGTCGGCTGGCGGCCTCCAGGGGAAGATCCTTCTCTGTGGGGGCTCCTACTCTTTGGAATGAACTTCCCCCTGGTTTACGCCAAATACCTGACCTTCGGACCTTTCGCCGCGAACTGGAAACATATTTGTTTGTTCGCGCGGGGCTTTCTTAAATTGTCTAGATTTCGAATTTTAAATTTTATTTAAGTTTTAAACTGGGGTTTTTAGTTTTTTAGCTATTTTAATTTTCGGCCAAATTGTATAATAAGTTTCTTAATTTACTTTTAATTGTACATTGTTTCTTTTTACCTTGGCTGTACACCGCCCTGAGTCCTTCGGGAGAAGGGCGGTCTAGAAATCTAATAAAATAAATAAATAAATAAATAAATAAATAAATAAATAAATAAATAAATAAATAAATAAATAAATAAGCCTCGCTTAAAACAAATTTCTCACTTAACATAAATTTCGGGCCCAATTGTGGTCGTAAGTTGAGGAGTACCTGTACAGCACATTTTGGACTGACTGTTTCAAAACGATCTTTTGCCGATCAGAACACCATAAGTGCGCGTCTGCTTAACTCCTTGGCCATCATCGTGGAGAAAGAGAGCCGACTCGGCACTCCGGGAAAGGCAAAAGAAAAACCGTGACCCGCTTCCCCCACCCCCAGCCTCCATCGGCTCGCCATCCAACCCGCAAAATGGAGAAGACCTCCACTACACAGGAAATGGGAGGGGGGAGGATTTCTTTTCCTCCGTTCTAGCCTTTCTCGGTGGTTCTTCCGGTGGTTGGAGTTTTTTTTTCTCTCTCCCCCAAGGGCCCTGGAGCCAATCGCGGCGTCCTCTGGCTCGAATTCTCCGCCCCCTTTTCACCAACCTGTACTGAGTTGCCGTCCTGAGGCAAACAGGGCTCGCTCCCTCCTTCGGGTCGTATGCGTCTCTCGCTGGCTCTTTCTCCTTCTTCACCCCCGCCCCCCTCTTTCTGTCCACCGCCAGACGCCGACGTAGCAGAAAGGAAAAGAGATGGCGGCGGCGGCGGCGGCAGCGGCGGCCGAAGCAAAGGAAGCCCCGGCGGGAAGAGCGCGAGGCACCCGCAAGGTTAAGGCGACGTCGCGAGGGCGCCGTCTGGAGCTGTAACCGTCCTTTCCCCTTAGGACGCCCCCCTCCTCCCCCCCCCCCACGTCCCGTTGCTTCGACCCGCCAGAGAAAGGCAGCTCCGACTCCCTTCCTCTTCCGAGCGCCTCTCAGCCTTGCCAGGGGCGACGCCGGCCTCCGAGTGGAGCTTCCATCCCTTCGCTATTATGCTGGGATTTCCCGAGAGCGTCCTGGCCGCCCGAGACAGATGCTGAAACCCCTTCAGGCTCCGGCCGCCGTTTCTGCCTGCTAGGACGGCGCCTGGCCAGGACGCCGGGTTGGCTCTCCGGCCATGTATTTCCTCAGCGGCTGGCCCAAGAGACTGCTGTGCCCCATAGAGGCTCAGGAGCCCCCGCTCGGGATCCAGGCCGACCCGCAAAGGACTTTGTTCGCTGTGTTGTCACCGTCCCAGCTCAGCATCTGGTACAACAGGGTGAGTCAAGTTGTCACCCTATAATCACCCGGCCTATTTTTTTAGCTACCGTCTCCTCCCGAAGCTCTCTTCTGTGGTTTTTTTTCCCCCCCACCCAGCCAGATTGCTCCATACCTGACTTTGGCCTCTTCCCCCTCTCCTTTTTGAATGGTGAAAAAGAATTGGGTATATGTGTGTGTTCTGTATGTATGTACCGGTATATATATGTATATACATATATACCAGTATATATGTGTGTGTGTGTGTGTGTGTGTGGATATAGATATCTATATCTCTGTCTGTCTCTAGATGTACAGGTATATAGGTGTATCTGTACATATCTATCTTATCTATCTCTTATCTAATTTATCTATCTAATCTATTGATCCCTCCCTCCCTTATTGGGATGTGATGCTGAATTGGGAAATACTTTGAAAGGCTCAAACAAAACTTGTGGCTTTGCTTTGTGCTATGACTAATGCTGAATATGTGTGTTAATGTTATCCTTTTAAATGGGGGTCCTTTGCCTCTTCTCTTAAATCTTCAGATTGACAGCATAGTTGAGATGTATTTTTAGTTACTTAATGGACTCTAGATGCGTCAGAAACCCTTTGAGTGCAAAGGGATGCTTACTTGAAAAAGAAAGGACTTGTTTTGCAGTTTGGCTCAGTTGTATCCTAGGAATTTTTTAAAAATTTCTTTTGAACTTTACTGGCATTTCTTAATCTCAATTCCAAACCTGCCTTCAGGTATGTACAGATTGTCCTCAATTTAAATTTGCTAAGGAGACATTTATTCAGTTAGCTGTGCCCCATTTTATGACCTTTCTTGACACAGTTGTTAAATGAATCGCTGTAGTTGTTTAGTTAGTAACATGGTTGTTAAGTGAATCTGGCTTCTCTATTGACTGCTTGTCAGAGATCACAAAAGATAATTACATGATCCTGGAACACTACAACCATCATAAATACATGCCAATTGCCAAGCATTTAAATTTTGATCAGATGATCAAGGGTCATGTGGTCATAACTGTGAAAAATGGTCATAAGTCATTTTTTCCAGGACTCTTGTAACTTCAAATGGTCACTAACTGAATGGTTGTAAATTGAAGATTACCTGTAGTTGTAGTAGCTTGGGCATAGGGAAAAAAATAATTCCAAGAAGCGGTTCACCACTTTTAGAAGGAGTAGTTGAACTGCATTCTAAATATTTTCTTAATTTATATCTACATTTTAGGCATATTCCTCTTGAATATCCATTTTGTATACATGTGATAGTTATGAAAGGCGTTTAAGTTGAGTTTATTTCATACATGTCTTATTCTATTGGATATCCAATTTCATGGAAGGAGTAGGATGTGCTTTTTATGTAAATTATATAGAGATGTATTTAGAAAGAACTAACTAACAGTAATGGTGAAGGTAATTCGGTAGGTTTAAACTTTGTGTAAGAGTGAAATATCTTTCAATAACAACTTATTTCTGACACAGTATAGTGCTGTATAGTCAATAACTATATACACCATATGGGGCCCATTCCTTAACAAATATTTTTGTAACTGAATTTTTTAATATCTTGTAATGTCCCATCAATCTGTTGGTCTAAATTTAGCATTGACACATTGATTTTATAAAGTCCAGAAAGGAAGTTGAATTTTAGTTGTTCCATATGCCTTAGCTTCTAATTCAGTTGATATCTATGATGCAACATTGTGTTGCAATGACAGTCTGTTAGTTCCAGTAGTAATATCTTTGTGAGCATTGGTTTCGAAACAGTCAATTTAGTGTAAGTCTACAATTCCGCGCAAAGTTGTCATTCAAAATAGCAATCTTAAACATGTTTATAATACTACTACATATGATTGTATTAGTCAAATGCCTGGGACAAAGCAATGTGTTTTTATATGAGATCTGATGTTCTATAGAAAACATAATACTGGAAGGAAATTCAGAAAACAGTGATTAAAATGATTGGAGAACCTTCTCTTGGGATTTCTTAATTTACAAAAAAGAGTAGAGGTGGAGTAATAAAAAAGAGAAATTTAAAAAGTGAATATGAAAAAAGAATATCAGATATAAGAGTAAAACTGAAGATTAGTGAATCAAATGCAATGGAAGGTATAGAATGAAAAGGAAAACATATAATTACCTACAGTTCACTTTCTCAACTCATATTAATCATCTACATAGTATTAAACAATTTAGAATGCAGTTCTACATATACTTACATGAGAATAAACACTGAGCTAAATACCAGAATATCAATTTTTAAATGAACAAGGATAGAATTATGCCATTACATACTAGCCTTTGGATGGCTGTTAGTTGTAAATGATGAATATAATTTATTTTTGTTTATAATTTGTCATTTATCTTTCAATTTTTTTGGTGAGGAGGGCAAGTTTATAATCCATTTGCAAACATGTTAAAAATTATCTACATATAAGGGCCTTTGATGATGTAATGATTGTTGTTATTTTCTTATATCCAGTGTACTGTGTGGTTATGATTAAGTTCTTTATGCAAACACAGAAAGCCTTTGTTATCTTCAATCTTGTTCTAGTATTTCACATATACATAATTTTGTAGAAGTTTTCTGTATTTATATGCCCAAATCCCAATAGTTCTGAATATATTACCGACCTTTGTTTTGCTCTTCATCCTGTCCTAATGACTTCACATGAAGTTGTGAATTCTCCTTTGATAGCATCTTCAAAGAGAAGTTGGATGGCTATTGTCAGAGTTGCTGTAATAGAGTCTGTTTTGAGATGGTATTGGGTTGGATGACAACTAAGGCTCTTTCCAACTCCTATGAGTAGATAACCAGCTTGTATAGATAAATATTTTTGGGAAATGCCTTGTTTTATACATGTGTGTATAATCATCAATGGTATCAATAATTATTTGTAATATGTGTTATGTAAATATGGCATCAAAATTGTAAATAATTTTCAATATTAACAATATTAACTGGGAAGCTAATTTTTTCTACTATCAGATTAGAAATTTCCCTTTTTAATTGCAATTGGGATGTTATTAATAATGTGAGCTATTTTATGTATATGCTTTGTTATATCCATTAGATCAAATATCACTAAAATGAGTTTGATTCAGAGGTTTCTGTCATTAAAGTAAGAAATGGAAACAATATTTAATAATGATTTATTCCCTCTACAGTCAGTTCTGTTCTGTGTAATGGAGGGACCTTTTGAACAGTTTGTGGGGTAGAAGGGTTGCAGTAAAAAAAAAAGAACCAATTCAATGGAGCAGCTAAGAAGTTGGCCTAGAAACCAGGAAATATGCTTTTTAATCCTCCCTTAGGCATGGGAGATGACTGGTGACATTGAGCCAGTCGCTATCTTAGTTCAACCCACCTCACAGGACTGTTGTGGAGAAAAGAGGATGCGGGCCCATTACATATGGACACTGCCTTGAATTGTGGGATTTAAGCAATTGAAAAGAGAAACTTTTCCATTTCTATTGCTAACAATATTCTCTACTGAATCAACGTATACTATTGACAGTGTAACAGCCTTTCGTGTGCCTTTGGCGTTGAGTCATGCCGGCCACATGGCCATGGAGATGCCTTCGGACAGCGCTGGCTCTTCCGCTTTGAAACGGAGATGAGCACCGCCCCCTAGAGTCGGCAACGACTAGCACGTATGTGCGAGGGGAACCTTTACCTTTTAGCAACCATTTGCAAACACGTTTTCACTTGTAAATTGCAGTCCAATTTTACATTTCTAATATGTAAAGCACTTTTTTCTGACATGAATATATACACTATTTTGGATGGATGAAGAATTGGGTAACCTTTGCATTTTTTGGAAAAAAACAATAAGATTATGACTATTAAAATCTAAGGCAGTAGAGGGAAAGGAATAAGGTCAGTGCAGGAGCTAAATTAAGATACTTAATTTATTTATATTAATACTTATGACTTCCAGGTTTCAGTTTCCAACCCTTTTGGGCCAATTGATGGATTTGGAACTGTGCCATAGTTGTACTAAATAAGGTGGCCAACATCACAGAACTATTAACAAATCACTAAATATTATTGTGCTAAATAAGCATGGTGTGTGGCCATTTTTTTGAAGTCAAGGTACTGAGGCTAAAGATAATTTAGCAGAATGGTTTTAAACTATGAGTCATAACTACAAATATGCAGAAGATATGAAAAGCTTGTTAATAATTTAACATCTTCAGATAACTATAGCTGTTAGAGGAAAAAAAATTGTTAGGCTTATTCTCTATTCCACCTTTCGTTCAGAAGCTTATGTCTGTTTCAGTGTGCTCCATTCCAAGTTATTTCAGAAGTAACTCCCATAATGGAACAAAGAGTTTAGTGAGCTTGTGGGTCCTACACCTGTCTATGTTTTAACTGCAACTGCTGCTGCTAAGACACTAAGTCATGTATGGGATAAGGCAAGAGTCCCTTCATTCATGATTCTTACCTACTTATGGTTTAGAGCTACTCGGTACAGGGATCACATTGGGATTTGTGAACTTATCTGCATGTCTTTCAAAGTTCCTCCACCGTGCAAAAGGTTTTACAGTTGTTTTCCTCAGGATTTCTATAGTAGAAGATCTCTTCCTCTGAGCATGCCTGTTTCTGAGATGCTGCTGGTTAAGGCTACTAATTCCAAAGCTGTGGCTAAATAGGACAGCTGCTATCGCATTTAGAGACTAAGGGGAGAGCATTTCAGGTGGCTAGGTTGTAGCTGCTTTCATTGTACGTTGCCTTTATTTAACAATTTAAAACTCCAGTTCAACAGAGCCAGAGTTGGGGAAAAATAGAATTCTTATAATCTGTATATCATCCTACTGAAGACAGTTGGATTTGAAAGTTATAGATATTAAAACAGGATCCCTGAAAGGTCCTGTTCATCTTACAGAATTATTTTCTTACCTACAAAAAACATTCCATACATTTTTTCCCAATTATGGATTATTAATAACTTAAGCTTTTCTTCCATTTTCGCTGAAATTATGCTAAGTGGAAAAAGGACTTTCTGTACCTCTGTGCAGTCTAGTAGTTTCACAAGTCCCTTCACAGCACATTTTCCATTCTTTCAATTTTTCAGATACACTACCCGTGTTCATGAAATCTATACCATCCAGGGAGTATTGCAAGATTGAGCAAGGATTTATAATGAACTCTAACATGTTAAGGTCCCTCAGGAGTGCTGAGCTGACTTTCCATTAAACAAAACTCTTCTATTACCTTTTTCCTAAATATTTAGAATAGTATCCATTAGCTTCTGATAATTGTTCATGTCAGTACTTTTCTGTGAGTTGTCTTCTGAACATCTCTGTGAAGATTTCCAGTTTAACCAGGAAACAAACCATTGCAAGAAAAAACATTTGGAACACACATAAAAAACACAGGTAATTTGCCTCATATTGTCTAGCAAAAATGTCCACCATAGCAATAAGAAACAAAGTGGGCACACATATAAAGTAAACACACATATTTCAGCAACCCAGACAAAACATTTTGAAAACCAAATATTCTCTTGTATGGTTAGAGCCATTTCTGTGTATTCTCTGCTACCTCTGGCTTTTTTTCCCCTGAAGGCTATTTGCTAAATATATGTTGCACATATACATATAAATCAAGAAAAACAAGGTAGGGTGGTAGCATCAGAGGAAACACCTTCTATATTCAAGTGCTTTATAAGCTCCAGTGTGAGCTTGAATTTTTTAAATTGATGCATAAGATAATTGGTTGACATATAACATATGATTATATAGGCAGTTTGTTCGTATGCTTATTACAGTGCTCTGCTATCACTCTGTAATTTCCTGCCATTGACAATACATATTTAATGAGCTGTACTATACAACACATGGAACAAAAAATAAGGAATATTTCTGAAAAATTCACTTTAAAGCAAATTGTGATAGTTTTGTGTAGCAAATGGAGACAAGGCTTTCACTGTGTCATCATTACTTTTATAAATGTCTGAAAGTCCTTTAACCCACTGAGTTGAGATGATATGCAATGTTTAGAATCAGCAGGATAGCCTTTAGAATCCAGTAAATGAGCTACAAATAAGTAAAATAGGATTGCTTCTAAATATACTGAAACCAAGTTGTAATTGCAGTCCTTATGTCATTTTTCTGATACATGACTACACTTAAATATTTTCATATTTTGAGTTGTCAATTAAAGAATTTGTTTTAAAAGTGTGAAGTACTTCTGGCATATCTTTCAGCAAGGTCAGAAGACTGAAAATTTAGTCATCTTTTAAACGCCAGTTAGTATTTATAATTGATAATAATATGCTTCCGTGCTTTGTGAGATTTTCTTTTAAATGTTTAAGCTTTTGTGAAATTGATGGGGAAAAGTAAAATGCACTTGAAATGATAATGCATAAGGAAAACTTAAATTTCTACAAAGGACTTTGGGAAAAAAAAGTCTTCTTTGATATCAGGACATAAAGCAAATGAATAAACCAAGAATGTCTGAAAGAACTGAAATAATTCTTGAAGGTAGCAATGTTGATTTGAGATAGGAATTTGTTTATTGTTTGTAGAAGAATGGTTCCAAAACGTTTTATCTTCTGTGGAAGGGAACAAATAAAAGCATTTTTGAAATAGCTTGTCAGCCCTAGTCTTGACATGATCAATTTCTTTTGTGCTTTCTCCTTGCTATTCTCTTCCATTTTCTTGAATTATAAATTACTTTACAAGTATATAAAATAAAACTATTTTCAGTGGAATTTTCTATGAGGTAAATATTTATAGACTTCTATGTAAATAAATCCTACATCCCTAAAAATATTTTCTTCTTCTTTTGATATGCAGTGAATTTTTTTTTTAGAAGTATGTTAACATAAGACATATTTATTAAGACAACAACATAAGAAATTTAAGTCTTGATTATTAAAACTATCTTCTGAAAGGGCAACATTTTAAAATTAATGAATGATTATGGGTATTGCTAGTGCCTGTCTGAAACAAAACAAGATAATTTGATTGTTTTAGCATGTTATTTACTTGAAGTAAGCTTACATGCCTAGACTAGCTACTGTGCTTGTGTCTAATAAAATGCATTTGCTTCCATACAATTGTCAGTTTTCCTTGTGGGAAAAAAGTAGGACTTCTTTTCATTGAGTCTAAGATATTTAAAAATACTTATTATTTAAAAGATTTATATGAGTATCCTTCTTAAGCCAATTTGGGCAGTTTATAACAACCATAAAACCAATAAACAAAGCAATCATAAAAACAATTAAACAATAAGTCCAAACCCTGTACCTTAATTGTCCCTTAGCCACCCTCCTGCCATGCATCTTAGTAACAAGCCAGGTATTGATGGCCTTCTGAAAGGTTAGAAGGGTGTGGGCATGTTGAATTGCCAAGAAGGGTGTTCCACAAGGTAGGAGCAGCTATGGAAAAGGCACACTTCCAAGTTTCCTGCCATATGGGAAAGTTTCTGGGTCCACCTTATCTAGTGTAGTGGGATGGGGTGGATCTTCTTCCTGAAAGACAGCCTGCAAATAACCAGAAATATGAACTTAATGTTTAACAGAATCCTTAAATAAAACCTCTTAAATGTACAAATATTATTTTCAGTATATAAAGTTTCTGTAAATATGAATAAACTGTCTGAAACTATTTATAAAAGCAGGTGTGTCCCCAGCATATGGACCATATGTATTTTACTAAGTGTTTCTTTTCATGGGGTCCTCATAAAATTATTTACGGTAATTCATTTTGTTAATTTCGTAAGGCAAAATATATTTCCATAGTAATGCTGATAAATAATCTGAGAAAGAGAGTGAAGTAGGTCTCCTTTTTTATAATTTATACAATATTTCTGAGCTAAATGCAGGATGAGTTAAAAGAAATTATATGTCAAATTGTTTTGAAAGAATTTTAATGTAGAATTCAAGTTAGAATTTTACTATAATTTCTATTGAAGGAGAAAATAGTGAAATGAAGTACAACTATTTCTGATTGGGGGAAGTCATTACAATAGTACAGGCAGTAATCACTGCTCTTAAGTGCTGTAGCCCTCTTTTCCCATTATGCTGCTTTTCTCAGCAGTTTATCTTGTGCAACAAGTTGCTATTAGTTACTGCCAAATGTTATAGGCAAGGTTGTGCTTTAAACTCTTTATCAGCCTTTCCCAATTGGTGCCTTCCAGGTGTTTTGGATTATAGCAACCATTGTTCTTGACTGCAGGCCTTAAATGGCAATGGAAGTAGAGGAAATGGAAATTGTAATTCAAAACAACTGGAGGGGCACCAGATTGAAACAGTTTGAAGTAATATTATTGCAAACAGCACATGCCAGAATGCCAGTATCTTAATATTCCATATCTTCATTTTAAGATATGACCTTTCAGCTGAATTCCTATCATTATTGATATGTATTTGAAGCATAAAAATAAGGAGGTTAGTGTATTTATGATGTGCTGGTATATTATAGTACTTTGGGGTTGCTTTGGGCTTGACAGAGTTTAAAGACTATACTTTTTCACACTGTTACATTTCATGGGTTACAGTAAGAATGTATATTTACATTTTATTTATGGCCAAAATCCAATGGACTCTGGGCAGTGTATAAAAATATAAAACAAAACATAAACATGGCTAAAAAGATTAAATCAGATGGATGGCTCCAACTAAAACGATATAATGAACAGCAAAATCTACATAATAGGGATCTTAGACAAATAATTAATAATGCCCCCAGATCTGCAACCAAAGCAGGTTTTCAAGCTCTCCAGACTTCTATGAGAAAAGGTGCTACCCTTATCTCTGAGGGAATGCTTTTCCAGAAGTTTGGGGCCAAAAGGCATGCTTCCTAGGTCCCACAATTTAATGGAGGGGAGCTGGAGCACAGTCATTTTGCTGGAACATACTAGTCAGGCAGAAACAATTGGAGATAAGCAGTTTTTCAGATATCCATTTAAAAGATTAAACATGCATATATTAATCAGGTATTTATTTGAATATACCAGGCATTACAATAAAATTAATAAGTGTTTGAATTTATGATCATAGCTTTTCTATCTATTGATTGCAGAATCTATGATGGAAATACTCCACGTATAACACACTGCTAGCCTTGTTTAGAAAAATAGCTTTGAAAAACCATAAATCTATCCAGATGTCTAAAAACAATACAATTATTTCAAAAATAAATTATTCAAGACATTATTGCTTTGTAATAAAAGGAAATCCTTGAATGGTACTCTATTTTTATTTAGATATTCATAAATGAAAAAACAACAACATAGTTTTGGCATACATACTATATTTGTTTTACAATCTTGTAATATACTCCTGAGATCCATCAAATTGATTCTGGAAGTATGTTATTGATACAATAGGGAATTTATAAATTAGCATCCTGGTGAAGCATCAGCTTACTTCCCAATGTTTCTAGTATCTAGTATAGATCTGAAACTTTGTGCTGCAAATGATAGAAATCAAACACTATTATAAAACAAATTCCTGAACAAATGCTCAGTCATTTGTTAAAATAAACATTTCTGAGCAAAAGAGAATGTTCTGATCTTTCCAAGCCTGAGAACTGTGATGCAACATTAGCTTTTATTAATACATTGCTCACTTTGGAATGATTAACTATCCTATCTAAATTGAACCGTTTTGAATGATAGCTGTATATCTTGAATAAATGTTTGAAACTGGTAATAGTGCATGAGCCATATTTTTACAGCAGAACGTTTTAAGGCATCATGCTTAATTTATTACTTGCCAAGTAAGTTAGTTTATATTGTGGTTTTGAAATAAGGAAGTCTTAGATTTTCCTAGCCACAATTCTTAATTAGTTTGCTAAGAGGGAGCTTCTTAAACATGTTAATATATGCTTTTGGTATTATGCGTTGAATTTAGGTATAAAACAACATCTTAGAAAATATAAATAAACAATGATTTTTACAGTTCTACTGTAGTCTTCTTTAAAAAGAATTAGGTAGGTGTGCTATCACTTAGTGTTTAAAGCTATTTGAAAGAACTGAATTTATGAAAGTCATAGCTAGTAGATTTAACTTTTTTAAAAAGATAACATTGAAATATAGAATGTAACTGTTGTGTACTATCTCTCTTCCTATCCCAGCCCAGTGTGCTAATTGTAAGCTACAAAGAAACACTAAAAGCTGTGTCGCAATTTGGACATTATGACCAAGCTGAATGGAAGCCTGACAGTACCACGATAGCTGTTTCGGTAAGTAAAGAAACTTGTATAGAGACATTTGATGATTTTAATAGAGAGAGACATTTCACATAACATTTTATTGAAACATAGAAAATTAATTAAAAAGTAAATTTAAAATGTAGATTGAGTTGGTATCTATATATTTAATATATATTTTTTGTTTAGAGCAGCGGTCACCAACTGGTGGCCTGTGAACCACTGGTAGTCTGTGAGAAAATTTTGGTGGTCCCCAGAAAAAATATTTGCATTTTTTATATTGCACTTAACCAGGGGTCCTCAAACTACGGCCTCTGGTCCGGATACGTATAATGAACATTTGTGTTGCTGCAGAGAGTCTCCCCCTTCGGGGTCTTTTTGTGTGGGTCGGAGGGGGACAGACATTCCGACTTGGGGTCCAGGTTAAATATATCAAAGTCAGCCTTTTTCATGTCAGTATACAGTGGGTGAAAAAGTATTTAGTCAGCCACCAGTTGTGCAAGTTCTCCCACTGAAAAAGATGAGAGAGGCTTGTAATTGTTATCATAGGTATACCTCAACTAGGAGAGAAAACATGAGAAAACACATCCAGAAAATCACATTGTCTGATTTGTAACAAATTTATTTGCAAATTATGGTGGAAAATAAGTATTTGGTCACCAACAAACAAGCAAGATTTCTGGCTCTCACAGACCTGTAACTTCTACTTTAAGAGGCTCCTCTGTTCTCCACTCATTACCTGTATTAATGGTACCTGTTTGAACTTGTTATCAGTATAAAAGACACCTGTCCACAACCTCAAACAGTCACACTCCAAACTCCACTATGGTGAAGACCAAAGAGCTGTCGAAGGACACCAGAAACAAAATTGTAGACCTGCACCAGGCTGGGAAGACTGAATCTGCAATAGGCAAGCAGCTTGGTGTGAAGAAATCAACTGTGGGAGGAATAATTAGAAAATGGAAGACATACAAGACCACTGATAATCTCCCTCGATCTGGGGCTCCATGCAAGATCTCACCCCGTGGGGTCAAAATGATCACAAGAACGGTGAGCAAATATCCCAGAACCACACGGGGGGACCTAGTGAATGACCTGCAGAGAGCTGGGACCAACGTAACAAAGGCTACCATCAGTAAGACACTACACCGCCAGGGACTCAGATCCTGCAGTGCCAGACGTGTCCCCCTGCTTAAGCCAGTACATGTCCGGGCCCGTCTGAAGTTTGCTAGAGAGCATTTGGATGATCCAGAAGAGGACTGGGAGAATGTCATATGTCAGATGAAACCAAAGTAGAACTGTTTGGTAGAAACTCAACTCGTCGCGTTTGGAGGAGAGAGAATGCTGAGTTGCATCCAAAGAACACCATACCTACTGTGAAGCATGGGAGTGGCAACATCATGCTGTGGGGCTGTTTCTCTGCAAAGGGACCAGGACGACTGATCCGTGTAAAGGAAAGAATGAATGGGGCCATGTATCGTGAGATTTTGAGTGCAAACCTCCTTCCATCAGCAAGGGCATTGAAGATGAAACGTGGCTGGGTCTTTCAGCATGACAATGATCCTAAACACACCGCCCGGGCAACGAAGGAGTGGCTCCGTAAGAAGCATTTCAAGGTCCTGGAGTGGTCTAGCCAGTCACCAGATCTCAACCCCACAGAAAACCTTTGGAGGGAGTTGAAAGTCCGTGTTGCCCAGCGACAGCCCCAAAACATCACTGCTCTCGAGGAGATCTGCATGGAGGAATGGGCCAACATACCAGCAATAGTGTGTGAAAACCTTGTGAAGACGTACAGAAAACATTTGACCTCTGTCATTGCCAACAAAGGATATATAACAAAGTATTGAGATGAACTTTTGATATTGACCAAATACTTATTTTCCACCATAATTTGCAAATAAATTCGTTACAAATCAGACAATGTGATTTTCTGGATGTGTTTTCTCATGTTGTCTCTCCTAGTTGAGGTATACCTATGATAACAATTACAGGCCTCTCTCATCTTTTTCAGTGGGAGAACTTGCATAACTGGTGGCTGACTAAATACTTTTTTACCCCACTGTATACAGAACTGAGCCTTGTAACAGTATCAACTTGTATGGCAAATGGAATTCAAGAATGCGCATCTATGCTGATGTCAGGTTGATACTTCTACTACATAGTGTTGTCTTACACTTTCTTGTAGCATGACATACCAAATGAATGAATTATTTAAAGACAGATAATGGTAAAGAATGCAAAATTAAATAGACAGTGCTATCTTGTTCCTTTCATTTCTTTCAAACACTGAATTTAATTAGAACATAATCTGGAAATTGTAATACATACTTAGCTATATAAACACATCTGTCTGTCTTTGGATTTATAGTAGTTTTGTTTCAAATATTGAAGAAAGTATTACTAGGAGCAGCTGTGAAAAATGCTTTCCTTCTCCATTATATTCTTAACTGAAAAACAGGAAACAATGCTTGGAAAGAAACCTGAAACCTTTATATTTTTTTTCTCCTTCTGTCTTTGAGAAATATATTAAATTATTTAAAAGAAGGAATCTAGTTAACATTCTTTTAATGTCTATTTTTGATTTAGAGTCCATTTTAGTTTAATTTTAGGGGGAAATGCTTATTAGTATTGTGTGCAGTTACCCATCAAATGGGGAGGTTAGGATTAAATAAATAAAACAACTGAAACTAAAAATGAAAATTCAAAAATCAGGTGTTGTGATATTGTGTTCTCTCTCTCCCTCCCTCCCTCCCTCTCTCTCTCTCTCTCTCTGTCCATTTAGACTCTGCCTTTTAAGTACCTTTCTGTCTTAAGGTTTTCTTAAACTGTTTTTTTGCCATTAATTTGGCTAAAATATAAAACTATAAAATATACAGCTTATCCTCCCAATAGAGGAGAAAATCATGAAAACCTATCTTTTCATTAAGAAAACAAATGATTATTCCCCATTAAGTCAGAATTAAGATTGTTTGAATATTGGGGAAAATTAATAAAGTCCATAGGAGTTTAAGGGTATGTATATGGGCAGCAAACTAAATTAGTCGTGTGTGTGTACACACATATGTTCAACAGTATTAAAAGAAAGAATGTGCTTGATTTATGCTGGTCAATGAACATAATAAAGTTTTGTTTGATTTGACTTACAAGTAGACCTTGAGTTGTAATCAATGTGGATCATAAGTTTCTTCATTCAGTGTTGCCATAATTTCAAATGGTCACAGAAAAAATGGTTGTAGCTGTGGACTACTTGTTTTCATTTTTTCTCGAGTACAGCATTCCATATGTTTTAAATATATGGAGTTTAAATTACTGACAGCTCTGATTTTTTGGAAAACTTTTAAATCTATGCATTTTTTAATTTTGTCTATCTTAACTTTCAGACTGCAAATGGATACATACTATTTTTCAATCTTATTTCTGCAAGAGACAAATACCTGTATGAGCCAGTCTATCCCAAGTAAGTTTTGCTGTAAATATTTTATTTGTTCCACTGTTCAGGGCTACATGTACAATACCCAGGGTTGGGCTTTAGATACTTTAGCAACGGATTCACTGCGCTGTTGCTGGGTGGGTGTGGCTATGATGGGCATGGCCTAGATGGCTGCCTGCACCATTGCGGGGGGTGCGCGTTTTTCACCCTCCCAAGGCTCTGGAGCCTCCGGGCGAAGACAGCTTCCCCCGGGGTCTGGAGGCCCTCCGGAGGCCGGAAACAGGCCCATTTCCGGACTTCTGGAACCTCCGGTAGGCCTGTGTTTTGCCCTCCCAGACCCTCCGTGCGGCCCCTGCACTTACCTGGAATGATGAACGGGCTGCGTGGAGACTCCTGGGAGCGGTGGGGTGGGCGTGGCCAGCCAGGGGTAGCATTTGGGGGTTTGCTGAACCCTGGCAATCCTTGGCTAGAGGATCGCCCAAACCCCCAGGAGCTCACCCCTGACAATACCACAGAAACAAATTTCTAGTTGCACAATAGGAATTTTCCTTATTTTCCTTCCCATCCCTCCCTGATTTGTTTTGGTACTTTAACATTTTGCTGAAAATATTATTTTTGATCCAGAAAACTATTCACATGGGAAAATATATAGAAAGAAAAAGAGATTTGCTTTTTGTATGACATAAAAATTTGGATATATTAGTAATGTATACAGTATATTTGTCAATTTTTTTTACTCCTTAATATGAAATTTTAAAATTCTGTTTTAACAGCAGGAGCTTGAAAATTCTATTGAATAAGTGTAAATAAGAAAAAATACATATCTGGATCAGTTGTCTAGAGAAAGGATGGACAGGTTTCAAGCGTATTCAGAAGTTGGCAGTGGTTTATTAGAAGTGGTTTGTTGGTTCAGTGTATTCAGAAATGTTATGCAAATTAGCCAACATCTAGTTACCCCAATAATTGTCGTGGTAACACTTCATATGAAGTGTTATATTGTAATAAAGCTTTGCTTTCAAAGCTATGATGAACTTTGATGGCATAGAAATGATACTAAGCCACTATCTTGAATTAGCTGCATCTAAGGCAAATTAATTAATTTGGGGATATATAAAACTCCCCAGTTCTTTCAGGAGAACGTTGGAACATTCTGTAATTCTTCCACATCATAGTAAACTTTTTCCAGGATCATTCTGTCCCAAGGGATGGTCTGTGGTTGAAATGGAAGATTTAAGAGTTTTCCAGAATTGTTTGTGAAGCAATGAGCTCTTCAGCATCCTTATAATGAAATCTTAGTCAAACATTTTAATATTTACCACTTGGTTCCTTAATTTGTGTATGAGCAACAGGGACAATAAAGTTTTAGAAATCAATCTGCATTAAAAAAAATATTTCATTTAATAACAATCTGCCATTGTGTTTTGACCATTTTTTGTTTACTTAATATTAATAAACAGAATTCTATTAATTTTCTTCTTTCACTATGTTAAGAGATTAGCTAATTTTTAGGGAAGTGAATTACCATAAATAATGTGAGAATGTAATAACTCCAAATATTCCTTCTCCTAATATCAAATTGTGTCCTGTGATTCTGAAAAATTGTTAGTTTTCAGCCAAAAATTAAATACTTTATGCTTTTGATTAAAATTGTAGTCACCTTCAGAAACTCTTCTCATCACTGCTGCTTCTAGTAATAATACTCTATCAATATTGGGGGGAAAAACTTGTAAATATGTTATGGAAAAATGACAATCATCTCGGACAATAATTTAATTGTTTGGAAAGGCTATACATGAAATATACATACTTATGTTTATGATAAAGGAGAAATATATATGTAGTTCAGAAATGTTCTTAGGTTTGATAAATAGATTTCTAAGAGTATTATAAAACATTTTTGCTGACAATCCCTCATTATATCCTTGTAATAGAATTATAATTTCTATACAATGTATGCATATAAAGCATTTTATATAGAATCATTTGTTGTTTTTGTCATTCATGTGTTCTTTAGATGATCTTCCTTTTTATTTCTCCTAATTTTTAGACATCTATGATAAGAGACTGCAGAAATATAGCTCTTGTTGATGTTGCAACATAGATGAAACATTCTTTCCTGCTTCTGTCACCAACTTACATTCAGAGTTTAAAGGTCAAAGTTGTTGAAGTACTAAAATAAGTTCACAAGGCTATTTTGTGTGTCTGAGTATTTTAAAGGGGTGTGATCATCTTATAGCTTTCAACTTTTCCAGTGGCTATCAACAAAGGAAAAAGTAATGTGGAGCCATTTCTGTTAAAGGATTTAGCATTACATGGTATTGAATTCCTGCTTGATTCCCCTAGACCAGTGATGGCTAACCTTTTTGCCATTGCGTGCCAAAAGTGGGGGGAGCATGGGGGGGTCATGCATGCGTGTGCTTACACCCATAATTCAATGAGCCCTGCCCCCCGTGCATGCGCGCATAACCCCCTCCCTGCACTCCCCCCACTTTTGGCACATGATAGCACAGTGGGCCTGGTAGGCCCATTTTTCACCCTTCCCAGGCTCCAGAGCCTATCTTGGGGCAAAAACGGCCTTCCCTACCCCCCTGGAGACCCTCCAAAGGCTGGAAATGGCCCGTTTTCTGACTTCCGGTGGGCCTGGAAGGCCCAAAAATCAGCTGGCTGCTGCCCACATCACACTGAAGCTGAGCTAGGGCAATGCTCACATGTCCACAGATATGGCTCCATGTGCCACCTATGGCACATCATGGCCATCACGGCCCTAGACTGAAAAGAAAAACAATTAGATTTTGGCATCTTCTGCAAAACAGTATCAAATTATGTTAGACATTTGAGACACATTTTTTCTTAAGACTTAAATAGAACGTTTTAAATCAATTTTAATTTAAATTCATTTAAATTTTTAAATGAATTTAGTATAAGGCAGTGGTTCTCAACCTGTGGTCCGTGGACCTTTGGGGGGGCTGCGATGTCATCAGAAGGGTTCATAAAGATTTGAAGAAATGTTATGATTTAAATCTTGAGTTAAGTCTTGGGGGGTCCATGGCATAGTCCGTGGCCACAAAAGATATTTAAAGGGGGTCCGTGGTGAAGAAAAGATTGATGATCACTGATGTAAGGCATTGGTTGAATTTGTGGCAGGAGGAAAAGAAGACAGAGAATATTTTGAAAACAGAGGCATGTGTAAACAGAGCAAGAAAGAATGATGGATATGAAAACATTAGCTGTTCAGCTGAGGAAGCAAATGGGAGCAAAGTTGTGGGGTTGCATTTTAATTCAAGCCTATTGGTCCCAGACACAACATCCTCATTTATTTATTGAAGGAAAGGAGTCAAGGCTATATGTTAGCTTTAAGAGTTGTGTGGAGAACAGATCACATTTTAGGTTGCATTTATGCAGAAATATTGAATATTCAAAAGGGTTCATAAACTTGTATGCACCTCAGTATATGTATTGCCTTTTTACTGTTTAGGTGTACAGGTAACTAGACTTACAATAGTCCATTTAGTGACAACGGCACTGAAAAAAATGACTGTTTTTCACATGACCATTGCAGCATATTTATGGTCGTATGATCAAAATTCAGATGCTTGGCATTCATATTTATGACTGCCAGAGTGACCTAGGGTCACGCAGTCACATTTTGCGACCTTCTAACAAGCAGTCAATAGGAAAGGCAGATTCACGTAACAACTGAATTACTAATTTAACATTTGCAGTGATTCACTTAACTTTCTTGTGGCAAGAAAGGTTGCAAAATGGGACAAAACTCACTTAACTGTCTCACTTAGCAACAGAAAATTTGGGCTCAACTGTGGTCATAAATCTAGGACTATCTGTACAAGATAGGTTACAAGTACATATCTATTGCCTTATTTCTTTCAGACTAAGAATACATATTTAGCACATTAATTCTATCTTTCACTATCACACTAAAATCAAGATAAGTAAGATAGAAAATACCAAATGTACAAGGTACCTCTTGTTTACCTAGAATTACGTTGGACAAGGATTGCTTGATCTACACAGTGCATCATCTCATAACTTGCTGACAAAACTTGCTGTTTTCTTTTTTTGCTGTTACACAGGACATCTTAATTAAGCTTGTTGACTGTTTTAAAATGAGGTTACCAAGAATTATTTCTTATAGGTGACTTCAACATGTTTCGGTTTTACTGTTTTCTTATATTTTATACATAGTTGCCATTTTGCATAGTCTGTATTTGAGTGAAACTGAGATGCATTTAAGATGCTATTATTCTGACTATTCAAATAGTTTTGTTCTTTAAGGTTTTTTAAAATGTGTTTATTGCATCATTTTCATATAAAATTAAGCAGCTGGCTATATTCCTAACTATTTTAGCTACTGGTTTTGATCACTTTTCAGTTGAGGCTACTGACAGTCTTCGGGTGATATTAATTCGTTTCATTTATTGTTGACTTTTTTTTCCTTTCCAGATTCTTAAATAACTTTGTAATATGTCCAGTAAATAAACGTTTTCATAGCCTGTTGTAATGGGTTATATACTTTTACAATCCAATGCAATAAACTGAAGGGATGCAACATACCACAAAGATCCTGCAGGAGAAGGGCAGTATGGACAACCGTGGGATCTGGCAGGGTGAGAGCTGTGAACCATAAACACAAAGCTTTTGCAGTGTCCCAGTATAATAGATATAGTGCCCTTGCTGACCTTAATAGGGACACTAAAGTCACAGACCAAGGTAGTTATGATACTGATAACTCAAACAATCAGGGGATTATGGTCCGAGATGAAGAACTTACTTTGGAAAAGTGTGAATCAGGTATCACAGATCGGTCACACAAGAAGAGCATGGTATCCAAAAAGAGAAGCCACCTTCTGATTGGTGATTCATTTGTAAGGGATGTACATTTAGGAAAGGATATGGAGGTTTTGAAAGAAGTCAGGTGTCTACCTGGTGCTACTGCCAGCAGAGACAAGAGGCGTATTCTTAAGATAGTCAAGAAAGCCAGTAAGGATTTTGATGTTGATGCTATTATACATTTAGGCACAAATGATCTGTCCCAAAAGGATATACTCTCTGTGCAGAATGATTTCCAGAGCTTGGGGTATGAACTTAATAGTATAGGTTGTAGGCTTTTCAGAGGTTTTACCAATATATAAGGAACAAAAAGGTAAAGGCCAGCGTGTAGTAGAGTTTAATGTGTGGCTAAAGGAGCGGTGCAAAAGGGAAGGCTTTGGTTTTATTAGTCACGATGTCTGCAACTGGTCTAATGAAAAACTGTACAAAAGAGATGGATTGTATCCATCAAAGAAAGGGACTGAGTTACTTAGCAATAAATTCACAGATTTTCTGGATAAACATTTAAACTGAACAGTGGGGACAGAGAATTAATTGATACAGAAAATTTCTGTCCCCAGCAATCCAAAATTAATAGGGTTATGAGTGCAAGTAACATAGATGTCTGTGTGGGTAAGATTATCAGCCCCGCTATCAAGCAAAACCAAGCATTTAATAATGAGTGCCATGAGATCATCAGTGGCTTTGGGGTGAAGTACCATCAGTACGCTGATGACACTCAGCTGTACTTCTCCACCCCAGGTCACCCCAATGAAGTTGTCGAAGTGCTGTCCCGGTGTTTGGAAGCCGTATGGGTCTGGATGGGGAGAAACAGGCTCAAGCTCAATCCCTCCAAGACGGAGTGGCTGTGGATGCCGGCATCTCGATTCAGTCAGCTGCAGCTGCAGCTGACTGTTGGAGGCGAGTTATTGGCCCCAAAGGATAGGGTGCGCAACTTAGGTGTCCTCCTGGATGATCGGCTGTCGTTTGAAGACCATTTGACGGCTGTCTCCAGGGGGGGCTTCCACCAGGTCCGCCTGGTTCGGCAGTTGCGCCCCTTCCTTGATCAGGATGCCTTGTGCACAGTCACTCACGCACTCGTTACATCTCGCTTGGATTATTGTAATGCTCTCTACATGGGGCTCCCCTTGAGGTGCACTCGAAGGCTTCAGTTAGTCCAGAATGCAGCTGCGCGGGTGATAGAGGGAGTGTCACGTAGCTCCCATGTAACACCGCTCCTGCGCAGACTGCACTGGCTACCTGTGGCTTTTCGGGTGCACTTTAAGATTTTGGTTATGACCTTTAAAGCGCTCCATGGCTTAGGGCCTGGGTACTTACGGGACCGCCTGCTGTTACCACATGCCTCCCACCGACCCGTACGCTCTCACAGAGAGGGACTTCTCAGGGTGCCACCCGCCAAGCAATGTCGGCTGGCGGCCCCCAGGGGAAGGTCCTTCTCTGTGGGGGCTCCCACACTCTGGAACGAACTTCCCCCGGGTTTACGCCAAATACCTGACCTTCGGACCTTTCGCCGCGAACTGAAGACACATCTTTTCATTTGCGCGGGGCTGGCTTAAATTTTATGGATTTTATAGTTTTTATTAATTTTAAATGGGGTTTTAGTTTTTTATATATTTTAAATTTTTAGGCAAATTATAATAAGTTTTTTAATCTTGCATTTTATATAATATTGTCTTGTCTGTTTTTATTTGCCTGTACACCGCCCTGAGTCCTTCGGGAGAAGGGCGGTATAAAAATCAAATAAATAAATAAATAAATACCATGTGCACTAAACCAACAGGTGGCAAGAAAGTAGGGGCAGTCAGGCACAACACAGGTTATATAGACAGTAAACACAAGGTCAATCCAAATGGACTCAAATGTCTATACACCAATGCACAGAGTATGAGGAATAAACCGGGTGAATTAGAAATTCAAGTAAATGAGGGCAGATATGATATTGTCGCCATTACGGAAACTTGGTGGGATGAAACCGACAAATGGAACATACAGCTAGAGGGATATAAATTATTTAAAAGAAATAGACCAAATAAAAGAGGAGGTGGAGTTGCACTATATATAAGAAATAACTACATCTCTATAGAAATAGAGCACAACAATGATGAAAATCATCTTGAATGCATTTGGGTCAATATAAAAGGGGGGGAAAATGATATTGCCATAGGTCTATACTATAGGCCACCCAACCAAACAGAGGAAGTAGATGAACTTTTTGCTAGTCAGCTAACTAAGGTATGTAGGAAGCACAACACAGTAGTAATGGGGGATTTTAACTACCCTGACATCAACTGGGAGACAAACTTTACACCAAGTGGAAGATCCAACTGGTTCCTAACAAACCTAGCAGACAACTTTGTTTCCCAAAAAGTATGGGGATTTTAATAGTATAGGTTGTAGGCTTACACAGACAGCACCACCACCAGATGGATTCGTAACTGGCTGACCAACCGCACTCAACGTGTACTCCTCAATGGAACTACATCCACATGGAGGGAAGTATGCAGTGGAGTACCCCAAGGCTCTGTTTTAGGCCCAGTACTCTTCAACATCTTCATCAATGACTTGGACAAGGGGATAAATGGAGAGCTCATCAAATTTGCAGATGACACCAAGCTGGCAGGAATAGCCAACACTCCAGAAGATAGGCTCAAGTTACAGAAGGATCTTGACAGACTTAAACATTGGGCGCTATCTAACAAAATGAAACTCAACAGTGAAAAAAGTAAGGTTCTACATTTAGGTCAAAAAACCAAAATGCACAGGTACCGTATATGTGGTACCTTGCTCAATAGTAGTACCTGTGAGAGGGATCTTGGAGTCCTAGTGGACAACCATTTAGATATGAGCCAGCAGTGTGCAGCAGCTGCTAAAAAAGCCAATACAGTTCTGGGCTTCATAAACAGAAGGATAGAATCAAGATCACGTGAAGTGTTAGTGCCACTTTATAATGCCTTGGTAAGGCCACACTTGGAATACTGCATTTTGGTCGCCGTGATGTAAAAAAGATGCTGAGACTCTAGAAAGTGTGCAGAGAAGAGCAACAAAGATGATTAGGGGACTGGAGGCTAGAACATATGAAGAACGGTTGCAGGAACTGGGTATGTCTAGTTTAATAAAAAGAAGGACTAGGGGAAACATGATAGCAGTGTTCCAATATCTCAGGGGTTGCCACAAAGAAGAGGGAGTTGGGCTGTTCTCCAAAGCACCTGACGGTAGAACAAGAAGCAATGGGTGAAACTGATCAAGGAAAGAAGCAACTTGGAACTAAGGAGAAATTTCCTGACAGTTAGAACAATTAATAAGTGGAACGACTTGCCTGCAGAAGTTGTGAATGCTCCAACACTGGAAATTTTTAAGAAAATGTTGGGTAACCATCTGTCTGAGATGGTGTAGGGTTTCCTGCCTGGGCAGGGGATTGGACTAGAAGGCCTCCTAGGTCCTTCCAACTCTGTTTTGCTATTGTTAAACATATTTTGGACTGAGTGTCTTTCAGAAATCATTACTCATTCCTATTTAATGTAACAGTGTAGTCAGTATTCATCTGAAGAACAGTGTTTGGTGTCTTTGCTATTATATCATTATTATAAAATGTGATTAATGAAATGTTAATTACAATCTCTCTGTGTGTGTTGGAGTAGCAGATTGCTCTTAGTCTAGATGTTTCTGTTATACCCAAGTGTTTGATCATGGGAGTGAAATTTAGAGGAGGACAGAATAGAAAGGGAACAGCATGCTTTCTGACTGCAGGAATTCTCTCCCACTTTAAAAAGGCTCTTTAAATTCTACTGAAACCTGATTGTTATTCAGTATTTGTTCTATGATTGCATTATCTTACTGATTTGACTGCATTTTTCTGTTTGAAGTATACTTTTAAATTTCATATGTAATTGGATTTAGAAGGACTTGGACTCCTACATTAATACATTGTACTTCAAAGTGGTCAGTTCTTATTATTTGATTATCTGACAAATAATCAGTACATGATGAAAAATTATTATGGTTCATAGTTAACGGTAATGGTTTTTCTACTGAAGCAGTATTTTTCATAAATAAGCATTTCTTGATGAAAATTTCTTTCAAGCTCTTTCAGATTGCAACATACAGCTGTTATTATATGGTATCTTTCTGAGCATAATATAAGTCTTCAGTCTTTATGATTTTAAAACACTGATTAGATTGTGATTTAGTTCAGGAACTGTGGGAGCTATTTTGCATAAAACTCATTCTTGCAAAGATAATTTTTCTGGAAAGCTTATGAATATTTGATTGTCTTAGAATCACATACTGTATTTGATTATATCAAACTAATATCAAAATAATTTTTAAGTATTTTGCAGTGAAATACCGTATATCTCCATGAGTAGAGGAATCTCAATGTCATGCAGTAATTTGGGGTTGAAGAACATTTCCTTATAGCTTGCTTTGGTGGAAAAGTGTGAATTAGACTGAGTATTGGTCTCCTCAGGCCTTTTTTTATAAGAATTGTTTTCAGGACCACAGCTTATAATATAAATGTGGGTGGGTGTTTGGAATGTTTTGCTTTATTATGTATCTTCTCTTCAGATCAAGATTTATTTTAAGAACTTATTTTAAGAATTTATTTAACCACAGACTAAATTAGTATGTTAATATATAGAACTTGGGGGGGGAAATGAATTAAACATTGTTGGTTCTTTTTTTAAAAGAGGAAGCCCCCATCTGAAAGGAATACCATATTATAAGGAAGAACAATGCGCTCCATCATTAAATCTAGAGAAGAAACAAGTGCTAGATTTACAAGCAGCTATTACCAGGTACAGTGACTAATGACTTATATATTTAAATTCTTTATCAGAACAGCAAGAAATAAGGTGATTAATAATGCAGCATATAGTTTAATTAAGAATAGAAGTGAATAATATCACCTTAGAGTATCAATTTTCTTGACAATTCCTCAGAATCTTTAGTAAACCTTATCATCATCTGCTATCTAATTCTTTTAATCAAAAATACTACAGCTATCCCCACCAAACAATTTCTGAAAAAAAAAACTTACATATTGTTATTTATCAGTTTGACTGCCGTCTCATTCAGAAAGTGACTTACAGTGAATACAGAATAATATTAAAACGTGCTATTTATTTCTAGACATATCATTTATAATAATCTTTTTTATGGTTACATGTCTAATTCAAATGCAACTAATTTACTGATGAATAACATGAAATTTTATTTTAAAATGTGAATGATACAGTTTGATTTTTTTCATTGAAAATAACGTACAGAAGTTCACTCTCTGCAAACGATAAAAGATTGCAAAATAGCTTCCTTGAATAGTAGGTAGAGTCATATTTTAGTGGAATAGCATTGAATAGCAGTAATCATAAGTTAATAAAAACAATTTTTAAAAAGTCAACTTTTAGGATTTTTAAATTCCTACCATAAAATCATTTCTGCAGATGCACATGCCACAGCAGTGTAGCACTGTGTTATTGTAGAAGCATTTATTCCAATTTTTATTTTACTATTTATTAAAAATGTTTCTATACTACTCATTACAAATACATTGAAATGAACTATCATGTTCTACTATCAGTAACACTAATGATGAACAATCATCGCTTTATCAGAATTAAAGAAACTCAAAATGTCCCAATTAAATAAAAAATTAGAAACAAGAAAAAATGGCCATTTAATTTTGCTGAAAATAATTTCATAAATTCAGAGTGCTTTGAAAAACCATAAAAGCCAAATGGTCTGAAAATAGCCATTCTGAGTATATTTGAAACATACTGCACAACACATTCATTTTCAATACCTAGTGCAGAAAATTAATATTCATAACAAAGCTGGTCAGTTCCTTAATTTATTCCATTCTGTTTATTCTGTTCATAGTAATGCAATATTTTTCCTTAGTATTTTTTTTTTTACTTTGGAAACTCAGAATATATCAATTAATCCTCCAAATATCTGTGATCATTCTTGATATATTGAGGAGAATGTATGGGTGATAGCATTGGTGTTCATAGTCATACTGTAACTAGTTTGAGTATAAAATAGTTAAAATGGCAGTTGTTATGAGACTGATTGCCCAACCATCCCCAGACCCATGGATGCTACTGACTGGTTGTTAGTTAAATAAAAGGAAGGGTGTTCACAGATCTGTATCAATTGCTGAGAGCTCTAGTTTATCTACAAATAAGCATGGAATTGATCATTAACAGTCAGGATATCACTGATGCCAACAATACTTTTGTAGTCTACTGCTGGCTGTAGCTTGGAACAATATCACCACTTCTGTTTTGTCTTGTGCAATTTAGATTTTATAACAAACCATTACAAAAACAGTACCGAGTTTTGTTACCTTTCAAGCATCATAGCCCCATTTCATTTCAAGCATTTTAATAGTGCAACAAATTTCTATTTCAACATTCATGACATGGTTTTAGTTTAGAAAATATAAGTTAGTGAAATGCTTTTTAAATTCTAGCTAATTGTTGATTCTAGACAGAAATTTTACAACAAAAGGACACAAAGAAGAAAATAAGACTCATGAAACACTCACAATAACTCTGCCTCTGCCTCCCAGCACAAGCAAACAGTCTGCTTTAGTTTTGTTTTCAGCACAGCTTGATTAGCACAAGGAAAAAAAAATCTGCCTCCCAGCAATTTGCCTGCTTGCCGGAGGCCTGCGCAGCAATAGGCAATGGCAAATTTCTGCAGCCTAAAACAGTTGAGGGTTGGGAGGCTGATCCAACAGACAATCAACTGCTTGTGCTAATCAGGCTGTGATGAAGCTGAAATGGGGTGTTTGCAGTTTACTGCTTGCTGCAAGGAGGTAAATTGCTGGGAGGCAGAGGCCAAAGGGTAGGGCCAGTGAGCAGGCGGGGCTACATTCGGTGTATAAGATGCACCCAAATTTTCAACCTCTTTTAGGGGGGGAAAAGTGCATCTTATACTCTGAAAAATATGGTAATTTTGAATTAATTTTTTACTAAATCTTTTCAGCATGGCATTCCTGAAATAAGATCAATATATTTGGTGGATTGAAAAATGTCTCATCAATATTCAAAGAATCTAAAGAAAATTCTGAATTCACAAGAAATATAGATTCTGCAAGAGAGGATTTTTGAACTTCCAAATGTTATTTCATGATCGTGTGTGTGTGTGTGTGTGTGTGTGTGTGTGTGTGTGTGTGTGTGTGTGTGTGTGATACTATTTGGACAGATTCTGTATAGCTTTTCCTGCAGCAACACTGAGTGTCAGGACATTGATACTCTTAAAGCCTTTGCACTGTACAACTAATCCTCACTTATGAACCACAAAATCTGTCACTAAGCAGAGTGGTTAATTGAAATGGTACGTGACTGCACTGACTTACATGAGTTCTAGCAGTGGTTCTTAAGTGAAGCACTTAACAGGTTGTTAAGTGCAGTGTCATGTGACTGCAACTTGCAAGTTCCTGTGACTTCCCTGTTGATTTTGCTTGTTGCAAGGTGGCTGGGGAGGTTGCAAATAGCGATCACATGACCATAGGATGCCTCAACAATTGTAAATGTGCACGTTGTCAAGTGCCCAAATTGCAATCATGTGACTTTGGGGGAGCTGTGATGGCCACAACTTTGAGGACTGGTTTTGAGCCTCCTTTTTCAATGGCATCATATCTTTGATCAGTTTCTGAACAAGCTGTCACTTGTATATAGTCTGTACATGATTTCAATTGCCAATGCAGGTTTGAACCCCATTGAATTCCCACTGGCTACCTTTGTACACCAAAGAGGGCAAATTTGGTCTTGTAATGCCTCCTAGTGGTGACCAGTGTAACTGAAAACACAATATATACATTGTATAAAAATAGAACATTTTCCTTTTCCCTTAAAGTGGAGGGGATGGAAATCATGCAGAACCTTGTATGTGCAGGCATAAAATAATGTAATATTGCATCTCTCTCTACTTTGAAAGCTTAACAGAAGATGAACTGTATGTACCTTTTTGATTAATTTCAGATAGTTGGGAAGCTCTAAAGTAGCACCCAAATGTCTGTGTCGCTAGACACATATTTGTGTCTCCCAAATATTCTGCTTCTCTTAGCAGAATGCAGGGCTACTTTCAAAAGTTGTCCTTCCATCCCTATATCCAGCTCCAGAAAGTTGGAGAATTATTTAGAACAGATCTTGGAGGTGGTGGTAGTGTTGGCTTATGTCTACAAAAATATTGAAAAATTTAAAGAGGATTGATATATTGGTAAACTTGACATTTCTTTTGTATCAAATGTCTGATAAAACAATGTGTCTTGCTTGTAGTTTACAGTCCATGCTAGAGGATCTGATCATTGCTACGGCTGATGGTCTTCTACATCTTATTCATTGGGATGGTTTGACGAATGGAAGAAAAGCCATAAATCTCTGTACAGTACCATTTTCAGTGGATCTACATTCATCTAGAGGTATTTCTTATCTATCTATATATATAAAAGCGAAAAACCACTCATGCATCATCAAAAAGCTCCAGAACTGTAAAGCCTACAAACTTGAAGTTGCCACATAAATTCCTCTTGGCTTCTAGGTGCTCACTAAGAAAGGCTTTTTCAAAATGACCATCAGAGCATTAGTATTTCCTATATTATTATTAACACACTCTGATGCTAAGGAGTTCTTCTTCCCCCCCCCCCCAACCTAAAAAGAAATCTGTTCCAAATGCAAAACACAAGCAGAGGAATTTCAGTTTTACTTTCACAGCAGCAAGCAGCTTTAGTACAGAACAGTTGAGTTAAGCCAAGGCCAGGGTCCTTCCTTCTCCTTCTTCCTCACACAGCAAATACTGTTTCATTTTCCAAACAGTCTTCTGAGGCTAAGGAGTTCTACTCTCCCTCCCCACCTGAAAAGAATTCTGTTCCAAATGCAAAACACAAGCAGAGGAGAGGAGTTTCAATTTCAGTTTTACTTTCACAGCAGCAAGCAGGGGATAGGATAGGGGAGGCTTCTGTGGGGCAAGGCTGAGGGAGAGAAAGGGACAGGATAGGCGAGGCTTCTGTGGGGCAAGGCCGAGGGAGAGAAGGGGAGGAGAGGCCTATCGTAACTACTCATTAATTTTCAAGCTGTGTCGCTTTATCAAGCCCAATCATATAGTTTCGTAGAGGAGCACGGATATTCAGCTAGTTTCTTATATTACGTAGAAATAGAACTGATGAAGAGAGCTTACAATCTAATAATGGCAGCTTTTAATAACATTGTTCTTTACCAGGTTCTTTTTTGGGTTTTGAAAATGTATACATAAGAAATATGGAATACTGTGCTACTCTTGATGGATTTGCTGTAGTGTTTAATGATGGCAGAGTTGGTTTTATTACACCAATGTCAAGTGGATTCACAGCAGAGGTAAGATTTCATAGCAGTTCAATAGTTTGATTAGGTTTTCCAAGATATAGCAAATTATTTGGTCTTGTGTCGTAATTTTATTATTTGGTCCTGTTTAGTAATATTTGAGCTATGCCTGAGAGATTGTGAAAATATATATAGCCTTGTTTATTAGAAAATAGGGTTAATTTACAGAAATATTCTAAATAAAATAAGATTCACTTTTTTGCAGTTAAATATTAATATAAGATTACCCCTATAAAGAAAGGGTAAAATAGACAAGTAATATTTCTAGAATATCAGCTTGTTTCATAATCTCATAACAGCATTATTATATTCTGCTAATAAATTTCAGCTATACCATTTTTTTCTTGTTAATTTATTTACTTAAAATATGTTTTCCCTTGTGCATCTTTTATGCATTCTTTCTTTAATATTTAGCACTATATAAAACAAATATTTTAAAATGCATGATACTGTACTTATCAGCTTAAAATTTATCAATTTAAAAAGGGCATATAGATTATGCCTCATTTTAAGATGTAACACAATGTGGTGAAAGCTAAACAAATAACTTGGATGAAATATTCTTGCAGCAACTCCATGGTGTTTGGGCACAGGAAGTTTTTGATGGGACTTGTGTGGCTGTAAACAACAAGTACAGATTAATGGCATTTGGCTGTGCAAAGTAAGTTGAACATTTTAACTCAGAACTGGAATGTATTCTTTTTAAAATATCTGAGGGTAAAATTGTTACTGTGCTAAAATTACTGAATTCCTAATTATACCATTCTTTAGGACATTATCTTAGCTTTTAAATACAAATCGAAAGTTTCTCATATCATGTCTTGTAAATGAAGTTATGTAATTTAATTACTTAGGTAATTATTTAATAGGATTTGGTGGAAGTACATGTTTTTAAAATCTACTGTTTACTAAAGTTATATCATTGTGTGCACGTTTTATACATCAATTGTTGCTATAATGGTCAATGTTCACAAGTTGCCAAATCTTTTATGTTCATTGAGCAATATTGGATATTAAGGCCTGTACTCTATAACTTTGGTTTTAGAAAAAAGTCTCAAACCAGTAAGTGTATTTTTGCTATTGTTATATTTAAAAAATAGGCTTAAAGTGAATTTATTGTTGCTTCTTGTCAGGTCTGTTTGCCCAGACCAACCAGGATTAGTCTGCAAAAGGTGTGGTTAACCTTTATTTCCATTGTTTATTATGGAATTAAAGATAATCACCATCCTCATTCCTGCAGCTAAGGTTTGTGGTAAATAGCATTCAAAGTGGATTATCAGGCCATGTTTATATGCTTACGGCTGAAAAACAAAGGAGCAAAAGGCTTGCTTTGAACTGCTTTTCTTTTTCCTGTGGTAGAATGTTCAAAACATTTTAGAGTTGTGGTGTTGAAATATGGGACATTGTTTGGATGTTTGCAAGTTTTTTTGTACAATTTGCCTTCCTATAAGTTGATCATTATATGCCTTATATTCTGCACACATGTAGAACGTGTTTTCATCTTCTTTTGTCAGATATTTGAGGTGTGCTATCATATCCACTGCATTCTCCTCAAGACTAAATGTGCCAAATACCTTCACTCTCTTCATAAAGCTTAGTTTTTAGTGCATTAAGTACCTTCGTTGCCCTTTCTTAAACCTCTTCAAGTTTTCTGATTTTTTTCTTATAAGACTTGTATTCAAGGTATTCAAGATGAAATACCTGCCCCAAGATAAGAAGGCCATTTCCAATTATTGTAATATGAAATGGTATTGTGAAAATAATTTTACCAGACTATTAGATCATTCTGTTAGTATCTAAAAGATTCATTGCATTTCTAAGTTTTTTGCTGCATGGTATAAAAGTAGTGATCTTTGAGGTGAGTATCAGTACCAGTAGTTAATTTCTGCATTTTATATTCAGGGCTGAATTTGTGTGATTTTTATTATTATTTTAAATTTGGTTGTTATCTAGAAAAGTCTGTTTTGAAGGGGGGAAAGGTGGATATGAAGAAATAAATAAGAAAGCCAACCAATACCATGTTTCCCCGAAAATATTTTATCTTATATAATATCTTATTTTCTTTTGACACCCCCCCCCCCGAAAAGAAGCTAGGGCTTCTTTTCAGGTGGGTATAATTATTGACTCACCTCGCCGCCAAGCACGGACAGCCCCGCCCAGTAGGAGCCCGCTGCCGGCCCACTTCTGCGGCCGCTTGCCACTGCCTGCACACGTCAACCCCAATCTCCATTTCGCTGTCAGAGCCTTCTGGAAAGGTCTCTGTAGCCAATAAAAGAGCTCCAGATCGATCCAAAGCTCTTTTACAGAGGGCTTTCTGGAAGGCACCTGAAGGCAAAACGGAAACCGAAGGTGCCACGTGCATCAATCCGGAGCCATTTCTCATCTGCAGAAAACTTTCCGGAAGGCTCTGAGGGTGAAATGGAGGCCGGGGGTGGGGGTATGCATGTGAGCAGTGGCAAGTGGCCACAGGAGAAGTGGGCGTGCAAGGTGAGGCATGTGTCTGGGTGTGTGAGGCCTGGTAAGTAGGGCAGTTTCACCACCACCCCCATCCCTACCACAGCTTAATTTTTATCTGTGCACCTAACCCCACTCTCTGCACCCTGGGGTGGGTGGGGTCTTAATTAGGGCTAATTTTAAGATTAGGCCTTAATTTTAGCACATACATTCAAACACATGAAAGGGCTTCTTTTCAGGGGGGATCATATTTTTGGGGAAACGATACTGTGCATATTTATCTACTACAGGGGTGTCAGACTTGATTTCATTGAGGGGCCGCATCAGGGTTGTGTTTGACATCAGGGGGCCATAGCCGGGATGGCTGTGGGCAGTTCAACATCACAAGGGGATGCCTGTGGTGGCCTGAGCGCTCTGCCAGGGAAATGGGCTCCTGAGCTCCTTTTTTGGCTGCAATGGCCTCCTGCAACCCTCTGCCAGCAAAAACAGAGTTTATGAGGGCTGCCTGCAGCCCTCCCGAGCTCTGTTTTTTGCTGGCGGAGGCAATGCGGGCCAGTCCTTCGGTGTTTCCAGGGCAGCCCCGCAGGTCAGATCCAGCTCCCGGCCTTGAGTTTGAGACTCCTGATCTAGTAGATCCCAGTGGATTCAGTTGGGTGCAGGATATTCATGTAGCACCCACCAGCAGTTCTTTCACGAAGTCATCTTAAATCTAGAATTGGTTTAAGAAGATCTGCAGATGCTACATTCATGCCCAAGTCATCTTTTGTTCCTTGAATCAAGCTCTCTGCACAGTCCTAATATAATTGTAACATCTGTTTCCCTCTGACACTAATGAGGTACAGGTAGTCCTTGCCTTACAACAGTTCGTTTAGTGACTATTCAAAGATGCAATGGCAGTGAAAAAAGTGACATGATCCTTTTTCATAGTTATGACCTTTCTAGCAACCCCATGATCATGTGATCAAAATTCAGGTGCTTGGCAACTGGTCTATATTTATGACTTGCTGTTTCCCAAGGTCATGTGATCACCTTTTGCGACCTTCTGACAAGCAAAGAAGCCAGATTCACTTAACTGCTGGGTTACTAACTTATCAACTGCAGTGATTCACTTAACAACTCAGGCAAGAAAGGTCATAAAATGGGACAAAATTCATTTAGCAAATGTAACAATATCACGTAACAACAGAAATTTTTGGCTCAATTGTGGTTGTACATCAAGGACTACCTGTATTTGAATTAATTATATGAAGTGAACTTATTGTTTACATTCACATTTTCATCGGATCAGCTTAATTTTAAAATTCATATTTCAGAATTGTTTGTCTTTTTTTTCTTTTCTAGTGGTTCTGTGCAAGTGTATACAATAGATCATTCCACAGGGGCCATGCAGCTATCTCACAAACTGGAACTAACACCCAAGCAATATCCTGGTAAGCCCAATTATATTAATGTTCAGATTGGATTGCTTATCATCTTTTTGATGATATCCCTCCTTGATTAATTTATAACAAGTAAACAGTTTGGCATACAATGACAGTACAAAAGGCTGAGCTACCTATCCAATCATCTATATCTATGCACATTCAATTATGCATATCCTGTACAGTTCTGGGGGCAGACAATGTATGTCTGACAAAAACTTAAAATATCATTATTATTACCCATCATACAGTACAATCAGGCTGGCTATGTTGTGCTCATGGCTGTACCAGCTCCGTAAAGACAGTTATTTCTTTCTTTTAAGGAGGAGTCAACAGCTGTTTGTTAACAGTAACAGAACTAGCAGATGTGAGCTGAAAAGAAATCTAAAAAAATTCTAGAGGTTGGGAAAGAGCTTTTTGCCATAATTCTTTTTTTTTTTAATCTACTGGTCGTAATGGTTTTGCAACCCAGGACGTTCTACTAGTTACCCAACATAAACACATTGTTTGCTTAGTCACACAAAGAGAAATCGAGTGCTTAGTTACCAGGAAAAAAGGTTCCCTTTGCACCAACATTTTTACATCTAACACATAGTTTAGAAAGTTATAAATCTTGCTTTGTATTTCTGGGTATTGTGCTCTGAGTACAGGCTTGTTAGAGAAATATAGAGAAATTGCTTGTAAACAGTTATAAGGTTCATTTACGCTGTTCCAATGTTTTTTACTAGCTTGGAAAGAATTGTGGCAGGGCTCCAAAGATCTATGACAACTGAGCTAAGAGCTCCAGTAAAGTTTTCCATATCCTTAAGCAAGAATAATTTATACAGAGAAAAGAGGGAGGGAAGAATGTAGATATGCATTTTCTGTTCATCCTGATGACTGCTTATTCTGTTTTCGTGCATTTGTATGTATCTCATGAGGAGGATAAAATGAGGAGGATAAAATTGCATCCTGTTAGGATTAATATTTTGAGGGTATTACCTATCCCATAGAGCCAATATACTACATCTTCCCTTCACCTTGCAGCTAAGTCTCTCTTTCTCATCCCAGAAGAATAGCAATTGTGGAATTGAATTGAATCCCTTGTTTTTTGAATTTTCAGAAAAAAAGTAGGAGTTAAATATATTAAACACTATTCAACTACTGCCCATCTTTAAAATAGTTAAAAATATTAAAAACAGGTTTTTAAAATCTGCTGACAATTTTTGTATTTCAATAGATATTTGGAACAAAACAGGAGCTGTTAAACTCATCAGATGGTCTCCAGATAATTGTGTTGTTATGGTGACCTGGGAATGTGGAGGCCTGTCTTTATGGAGTGTATTTGGAGCCCAGCTTATTTGTACTCTAGGAGGTGACTTTATGTAAGTAACTTGTGCTTATTTGCTAGGCAAAGCTTTTAAAAGTATTTTTCTTTGCTTAATTATTTAATATCTCATACTGTATTTATTATCGACTGAATTAGTAAAAAGGAAAATGCTGAAAAGCAAAATGCTCATTTTTTCCTAAACAATATTTTAGTAAGTGAAATGTTAACAACATGCCAATGAGAGGCTTTATCTGTAGCTGCAAAATCAGTTCAGTCTCTGTTGTACAAAATATAGATCTATGTTTTTATTTGCTACGTTTTATTTGTACCTTCTAAATTCAGAGCTATTTTTAATAGCTACAGAAGAGCTTCCTTCTTTCCTCTGTTTATTAGATTTGACAAAGTTGATTAAACTGATCTGATAAAGGGGTGAAATGCTACTGGTTCAGACTGGTTCACCCGAAGCGGTAGTAATAAAAGCTGCTGGTTCAGGTAAACCAGTAGTAAAAAAAAATGCTACTGGTTAGGGTGAACTTGTATTTCTGATGATCAGCTGTGTTGCATGATTTATATTCGCAGGAAATCCTGCTTTCTAGTGAATCTAAATCACGCGACACAGCTGTCCCCCTGCCCCCGCTGTTCTACTTACCTTAGAAAGGGCTTCCTAATCTTCCTTTTTCAGCACTGCATGGTAGTGCCTGTGGTGCGCATGTGCCCAAAACACGCATTTGGCACGCACTGCTCATACGCACGTAAAGCAAACCAGTAGCAAACTTCAGAGCATTTCACCCCTGATCTGATGTGATACTTTTAAATTAGTAGAAAAGTACAAATGATACTAAAGATCGCTAGAATAGGGGTTGGGCAAATATTTATATCTCATACCTATTTTTCTTGGCTATTTAGGTTTAATATATCAAGGATGAAAAGGCGGGACTTGGGAATAGGAAATTAAAAATGTCTCTCTATTAGTATGTATTTAGTGAATTGAAACACAAAGTCTCTTTAATATCCAATATGTAATATTTTGTTTATGCTATTCATTTTAGTCATCGAACTGATGGTACTAAAAAGGACCCTCTAAAGATCAGCTCTATGGTGAGCATCATTTATTATTACTTTACTAGTCTCTTTTTCTTTTTTTTCTTTTTTTTTCCAATTTTTTTTTATTTTCCATAATTCCAATGATTTGACCAGTGTACAATACAATCACTTATCCGACCATCAATTCTATATACAAATTATGCTCAATCGGGCCTGCTCAGCTGCCACACCCTTCCCCAATCCTTTCTACCCTTCTCTACCATCTTCTACTTTCCCCAACCTTCCTCCTCCTCACTTTCCTACTTCCTCTCCTCCTTCCCACTTCCATCCTTTCTAACCCTCTCTCTTCCCCTCCTTCTTCTCCTCCTACCCTCTCTTCCCCCTTCCTTCTTTCCTACCTACCTACCTACATTCTTCCTTCTTTCTGCTCCTCTCTCCCTACCCTTTCCCTTCTGGAGTGTTTGCTGAGCAGCCCCGACCTTACACCATTCCAAATTATTTGATTCTACAATTGTTCCTGTACAATGGCAATCAATCAATTTCTAATCTTCCCCCTTCCCCACCCCCCAGACTTCCCAGAACAGAATACAGGGTATATAGTATCTAACAAACATAATCTAAAATAAAACATAAAACATAATCCTCAATCATTTCACACCTTCACACTATCATTTCCCTTCTTTCTTAAACATACTAATACAAAACAAATCCTAACTTCACTCAAAAACTAATTGGTATTTTTTAGTCTGATACTTATTTTGAATATAATCAATCCACTTTCTCCATTCCAAAATATATTTTTCTTGTGTATAGTCTTTCAAATAGGCAGAAATTTTTGCCATTTCTGCTAGATTTGTTACTTTACTAATCCATTCTCCAATTGTAGGTAAGTCTTCTTTCTTCCAATATTGTGCAATCAATAGTCTCGCAGCAGTTATTAAATTCAAAATCAGTTTAGTCTCTATAACAGTACAGTCTGGAATAATTCCTAATAAAAAGAACTGTGGAGCAAACTTAATCTTCTTTTTCGAAATGTTCTGCATCATCCACCATATTTTAATCCAAAAAGCTTTAACTTTTTTGCAGGTCCACCATATATGATAATAAGTAGCATCTTCACAATCACATCTCCAACATTTTGCTTTCACATTTGGATACATACACAACAATTTTTTCAGATCTAAATGCCATCTATAAAACATTTTGTAAAAAATTTCTCTTAAATTTTGTGCTTGTGTAAATTTAACATTCCTCACCCAATTTTTTTCCCATGTTTCTAACATTATAGGTTGTTGAAAATTTTGTGCCCATCTTACCATACAATCTTTGACCAAACATTAGTAGTATTTGCTAGAATACTATCGGTATCAAGACATATTCCAGTTCCTATCAACTGAATGGTCTTGTTATTCTGACAGAAGGAGCAACATATTGTGATTTTCTAAGATCCGTCCCTGGCAGGGAATATAATTTGCTTATGAACCTCAATATTTTTCTTTGTGTAAATTAACTAAATTTAATTTAATAAGTAGCCTGAAAATATCTGGATTGTAATATTAATGCAGAAAGAGGCTTAAATTGAGTGGATAAGTCCAGAACAAGGCTGACCTTTGGATAGAGATTTTATTTGTGGTTTCTCTTAGCACACATGGCTGTAAAAGGTATATAAAATTGTGAAAATATCTGTAAATGGTGAGAAAGGGATATAAAGGAGGAGAATTGTGCTTTTCGTAAGTGATGTCAGCTTGATATTAGGCATTCTTTGAGTAGAAAAATTCTAGACAGTATTTCTCTATTCCAATCTTAGTTTTTTTTTAAAATGATATAGTCTATTTATTTATTTTTTCTTCTTAGAGTTGGGGATCCGAAGGTTATCATCTATGGGTGATCGATGCAAATAACTCTGGGAATTCAGTGACCGAGAGCAAAAACAAAGGGCAACATTTTGGTATTTTGCTATTTCAATTCATCAAAAGTGCACTCGCAGTTAATCCTTGCATAGTAAGTGTTCAAGTTTGATGATTTGTTGTAGTGCTAGGTTACTTCTATTATATTTTTTGTCAAAGCATTGCCTAATTTGAATTATATTAAATATTAAATCTTTTTAAAGAAAATGTAAATAAACAGTATATAATAATGCTGCTGTGCAAACTTTATTTGAAACATGAATGTGCCACCACTCTTAAATAATCGTTTCCCTATTTTATTTGGTTTTCTTATTTTATTTGAAATCTTATTTATGTTACTACTGTTCACTGCCTGAAGTACTTGTTTCTTTGTTTATTCACAGAGCAGCCAGGAGCAGGTCCTCCTTCAGGGAGAAGATCGCTTATACTTGAACTGTGGAGATGTAGTGCAAGCTCAGACTCCTAGAAGTTCCTCAGCACATGCTGAACATAAGACTGTCAGAGAAAGAGGCCAATTTTCATATGAGAGCTTAGATTCTCAGGGTTTAAGCACTTTATTAGGGCACAGGCATTGGCATGTTGTACAGGTAACTTCCTCTCTTGGCACTTGACTGCTTTCCTTTTTGCATCTTATTTTTTGAACGCCTGTCAGCTTGTGCTGTGGAAGAAGACCAGATTAAAAACTAGTGACTTCCTAAGACTACATGTTAAACTGCTTTGACTTTCTCATATAAGAAACATATCCTTAGTTCTATAATCTCTATTGTCTATTAGGATCAAAATATCTTTACTGTTAAAACTTTCTAACTGAACCTTTTTACTAATGTTCCTGATAGACTACGCATACATGCCGATAAATATACCTATGTCAATAAATATATAAAATATACATGCAAATAAAGAATGCTGAATATCTACCATAGAGATACCCAGAGATGATCTACTGAAAATGTGAATAAATATTTGCAGGTGTAATCATGTAATATTTTATCTATTGATTTTGATGAAATGTGGTAATTGTAATAAATTTTCGTAATGCTTTTTTTCCCTTCTTTTAAAGATTCACAATATATATTTAGAGGTCAACTGGCCCATAAGGGTAAGTTGCTTTAAAACGTGAATACTTTACAATTTTGATTGTATTGAGATAGAAATCTCACTTTTTATAGAAATGAATTGGATGGGGCAGCTTGTATTAGAAATCATTATTAATGAACTAGGGCAAATAGTATAATTCTTCTGTTAATAAGGATCTGACAAGATGCATTTGTTTTTTTCATAAACAGTTTTCAGCCATTGATAAGATGGGGCAGAATGTAGCTGTAGTTGGCAAATTTGGCTTTGCACATTGTTCTCTGCTTTCCAAAAAATGGAAACTGTTTGGCAACATTACCCAGGTGAGTGGCTGATTATAAATGAATTAGTGGAGAAAGAAACATTACAGTCTAAAAATGTTACCAATTTATAGAACATCATTGAGGTTTATAGTCTGCTTGCTAATCTGTTGTGTGTAAAGTATGTAATGTAATGTATATAAAATATGTATGTATTAAACAATAGACATTTACATTAAGGCTCACAGAAATACTTTCTTGTGTCAGTGTTCAATGATGAAGATGACATTTTATATTTTAGGAGAAAGGAGGAAAGCATCTTGTAAAATTTTATCATTCCAGTAATTAAAGGATTTCTTACAATTTCGCTAAGAAATAGAACTGTTGGCTAATAGCTATTCTGGCAGAATTCATTTTGGAGAAGAGGCAGGCCATATTGTTTCCGTTGTTTATTAATTTTGTGAATGGAGGAGGTGGATTATAATAAGGGTAGGGGGAGAAGGCAGGCCATGGGTATCTTTGTCCCCAAAACAGCTTAACTGGATTCTTTCTTCTGCCAAAGGCAGCTACAACAAGTAGCTCTGTAGGAAGGATCCTGGAAGTTTTCTGTTTTTTTACATTGTATATTAGCTGGTTGGGAGATGTGTTGTTTTGAAATGTGGGTTCTAAATAATGTAATAAATTAAAAAAACTGAGGGAATTGGGAAGGAAAACAATAAGTAAAAAAAGGCCAACAGAGTTATAGGCTGCATAAACAGAGGGATAGAATCAAGATTACGTTAATACCACTTTATAATGCCTTGGTAAGGCCACACTTGGAATACTGCATCCAATTTTGGTCACCATGATGTAAAAAAGATGTTGAGACTCTAGAAAGACTGCAGAGAAGAGCAACAAAGATGATTAGGGACTCAAGGATAAAACATATAAAGAACGGTTGCTGGAACTGGATATGTCTAGTCTTTTGAAAAGAAGGACTAGGGGTGACATGATAGCAGTGTTCCAATATTTCAGGGGTTGCCAAAAGAAGAGGGAGTCAAACTATTCTCCAAAGCACCTGAGGGTAGAACAAGAAGCAATGCAATGGATAGAAGCTAATCATGGAGAGAAGCAACTTAGAACTAAGGAGAAATTTCCTGACAATTAGAACAATTAATCAGTGGAACAACTTGCCTCAGAAATTGTGAATGCTCCAACACTGGAAGTTTTTAAGAAGAGATTAGATAGCCATTTGTCTGAAGTGGTGTAGGGTTTCCTGCCTAAGCAGGGGGTTGGACTAGAAGGCCTCCAAGGTCACTTCCAACTCTGTTATTCTATAAAACTTATTCTACTTCTAATTTCATGCTCAGATTTTTAAAACTTAAAACCTCAACTTGAAGGAATATTGGTGGTGGTGGTGGGAGAAGCGGTAGATCCAATTTGTGCATGTGTCACTTAGGTAAAATTAACTCCCTCATTCAGCCAGCCACTCCAAGGAAATTCTTTCTGGAGATTAAAGACAATAGCATTGCTTTCAATAGCAAGGGAGGTATGCAGAATATTTAAAATGTGAAAACAACTTGTTCTGAGCACTAAACAGCTGTTTTCAATAGCAAATGAGCCTTTTTCAGTGCCATTCAGACTTTACCAAAACCATAAAAAAATTCCAGCAAGTTCAGAACAGCATTAAAACATTTCCTGTGGGATCAGATCAGTCCCCTCAAGCTTGACACAGTTCTTAATGGCATTTCTGGCTCAATTTTTTTTCTAGTAGGATAGCATGTTTCTTTGTGCTATCTTCTTAAGATCAATCCTTAATGATTATATAGTGATGTCAAAGCTCTTACCTGCAGCTCTTATAAATTGTATAAATATAACATTTAGAATTGACTTCTAGAATACTCAGGGCCAAGGAAGAGTTAATAAAATTAATATTCTAATGTTTATTCATAAATGTTATTAGCAATATTAGTAACATATTTTTATTATATAATTGTATTAGCCTTGATTATATTAGCCTTGATCGATAAGCTGTTGGGGTAGGTGGATTATTAAAAAGTTGAATAATTCTAGCTTTCCACTTAATTTTAGGAACAAAATATGACTGTTACTGGAGGCTTAGCATGGTGGAATGATTTCATTGTCATTGCATGTTACAACTTAAGTGACCGCCAGGAAGAGGTAAGGCAGACCTTGAATAAAAAAGACTGAAATTCTCCTGTTGGTGCACTTTTATGGCAACATTAAATAGAAATCTGCCTGTTATATTAGAAACTTTATTGCCTGCATAGCAATAACAATTACAAATAAGAACAATAACCATTCGTTATTTTCATTTTTCTTTCTATTCTCCGAAAGTATTAGGATTAAAATTAATATTCCTCAAAATTCTGATTTTTGTAAATCAGGTTTTTTTTTAATTGCAGATGATATTATCTTATTGAGATAAGGAATGCCCAGTGATATTTTTCAAACAAAACCAAAAGGAGAAAGTAGACTCTTTCTAAAACTCCAAGGACATTTTATGGCAGGCTATATTGGGATATACTTGGGATAGAGAAATTCCTCAATTTTTTTTTTTGTTTCAAGTTTTTTATTTTATTTTACACATACATAACAATGCGTGAACAGGGTGTTATACATTTTAATGCAGATAAAATTAGTAATATTAATCATAATTGTTACATTTATCCAGCTTACATATTTCTAATAATAGTACACATTTATATTAAATTAGTCTTTCATTATTAAATTAGTCCATGTTTCAGTATATTGTTCTAATGCCAATCACCATTTTATTTAAACATACATAATAATACCACCATTCAATTTCTAAAATTCCCTCTTGTTATTGCTTTCATTTTATTATGTTAAATGTGTATACAAATATTCCCTCTTTCTCTTATTTCTGTCTCTATTCTAACTTTTAGTCATATCACCCTTATATTAAAAGACGTTTTCTTTCTATCCAACATCTCTCACCTATTTTGATGCTTTGAATCCTGTTCATTTTTAACTTATCTCCCATATTTCACTCTTTGCATCTTTTTGTATTAAGGTACAATTATTTATTATTTCATTTCAATGTTTCAATACACAGTTCTAATATCAATCACAATATTATTTAAACATATATAGGAAAAGGATAGTGAATGAAGAGTATTTAGTATCACAACAAAGATGAAAAATCCATTCCGTGAAAAATCTTCTACCAGTAGTTAGGTGTAGATCAGCCAGGTTGCCTTATTATAAGTTCCTCATGAAAGGAGGAGTCTTGAAAATTAGTTTAAATTCTACTTATAAGTTTGTGATCAAAAGTATTCATTATTCTTTCAGCTAAGAGTATATTTACGAACAGCCAATCTGGACAATGCATTTGCTCATATCACCAAAGTGCAGGCAGAAACTTTATTGCTCAGCGTCTTTCGGGACATCATAATTTTGTTCAGAGCAGACTGTTCTATTTGCCTTTATAGTATTAAAAGAAAGTCTGATGGGTGAGTATACTTCAAATATGTTATTGCATAATTCATTTTATTTTACTTATATTTTAAAGTATGAGTGAGGGACAGGGTGGGTTCCACTTACCTTTACTACCGGTTCTCAATGGAAGCGCACTTCTGCATATGCGCAGATCGGCCGTGATGACATCCGGCTGGGTGGGAGGAGCCTCCCACCGCCATTCGCAAGAACCGGACCAAATCAGGAACAACCCACCACTGGTGAGGGAGAAGGAAGCCTTTGGTGAAAATCTCTTAAATCAGATTTGAGTGGTGTTCTTTTTGCTCTTGTTCATTCTGATGTGGCCTTCTTGTAAATACTAACACAGAGTTCAGTATTACAGGCATTAAGTCATGTTTAGCTCAGCAGGTACTTTATGTTAGGGAATTCAACAAAGCTAACCTTAATAATGAAAAATATTTTCCTTAACCAATAACATTAGAAAATTGCCAAAGGAACATATAGTTAATAATTCAATATACAGTATAGCCTATTGTAATCTGACTTACTTTTCAATGCTGTTTGCTTTATTTGTTACATGGAATATTTGCAATATCTTGATCTTGTCAGGATTGTTGTATTATCTGAAAATTATTATCATACTGATAGACAAAGATGTTAGAATACCTCACAGATGTTTATTTGGGGCTAATAGGAGACTGACCACTGGACTTTTCTTTGTCTTTCAGCCCTAATCCCACTACAAATATTCAGGTTCTGCAAGAGGTTTCTATGTCACGTTATATTCCTCACCCGTTCCTTGTTGTGTCCGTTACTTTAACATCAGTAAGAACAGAGACAGGTATCAGCTTGAAAATGCCACAGCAGGTATCTACAAGGTTTTTAAAATTTATTTTAAAGCTATAAAAAACAGTATATATAAGACAACACCATCCCTCATTAAATCTCCCCAATTGTTGGGGCAAGATATATGAGAGGACGTGGTTGATAAATTGATAAATCATGGAGTTTTAGGTTAAAGACAAGAGAAAAATGCATATGTTTGAACTAACATTGATTATCCTAATGTACATAATATCTTTATGAAGGAATGATTTGGATTTGCTGCTGTTTCTGCAGCTTCCTGTAGGTTTTTGGTTTTTTTAAAGCTGATGTTACTAAGAAATTGCTGTTGTTTTGAATGAGAGTTTACTTGAAAAACTTTTGAGGATTCAGTATGGCTCTATGATGTTCAACATCAAAAATGAAATAGGGGATATAATGTTATCAGTCTGCTGAATGACAGTCTTCTTTACTTTTCAAAGAAGGCAGTTGGGTCATTAGCTTTTTGTTTATGACCAGTGTGAATTGAATGATATTGAATAGTATGCTTTTATAAACATAGTGCTGATAATGATGTGTTTGAACTTTCAGAAAAATAGATTCTGCAAAATTGAAAAGGAATAATAAATGTTTATTTTTCTTTAAGGCCTGTGAAGCAGAGAGCATTATGTTAAATTTAGCAGGACAGTTAATCATGGTACAGAGAGATCGATCAGGTCCTCAGATACGAGAAAAGGAGAGTAGTCCCAACCAAAGGAAACTTGTGAGTTAATTTACAGAAAAATCTCAATGAAAGGAATGCACATTGTGAATTAATCTGAATGTGTAATACTTTGTTGATCTTACATTAAAGCAAGCATTCTTTGTTAAGAAATGATTAACTTTTCTGAATTCTTGTAACATTGTTTTTCTGTAACAGGCTTTTCTTTAGATGCAAATTAGAATTAGTTTCAATTATTTCAATTATTATTTTCAAATAGCACTTGCTTACCCAACATTGTATGATAGTGACTAATCTACAAGGCTGTTTTCAGACTCAGCTAACAATGTGAACTCTAGTAATATCTTAATAAATATAGCAGGGACTTAATAAATATAGCAGGGACAAAATAAGGGATTTAATATCAGTAACAAATATAGGCAGTACTGTAACTTTAGATTATTTTTAAAGGAACTCTTCCTTCATTTCTGTACTTTGATAACCCGTTTATGTTAATACAGAGTGAAGAAAAACAGATAAGCTGTATTGCTGATTATTTAAAAATATGGGAAAATACTTTGTAGTAACAGGATAATATGAAGAAAATTATGGATTTTAGAGAGAGTTACATTAATTTAGTAAACTAACATGATCATGCTTATATTAAGGAAGAATGAGATGTCAGCAGAATTAATGTTTCTGTGTTGCCATATATGACTTGATGAACAACTTGTATAAAGGGAGAAAAGAAAATAGCCTAATTAGTATTATTCCTATGTTCTCAGCTGCCATTCTGTGCTCCTGTTGTACTTGCCCAGTCTGTAGAAAATGTTTGGACGACATGCCGTTCTAACAGACAGAAACGGCACTTATTGGAGGCTCTGTGGCTCAGCTGCGGGGGATCAGGTATGAAGGTCTGGCTTCCTTTGTTTCCCAGGGACCATCGCAAACCACATTCCTTTCTTTCAAGACGGATCATGCTGCCTTTCCACATTAACATCTACCCCTTGGCTGTTTTGTTTGAAGATGCCTTGGTTCTTGGTGCTGTCAATGACACCGTGCTTTATGACTGTTTATACACTCACAGCAGTGCTGTTGAACATTTAGAGGTCCTCTTCCCCTTCTGTATTGTTGAGAGAACATCTCAGATCTACCTCCATCACATTTTACGCCAGCTTTTAGTGAGGAACCTAGGCGAACAAGCCTTGCTTTTGGCTCACTCTTGTGCCGCATTACCATATTTTCCTCATGTACTAGAACTGATGCTCCATGAAGTGCTGGAAGAAGAAGCTACCTCGCGGGATCCCATTCCCGATCCTCTCCTTCCCACTGTGGCTAAATTTATTACAGAGTTCCCCCTCTTCCTACAGACTGTTGTTCATTGTGCTAGAAAAACAGAATACGCCCTGTGGAATTATCTCTTTGCTGCTGTTGGAAATCCAAAAGACTTGTTTGAAGAGTGCTTAATGGCCCAGGATTTGGACACAGCCGCATCTTACCTTATTATTCTGCAGGTAATTATATTCACTTATTTTATTCAGAAAAGTGATATGGTGTACTAAGCACACAACCCAAAGAACACCAGCATCTTATTTTGATAGAGCTTTGTCTCTTACAAGTATATATTTATTAAATAAGGACGGAAATAAAAAAATAAGAGAGAGATGCTAATTATCTTTGGGAAAGAAATTGTCTACTATGCAGTCATCTGTGTAAGTATAGAGGAGCTGATTGATATAATAGGTGCCTCTAGTCTAGGCCATTTTCAGTTAGCAGTCTTATAGTAAAATCATGGGCCATGATTATTGGACTCGGACAATGAAATCAAGGGCGTGAAGTTTGATGCATGTGTTTATCTGCAGCCTTTGCTGTTTGCTTATTGATGTGCTAAATAAAAAGAATCAGTGCCTTCTGTGTAAAAAGTGTTTTATATTGGTTCCAGAATATGGAAGTTCCAGCAGTTAGTAGGCAGCATGCAACTCTGCTATTCAATACAGCTTTGGAGAAAGGAAAGTGGGATCTTTGTCGGCACATGATCAGATTTCTGAAAGCCATTGGCTCTGGCGAATCGGAAACCCCTCCTGCTACACCAACAACTCAGGTTTGAAAGGCACACGATTGCTCTATCATAAATGTCTTTGACACTAATCCAGATGTAATTTGGGGGGGGGGAGGGGAAATGTTCAAGTCACTTGTGGAACTTGCTAACTGTCCAGTTATCCTATCAGATATTTTCCTTAATAAATGGATTTTAATGATACACTAAACCATAGTCCTTTTTATTAAGGAACGACTGTATGTGAACATGATTATTTGATGGTTAAGAGTAACTAGAACTTGCAACCTGTATTTGGCATCTTAAGCAAAGGATCTGCCTAGCTTTGCTTGTGTATAATGTCACAAGACTTGTTTTATGTGTTATTCTGGGAACAGGAGTGTGGTAAAAGTATTATAAATCAAAACGACTCAGCAGTCCGTATTGTACTACTGCTTTTGCCATTTCAAATTTGTTGCTTTCAAATTCCTTGAAGTTGGGTAGTTGGGTATTTTGATCAAGGGAATAGGGGAAAAGAGTCATACTTTCGGAATTACAGCATAACATTCGCACTTAGCAGAACCACTATTTGCTTATAGTAGTACTTCTGTACTACTGTATAGTAGTACAGATATCTGCAATCTGCAAGATGTCCAAGCTAGGCCTATGCTGTTTTGGTAGCAGATGGCAAGATATCTGGACAAAGGCTTTCTTCTCTTAAGCTAAGGGTTTTTGATCCTAAAAGTTATAGACCTTTTTTGAAAAATAACCAGATGTAGCATTAAGCCTGTCTGAAGCAGTAGCTACCTTAATGTCATAATATAGCAAGAAAGCCCCCAATAATTTTATCTATTATCTAAAAAGTTTTGAAGTCATTGTAAGTAAATGGGTATTTTTTCAGGGAGCATTTGTTTGATGGAGGATTACTTGAATAACTCGTTATTGTGAAATTCAGTAGAAATACTTCTTTCACCATAAAGCCTACTCTCAGCTTTTCTGGTTTTCAGCCAGTCTGCTCTTTGCTTTAAATTTAATATAATCAGTTTAGACACTGTCCAACTCTAACAAAGTCTCCAACCTGTCAATTCTTAGCCCTTTCTTCCTTCCATGTAGGAACCTACTTCAAGTGGTGGCTTTGAGTTCTTCAGACATCGCAGTATTAGTTTGTCTCAATCTGGAGAGACACTTCCAGCTGGCAAATTTAACTTGCAAAAAACGCTGAGCATGCCATCTGGCCCATCTGGCAAAAGGTAATCAAGTAGAAGAGAATATATATCTCTTGCTATGTATTTCATTGCATCACCCCTACATATATTAAATTACAGAGATTATTATTACGTTCCTGATCTATTTGATGATGAAATTTCACAGTACTCCAACTTGATTCCTAGAAAATTAGGCCAAACCCATAAATAAAATGGAAGTTAGTCTTTGATGTTAACCTTCTTATTTTCCCACCTTTGTAGATTGAGTAAGGAAAGTGATTGTGCTGAGAACATGTACATCGACATGATGCTGTGGAGACATGCTCGCCGTCTTCTGGAAGAAATCAGGCTTAAGGACCTTGGCTGTTTTGCTGCCCAGCTGGGCTTTGAGTTGATAGGCTGGTTGTGCAAAGAGCGCAACAGAGCTGCCCGTGTGGAGGATTTTGTGTCTGCCTTGAAGACATTACACAATGATTTTCTTTGGCCATTTCCCATTATTCCAGTGTGCTCTATAAATTCACCTTTGAAGAACGGAAAATGTAGAACAGGTATCTTATCCTCCCTTTCGTTTAATTTACCAGAATTTAAATGTAACTTTAGAGTAAATGGAGTCTTACAGCGCTGTTACCTTTCATTTTGTGTTTTCAGATCAGATGATAATTTTCATATTTGTACCAAATTCATTGTTGGTGCTACCATATAGGCAAATGTAGCAGGCATTTTGAATTCAAGTGATGTTGCACTTTAGCGTGTTACGATTAAACATGTTTAATTCAGTCTTTGAAATTAAACTGTATTTAAACAAGAATAAAAACATATAGCAAGTAATTGTTGGAATTGATACTCCCTACCTGATGAATGTTACGATATGTTCATAGGAAAGTAAAAAAATCAGTTTGGTTTTATTGTGTGCAGGTTCCACTATATGTGGCTTTATTAATCTATACTGAAGCTTATGGTAGGCATCCTGAAGTAGTAGGAGTTGGTTACAAGTCCTTGAAATGAATTAAGCTTGAAATCTTAAATAACATGTTTAAGGCTGGAACAACACCTCGTTCACATGCTCTCATTTCCAGTAATAGGTGAACAACTCTTAAAATCACAGTCTGCTGACAGCTTTTTAAACATGGAAATAGACTCTGGCATCCCAGGTGTACCAAGGAGTCATAGCTGGTTTGGTGCCATCAGCTCCTCCCAAAGAGAGATGGATACGGCATCTTCCCATGGCCCTCAAATGCAGGAAGCATTCCTCTCACCTTTGTTAAGTAAAGTGGGTGAGTTCTTTATTCTGATATTTGGCTTTCTTTTAGGTGATTCTGGGTATTTTATCTGAAAATAAAAATATACTTTCCATATATAACAGCAACTGCCATTTGTTTCTTCATCTTTCTTGGAAATAATCCAGAAGGATTAAATAGCAGAGAAAAAACAAACCAATAATATATGTATGAATTCATATTTAGAATGAATTCAAAATAGGAATTCTATTGGCAGCAGCAATCTAGAACTTCATCACAAGATAGCATACCTATATGTATAGTGATCATGCTAGTCTCTTTTGGAATAAGCAGTGTTCACAAAGTGTAGAAAAAGAATAATTAATATTAAATTTGGGGGGAAAGTTTATTTATATCCCACCTTTATTATTTTTATAAACAATTCAAGGTGGTGAACATATGGTATCTAATCCTCCTTCCTCCTCCTATTTTCCCCACAACAACCCTCTGAGGTTGGTTGAGCTAAGAGTGAGTGACTGGCCCAAAGTCACCCAGCTGGCTTTCAGGCCTAAGGAGGGACTAGAACTCACTGGTACCCTAACCACTAGAACAAACTGTCTTGTTCAAATCAACATCATTCAGTGTCTGTCTTTATAAACTATCACTAAACTTCTTAACTTGCTGTTCTTAAGGATATCATTAAGCACAACTTCTTGAAAGTCCTCTTATTCTCAACAAGTTTACTCTTTGTATATTTGCTTTGCTATTGGATTCACATTCATTCTCTCTGTACAGATAGTCCTTCCTTAACACAGGTTCTTGGAACTGACAACTCCACCACTAAGCAATCGTAAAATATACACAAAGTGGTCATAAAATACAATGTGTGACAGTACACATTCGGTACCGACTGAATGTGGCAGTTGTAGTTGCAATTATTAAGCAAATCCTGTGTAGTCATTGTGTGACATCACATGATTGCCATTTGTGACCTCCTGCCGGCTTCTCCCTTGACTTTTGTTGGAAGCTGGCAGTGAAGGTCACACATGGTGATCTGACTGAGGGACACACAGCCATTGTAATTGGAAGCTGATTGCCAAGTGCCTGAATCTTGATCCTCTGACTAAGAGATGCTTCAATGGCCACAACTATAAGGAACAGTTATAAGTCTCATTCAACACCGTTGTAACTTCAAATAGTTGTTGAATGAGCTGTTGTTGAAAGAGGATTACCTATATGACTAACTTAATTTGTGCTCAGTTCACTGTTATTCAGCACCAATTCATTCTTACCCTACCTCTTGTTTTACAGCATACACTTCTTAAATATCCCATAATATAGTCATACCTATAGTAATTCTCATTTCCATGTTGCATGTTAGGGAGATTCATGCTTTAGTACACAACTGTTTTAACCTTTTTCATTAAACAACCATTCCTTGCAGCAGAAAACATGCCACCCTCAGCCTTTCTTCTAGTGTTTACATATTTTAAATTTTGTTTCCTCATTTCCCCTTATTTAGTAAAGTCACTTATTTGCTACTATTTTGGCTACTTATGTATAACTTGTTATTATTCATTCAGTTTTCCCAGAGAAACACAATTATCTTGTTTTGATGCATTAATCTTTTTAGATACACATTCATGCATCACATAGACTAGTATTCACTGCAGATGTGGTACTTGATAATATGACATCATCTACATACCAAAATACATGCAGGTTTCATACTTTCCACATTCCACAAGCATCCTTATATATTTATCCATAAAAAAATATTAAACAGCCAAGTACTCTATATTGATGAGATGCAGTTTTTGTGCACATTTTAAATAAGTCACAGAGGCATTGAACCATCTATATTTGTTTTGCTTTTATTTGACAGGTGACGAGGGGAGCATTGGCTCTGCCACGGATCTGACAGAAACAAGCTCTATTGTGGATGGAGACTGGACTATGGTGGATGAAAATTATTCCACCTTGAGTCTGACGCAGTCTGAATTAGAACATATCTCTTTGGAGCTAGCCAGCAAAGGGCCGCACAAATCACAAGTTCAGCTGCGGTAAATGTGATGGGAGTTTGTATTGTCATTGGGATTCCTTTGAGTTATTCTTAGCGGATGGGGACCAAGAGTAATATCCCGTGGGGAAAAGAGAATGTTTCTGTGCCTTAGAAAGTGGCTTTGGGTCTTTTTGTAGGTATTTGCTTCATATTTTCATGGAAGCTGGATGCCTGGACTGGTGCATGATCATAGGCCTCATCCTTCGAGAATCTTCAATCATCAATCAAGTGTTTAGTCTGGCGCAGTCTTCAGAGGTTGATGGGGAAATGTTGCAGAACATTAAGACAGGACTGCAGGCAATAGAAAGATGGGCTTCTACAGACTGGTGAGTTGCATGAACCTCCTTTCACTGTACATATGATTTAAGCTGCTTTTCTAAGAAATAGCAGTAAACAAAGAAATAATATTGTTTAACTTATTCAAAATTTAACAGATAGCAAAACATAATTTCAATGCTTAACCTCTCTGAGGACAGTATTCTATATGTTGAAATATTACATATAATACTTGGTATAATTTATCAGTGGAATTATTTTGTAACTGACTGACTGTTCCTATCAATATACTTGACAAGAGTTCTTACTTCAACATTTGAAGATGTGTAATATGAACAGAGAAGTTATGTATCCAATGATATTCACAGTATCTTGAATTAGCATATTTCTCATAGTAAAGCAGCACTTTGTAATACCAAACTTTGGTTTAATTTGAAAAAGCTAGGAAGCTCCAGGACTGTAGATTAGATGGGAAGAAAAACAAGAACCATCTCCACCAGATAAAAACATTGAAAAACCTCTTGCAGGTTGACATAAAAAAATAAAAAAATTAAGTATATCCATGTGATTCACTAGAAACCAAGCTGAATTTTAGCAAAAATTTAAGCATCGTATATATTTTCATTGTGCAAAGGGCATCCACCTGTTGGGTTGGCTTACTACACCAAATTAATAACTAGAGAAGGATAGTTACTGAATCTGCAGTCTTAAAATGTTTGAGCTGATTGATTATTTTCTATTTCTATTTCTATTATTTTATGTTGTTTAGTCCTGGCTATAAGCCATTTTTAACCATTATCAAGCCACAGCTGCAGAAACTGAGTGAGATATCGGAGGAACAGGTGCAACAGGAAGCCTTTCAGCCTACAAATCTATCAAGAGTGGCTGAACAAGCCAGTCCAAGGGCAGAGGAGAACCGGATTTCAACTAATCACAGCACTAGTCCTCAAAGTGACACTGGTCCTAATACTTCAATTCGACCTGATGAGGACATGATTGGATTGGAAAAGGAAGACCATCCCCTTCAGGAAGGCAGTTATGATTGTACTGTCTCCTGACAGCATCAAACATGATAACTGTTTTAGTAAAGCTTCATAATGATGGTATTGAAGAATACTGCTTTTGGAAGAAAGTACAGTAATCTTTTTTTCCCCAAAACATACGTTTAGTTTTGCTTTGTTTCTGTTTTTAATGAATACTTTTTTTTTACATGAGTAGAGAATTTCCTTGAATTTGTGAATGCTTTCCCAGTAATTTCTTCAGTTATTTTGTTTATCTGATTGTATGAAAAGCAGCAATATTCACCTGTATTCCAAGATTTATTTGAAGCTCTTGTAAAGTCTTTCTCTCTTTTTACTTAATCATGCAGAACACCTACTCTGTATCAGTGTATATGATCTTTATTGTGTTTGGTTTTTTTTTGAAATGAAAGGAAAAAAAATCTTGGAGACAATTCTAAGATTTACCCATCTGCACCATCTCCCAACCCAATTTTTGAACCAAAACTTGAACAAGTTGACAATGAAGCTTGCTGGGATGAAATTTTGATGCATTCTGTGTAGTTTAATTGCCTAAAGGAAATGATGGCCTGATTAAGCTAAATTCTGTTCTATAAATTATGCAGGTATCACAAATTTGACATCACCAAATATTATATATTAAAAATTGTAAAATACCTTGTATCTTTTGTGAATACTCTTGTATATTTTCAAGTTTACTGTTTATGCTTTCGGTCTTTGCTCCACAGTGTAGAGTAGCTTTTTCTATCTTGCATGTTTGTACTTTTAACTCCAGGAAAACTAAAAGTAAAATTGCACTTCTATCAGAATGCAACTGACTTTCATCTGGCATTATTTACAGCTTCGTTTCATCATTTAGTCTGTTCAGATCCATTCTGAGCAAAAATATTTTAAATGAATTACTGAATCCTTATTTATTTCAATTGTAAAGATGCTTTTCTCAAGATTATTTTTGTGTAAATAAAACCAATTTATATATTACTGCTATTAAGACTTTGTAATGGCAATGTACAGTGTATATATTTAAGCCACCATCTTGCTAATATTTTATAATGCATATACTTGTAACTAAAAAATGTTTATTTTAACTTTCATACAACAATATTATGAAAAACTGGCTGCAGCAGAATCTCATGTTTGCTTGAGGTACTTATTTTTTCAATCTGCTGACTCCAGATTGGTATTATAAATACTGGTGTGTAATATTAAATACCTGTAACAGTATTAAAATTTAAATATTGTATGGCTTGTACTGTGCAGTTGGGAAAAATGCAACACTACTACTTTTTCTACAGAAACCTAACTTATTTTTATAATATGGGTGTAATTAATACATACATGGACCAAAATCATTTATCTTTTAGGTAGTATGAGAATCCGCATCAGCCACAGTCATAGTTCATGAAATTCTCCATGCGAATTCTGAATGAATATATTATGAACAGTCCAAAATATTGCTTCGTAACCTTAGCAAATCGAAGGTGGGTCTCAGTCTTCAACTCCCAGAATTCTCAGCAATGGTTATATTGGCTGTGGAATTCTGGGAGTTGAAGTCCATATAACTGGAATTTGCTAATGTTGGGAAATCTGGTCAAGAGGGTCAGCAAAAAAATACTGGTTATGACTTTATATTTTTGCTTAGAAAGGCATGGTCATGTCTTTTTATTGATAAATGTAATTAGACAGTTTTTATTGCTGTTGTGTAATCTTTACCGTTGGTAAGACTATAAGTAGTGGTACATGTGCAATAACTTTTAAATAAAATATAAAGGGGTGGAAATTACCTAATTTTTCCATACTTCTGACATTGTATTTTGTCTACCATCATGGGTGCAAAAATTGTCACTTTTCTTACATCAGAAAGAAGAGTACTTTTCTGTACTATAGTGTTGAACATATTAATAGCTATTACCACCACAGCATTAAGCACTACACTGCTGTAGTTCCAGCCTGAGCAGCTTCCCCCCCCCCCCAATAGCATTCATCAAACGGCTTTATTTTCAGTGCTCTTATTTCTGTTACTTTCAATAAGCCCTTTTCACACCTCTATAATGGGGACATCCTCCTCCTTTGGAAGTTAAGCAGGTTCCTTATCTTACTTGATATTCGCATTAGAAGACGGATGTTGCCCTGAAAGTAGAAATATTCCCAATTGACCAACATACTGTTGTGCCTCGCTCGCTCCCCCCAACGCAGCCGGGCCCCTCTTATCTCCTGCCAGACGCTGATAGTGCTGAAGAATGTCCTGGCATGCCTCCAGCCCTCAGCCTTGGCACCATGCCCGGACAGGCCGAACATCCCTCCGATAGCATGTGCACCTGAAGTCAGCCACGAGCTGGGATTACCAACAGCTGGAGACGAAACGATGCAATGGATAGATCCACGCTTCCGGAGAATGGAGAGGCGATGTCACCAAAAGGAAGGGAGGGGCAGGCCTGGATAAGTGCTGAGTCATGCACACCCCATGGCCTATATAAAGGATCTGCTTTCTGGCATTCTCTGAGTCAGGCAAAGTCTAACTTGGATTGCTGAAGTCACATCCTGGTCTCCTGCCTGCCCTGAGAACTCTGACAGAACTTTGGTAAAGCTGCAGAGGCTTTGCAGCCACGCTTGATACGGACTTCCCCGACCCGGCCGTCAGAGGAGGAGTGGGACACGACATCACCCCTCTGAATAAGCTGCATAATACTTTTAAAAATTGAAGAGGGGAGAGGTTTAAATAGTTAAATTGACAATAAATATAAGAGGAAAGATTCCACATTTGCTTTGCAGCAGATCTAAAATTGCATAGAAACGGCTACTTGAGCCACTTTCTAAAGCTCCAGTTCAAGAGGAATGTTCAATAGTCTTCTTTTAGTGGGACAGATGATCCTACAAGGAGTGTCTTCTCCAGTTTAAAGGAGAAACTGAGTCACATTTGTTTTTTATGATGGAATGAGATCCGCACACATGGACAATTCCAGTGGACTTCAAAGCAATAGGGTTTTCTTCCTGTTGCTAGGAGACAGTGCAGGTCCTGGTTCCTGCTTGCATCTGCTTTCTCTCCAAGCAACGAAATGATGAGAATGGGAAGAGATTCAATTTAGCTAATAGATTAAGCAGTAAAGACTTTTCACCTAAATCTGATGGAAGAAATTACTATAGCATGCATATTATTCATTTCATTGAGAAAGGAATTGCCGTTGATTGGAAAGAATACAACTGCCTGGTCTAATGAGGTGGTACAATTATTTGAAGTAGGGAACATTCTCCTTTCGGCTGACTTCAAAATGGAGGGCCGTATTGTAGAATTCCTGCAATTCAAAATCTTCTGGCAAAGTACTGCCATTCTGCAATTGTACCAGCCGGCTACTGCAAGAAGCAAAAATAAAGGCGTATGATCTCTTCCCACAACCAACTCTTATTCTCTGTCCTAGTTGGCAGCAGCCATGTGAGCAGTTTGAAATTCAAATTTAGGAGGAGAACTATATATTGAGATACATTTACGTCTTGTCTCTAACAATAGTAGTCAATAAATCTTCAAGTGGCAGCTCGACTAGCTGGATTTCCTTCAATATTTGAAGTCCTCAATTCCGAGATTTACCTTATTTTTCTCTCCCTTCTCAACTAATTTTCTTAAATGTCCTTTTAATAATGTTCTCTTGTTTCCACCCTGCACTCTGATTCCTTTCATCATTCTAAACTGTTTCACACTTTGCTTCCAAATTCCTAGTGTGTTCACTGTTTTAATCTGCTACTGACACATGATGTTACTGTTCTCACAAATATATCATGATCTTGCTGCCAAAACAAAACATCTCACATTTCGATCTCTTTGACCTTTTCGCTACCTCTGATATGGCAAATCACAGTTCCTTCAGAGTCATTCCCTTAAGGTCTCAAGTTTCATGACAAACCCCCTTGCTGGGGGGGTGGGGTTGTTTTGGCTGCTTTCAACTTTAGTTATTTAACGTTTCTATTGGTTATTATTTCTGTGCCTTAGTCTTGTCTCCCTGTAGATGTCATCCCCTACCCAATTCCATTAACTCCTCTCCTCTGAAATAACTGGCCTTGTAAGTAGACTCCTGTGCCTATTAGTTTTTCTTTCCACAAATACAACACAGATATATGGTGTCATCACTTTCTTTCCAAAACCAGTTATCATAGTTTTGAGGCTTTATTCCTGCATTAAATATGAGCTGAGTAATTTTAAGCCAGTCATGCTTTCTCAGCCCAACTCACCTCACAGGGTTGTTGTTGGGAAAATAGGAAGACAGAGCTGTGTTGGATGTGGTCAGCATCTTTAATTTCTTATAAAGTAAGAAAGGTGGGATAATAAAATCAAATAAATAATTGCAGCTGTTCCATCCCAATGTGCCCTCTTTCCTCATAAAGATAGATCTAGAAAAGCTGAGGGAAGTGCAATGTAACTTGTCAGGAGTGATTTACTTCCTTAACAATATTAACATCTCTGTTTTGCGCAAGCCTAACAAACCAGTTGCCAAGAGGGAGTACTTACCTGGAAACTCTTTCTTCATTAAGATAATGTTACTTAATACAAATTAATTTTATATGTCTTCCTTTTTTCCTATTTCTGACGATTGTGATTCCATGTGTCATCTCAAATGCAGCGTTCTGCGGATGAACTAAACTCCCAACTTCTAATTTCTGACTAGCAGGATGACTCTGATATTCCATTTGCCTGAAGGTTTCAGGTTTAGGCAGATTGCCACATTCACTGACCTGGGAATAAGTTTTATTGAACTCCGTAGGACTTCTGGTTGGCCATGTATGGACTTGTGTTACCAATGCACAACTTTTGGACAAAAGGTGAAAACTTCTAGATGAAATGCCATTTGTACACAGGCGATAGCATACTTAATGAACACAAAAGTACAGCTCTGCACTTTCTATTACATACAAGGAATTTAAAACTATACTTCCATCATTGTTTCTCAATCTTGACAGCTTTAACCTCAACTCCTTGAATTTCCCAGTCAGCATGCTGGGGAATTAACACAAACCTAATGCCACCAACAATAGGAAACACAGTATTAACACACCATTTATAAAGATTCAATAAGTCAGCAATTTACAATAGAATAAGCTTTCCATTCCCCCCGCAAACATTCAGAATTTTAAAGTGCACCATGTTTTTTAGAAACTGTAAAAATATAATATAGGTTATAAATAAATACAGCTTACTCAACAACAGTAAATGTGATAAAATATCGTTAAAATGCAGGAATTCACAGAAAAAATGCATAGTATTTGTGCTATCTTAACATTCAAATGGTTAGTGGACTTTTTATATGCATTTGTAAAAGATTGGCTCTACTAACTCCACACATGTGCCATTATGTGGTACATGTAATATTGTATTACATTACAATATTACGTGTATTGATGTATTATATCACATATAGTTTATTGCTTTGGCTTGGTTTTGTTGAACAAAGAAATAAGAAACAAAACTTGTCTACAGTTCTGATAATTAAATTTTTGAGTTTCCTAATCAGAAAAGTAAGCTGCTATTGAGCAATGGAAATAACAGATTTTCAGTAATACAGGTAGTCCTCAAGTTATGAATGTAATGGAGTCTACCCATTCCATTCGTAATCCAAGGATTCATGGGAATGAATTTTGTACCTTGGAAGCGATCACTCCCTCCTTTCACCCACACATTCACTAATCAAATGCATGCCTTGTTAAGTGCACATGAGGTATATTGGGGTGGGGAAGGCCATGGGGGGACCTAGTGATGGAACAGGTCACCTGCTTCAGACCACCCAAGACCTCTCCCGATCCACAGATATCTCATTCTTCCTTCCCTGAGGTCTCCACAATTGCCCCCCCCGCATCCTGCCACACCAGGTGATTTACCTTATGAAGATCGGTCTCCTCTCCAGCTTGTTTCTTTGCCTGCTTCCTCCTTTCGTCAGCAAAGGGCTTGACGAGGCCTCTGGCGATGAAAAAGGAAGCACGAAAAGGCCACATACAGCCTTCCGGGCCTCCTTTCTTCACTAGAGATCTGCTTGATGAAGCCTCTGGCGATGAAAAATCATCAAGTGGATCTCTGATGAGAAAGGAGGCTTGGAACACCACGCACAGCCCTCCAGCAAAGCTCTTGAGGATTGCGACCCTTTAGCCCTTTTCAAAAAGCCTTTGCCAGTAGGAATAGATCTTTGGAGGGATGCGCCCCATCCTCCCAAGCTCCACCAAAAGCTTTTTGCAAAGGGCTGCCAAAGCCTACAGGAGCACAATCTCCCTGCAGGCTTCAGCAAGGAAACAACAAACTGAGGGAAGGCCTGAAGCCTTCCATCCGTTTGCAAATGTCCAGGCCTCAATTTGCAAAGAATAGAGGCCTAAGGTGCGAGATCACATGAGATCAGTAGCACAAGATCTTGCATGATCTCACAGTACATTAGGCCTCTGTTCTCTGTTCTCTGAAGCCTGATGCAATGAAGCAGGCAAAGAAAGTGCAACAGAGAGGAGATCTTCGCAAGGTGAGTTTCCACAGGGGAAATGCCTGTGAAGACCTAGCTGGGGGTGGAGGGGGGAGTAGGTGGGGCAAATGTTGCTGCGGTCATTTGGAAGAGCGAACAACTACTGTGGTGCTGCAATATTCATAATTTCAGACTTGTTTGTAAAAGCTTATTGCGTAACTTCGAACATTTGCGAAGGGAACACTCGAAACCCGGGAGTTACCTGTAATAATTTTCATGCCTTGATCCTGTTAGTTTGCAGCAATACAACCAGCACTCAACTAAACAATTCAGCAGGATTCATTTATATAAGAAACTTCTTTATATACAATACCCATGCAGCAGAAGCCAGGACCAGAACTCAGAATGCAGAAGTATAGAATCAATAATCACAGAAGCACTCATATATTTATTTTTATTTATTTATTTATTTTGTCACAACAATATATTATATATATATATATATATATATACATATATATATATGTTTTCTGAGGTTTTCGCGGGTGTTTGTATGTAGGTCTTTGGTTATTCGGGTTTTCTTCCGCGTAAAATTGGAGGTGTCTTGGCAACGTTTCGACGAAGTCTCATTCGTCATCTTCAGGCTTCAGCTTCGTGCTTCTGGGAGCAATGTGTGATTGCAGCTGTTTCTTCCTTTCTCCTAGAAGCACGAAGCTGTAAACACCTAGCCTGAAGATGACGAATGGGATTTTGTCGAAACGTCGCCAAGAAACTTCCAATTTTACGCGGGAGAAAACCCGAATAACCAAAGACCTACATATATATATGTACACACACACACACACACATATACAATATTTATTTATTTATTTATTTATTATTTATTATTTAAATTTTTATACCGCCCTTCTCCCGAAGGACTCAGGGCGGTTCACAGCCTGATAAAAAATACAACATAATACAATATAAATACGATTAAAATATAATTAAAAAACTTATTAAATTGGCCACGATTAAAATTTAGAATAAAAACCCATTAAAAACCCATAAGTTTAAAAACTAACCCAGTCCAGCGCGGATGAATAGGTGAGTTTTAAGCTCGCGACGAAAGGTTCGGAGGTCCGGAAGTTGACGGAGTCCTGGGGGGAGTTCGTTCCAGAGGGCGGGAGCCCCCACAGAGAAGGCCCTTCCCCTGGGCGTCGCCAGACGACACTGTCGCGCCGACGGCACCCTGAGGAGTCCCTCTCTGTGAGAGCGCACGGGTCGGTGAGAGGTATTCGGTAGCAGCAGGCGGTCCCGTAGATATCCCGGCCCTATGCCATGGAGCGCTTTGAAGACGTTCACCAACACCTTGAAGCGCACCTGGAAGGCCACAGGTAGCCAGTGCAGCCTGCGCAGGATAGGTGTCATGTGGGAGCCACGAGGGGCTCCCTCTATCACCCGCGCAGCTGCATTCTGGACTAACTGAAGCCTCCGGATGCCCCTCAAGGGGAGCCCCATGTAGAGAGCATTGCAGTAATCCAGACGAGACGTCACAAGGGCGTGAGTGACTGTGCATAAGGCATCCCGGTCTAGAAATATATATGTATGTATGTATGTATGTATGTATGTATGTATGTATGTATGTATGTATGTATATACAGATCAGTGAATCTAAGCCACACCGAAGCTCCGAGCTGTCTGGGTCACCAAACAGTCCCCATTGGCTGACCTGTTACCATGTCTATTCCAATTCATGAACCCTTATACTGTACATTGACAGGTCCTAGATAGTCTTTAGTTTTATAAAGTAAAGGAGATATTTGGCCAAAAGGTGGCAGTAGCAAACTTTCTGTACTTTTGCCAAGCCAACTGTGTGGATGTGCTAGAGAAATTGGAAGGAGTTGAGTGACTTTCAATGGGTGTGCATTGGGTGACTTATAAGAATAGCTCCTGGGACCCCTTTTGGCAAAGTGATTGTGTTTGTGTTGTTGCCTTGTGCCAATTTAACAGGCAGTGGTCAACTCATATGTAAAGCATCCTAATCTAAGTAATATGCACATCTGCCAGAGAAACTCTGAGCCTGAGATCCCAAGCCCTTAATATGGAAGCTTCAGGGAGTGTTGAATCACTCAATACTGAACTCCAGTGTTACCCGACTTTCCTGAATCCCGATTATAAAACATGAATTCTAAGGGATCAGGTTTCTTTTAGAAAAGTTTGCTATTAGTGATTATAGAAGGAAACCTCTTGGTCAAATCACTGTGCACTCTGCCAGCCTTCTTGTGTAAGTTCAGTGAGCGTTTTCTTCAACATCTTTGAGAACATATTTGTTTTGCTGTATTTGACAGTTGACGAGGGAAGCATTGGCTCTGCCGAGGATCTGACAGAAACAAGCTCTATTGTGGATGGAGACTGGACTATGGTGGATGAAAATTATTCCACCTTGAGTCTGACACAATCTGAATTCCTAGTGGACAACCATTTAGATATGAGCCAGCAGTGTGCAGCAGCTGCTAAAAAAGCCAACACAGTTCTGGGCTGCATAAACAGAGGGATAAAATCATGATCACGTGAAGTGTTAGTGCCACTTTATAATGCCTTGGTAAGGCCACACTTGGAATATTGCATCCAGTTTTGGTCGCCACGATGTAAAAAAGATGTTGAGACTCTAGAAAGAGTGCAGAGAAGAGCAACAAAGATGATTAGAGGACTGGAGGCTAAAACATATGAAGAACGGTTGCAGGAACTGGGTATGTCTAGTTTAATAAAAAGAAGGACTAGGGGAGACATGATAGCTGTGTTCCAATATCTCAGGGGCTGCCACAAAGAAGAGGGAGTCGGGCTGTTCTCCAAAGAACCTGAGGGTAGAACAAGAAGCAATGGGTGGAAACTGATCAAAGAAAGAAGCAACTTAGAACTAAGGAGAAATTTCCTGACAGTTAGAACAATTAATAAGTGGAACGACTTGCCTTCAGAAGTTGTGAATGCTCCAACACTGGAAATTTTTAAGAAAATGTTGGATAACCATCTGACTGAGATGGTGTAGGGTTTCCTGCCTAGGCAGGGGGTTGGACTAGAAGGCCTCCAAGGTCCCTTCCAACTCTGTTTATGTTATGTTATGTTATGTTATGTTATGTTATGTTATGTTATGTTATGTTATGTTATGTTATGTTATGTTGTTATGTTATGTTATGTTATGAATTGGAACATAGCTCTTTGGAGCTAGCCAGCAAAGGGCCGCACAAATCACAAATTCAGCTGCGGTAAATGTGATGGGAGTTTGGGATTCCTTTGAGTTGTTCTTAGAGGAAGGGAGACCAAGGACAATATCCTGTGTTTCTGTGCCTTAGAAAGTGTCTTTTTGTAGGTACCATAGTTGCATCATATTTTCATGCAATCAGAAGCAGGATGCCTGGACCAATGCATGATCACAGGCCACATCCTTTGAGAATCTTCAGTCATCAATCAAGGGTTTAGTCTGGTGTAGTCTTCAGAGGTTGATGGGGAAATGTTGCAGAACATTAAGACACGACTGCAGGCAGTAGAAAGATGGGCTTCTACAGACTGGTGAGTTGCATGAACCTCCTTTCACTTTATATTAGTTAACTGCAAATGAACCTGAACTCCTTTTCTAGGAAGAGTAGTGTTTTAAATAGAAGACATGGCAAAAATCAATCCTTAATGTTTAATCTCTTGAAAGAAGTAATTCTGTATGTTGAAAGGTAATGGCTGGTTTAATAGGTCTTAATATATTGTGGAATCTTATCATAAATGACTTCCTATTTAAATTGTTGACATTTCATTGACCCACAATAAAGGATATATCCTGAATTAATCGTTGTTTTTCTTCTAAACACAATTGTTTTGAAAGAAAATTGTTTTCTTGACATTTCTAATATGTTCTTGGATATTTAGTGTACAGCATGCGTATACATCACACAGTTTATAGACATAAAATAATGTAGGATAAGTACCTATTGATACTTATTTTACAACATTCTCCTGTTACATTTCTTGGTTAATTAAGGTTGAATGGCATATTGAATAAATACGCAACCACAACACCTGGACATTTGAGCATCCCACACAATTTATTGAACTCTTTTAACAAGATAATCTAAATTTCCATCTCATTGACATCTATGAAACAAAGGCACTTTTTTTCATCAAAGACGTAAATTCTACCACACATTATGGAGTGGAACATTCTTCTACACATAAGGTTTTGTAACTAGCTTGTTATAATTAGCCATTATATTCTAAGAAATTGAATCAGTATAAGTCAATGCTTATCTGATTTACAACTACAAATAATTTTTAGACTGTCATGCCAAATGTTAAAGCTTGAAAATATTGAAGAACTACTTCCAAATCAATGAATGCTTTATCACATTTACTTGAAGTGATTATAAACTAGATGTTACCTCTGTTGCTCATGTTTATCACTTTCTGCCATTCACAATTTAGTATCGTATGATTTGATATTCTAGTAGCAATGTTAGATTCCATTATGAATTCCAAGAACTGCATAAGATACCATTGCAACTTAACTAATCAAGATGCTTACATAACATTGCTTTTTTACTTCAAATACTATCAACTTCCTTAATTTAATCTCCAATAATAGTGCAGAAACTCTCCTAAATTCCTGATAGTATGGCCTCAAAGGCTGCAGATTATGGAAACTGAAATCTAAAAGGAGGGCTCAAGTTTGAAGAAATCTGTGCATGGTACTTGGAACATTGCTGAGATTTTGGCTTTAGAAGTTTTAATATTGAAGAACAGTCCAGTCCATAATGATGATGTTCTTATTGCAATTTATATACAGTTACATTTCTGGTGATTCTCAGTCCTTGCACCACTAACAGAATAAATATAAAAACAAAAATTAACTAGAATTATATATAGTCAATCCAGTGTTCACCTCAGCAGCTAATCTGACCTGTTCCAAAGACCTTACTAAAGAGCTTTTGCAGCTCTCTGAAAATGCCATAAAGGGTTGTCTGGCTATCAGGGTAAGCTGATACAAAGAAGGGGACTCATCACTGACATGTCTCAAACTGGGGAATTGCTGGGGAATTCTGGGAGTTGCAAAGCATCCCTGGCCTGCTCTTGAGTTGCCATAGGCCAGTGGGGATGGAAAACCCGTGAAATGGCACAGCAGCCAAAGACAGATGCACATTCCACACTTATCTCTCTCAAGGCTGTATCCCAGGGTTACCTACAGCAACCAAAGGGGAATGACCTCTACAACCCGTGAAATTGCTCCATTGGCGAATGTGATTGATGACACACCCTGGGTGGATGGGGGAAACAGGGTCATAATTGGAATGTAAATTACATAGGGTCAGAGCTGGCTTCACTTGGGAACGTGCCAACATGAAGCTCCTAATAAATAACTAGATATCTTTTGAAGCTTGGCTTGAGACTCATGATTTAATGCTTGGCTCGAGACTCATGATTTAATTAGGGCATCCATTGGAACCCTGACATTCACTTTAAAGTTGCTAAGGTTGAGAAACACTGCCCTAGGCCTAGATGATAAAAACTCTCCTCCCCTTTTACTAAACGAATGAGATTCAACCTGAATAAGATTTCATGTTCCTGAGTCATGTAGAGCTTTAAAAGTGTCAAACAGGGATCTGAACTGCCTTTAGAAACCAAGTGGCAGCCAATACGGTTCCGAAACAGTGGTTACCTTGCATCCATAACTACTTAAGCTGTTGAATTTACCAGAACTCTTCTGTTGCTTTACCATGCCTAAGTTTTTTGTTTTTATTTTTTGGATGCTTTCAAGTCCCTGAAGTTTTCTTGGCCAGATTTCAGAAGTGGTTTTCAATATCTAGGACTTAGGGAGAAATTGGCCCAAAGTCACCTAACTGGCTTTGTGCGTAAAATGTCTTTCAAGTTACCATACAATAAAATAATTTATCATTTTTTTAAAAAAATTCTCTAAAATTGATGCACAGAGGAGAAAATACAATGAATCAAATGGCTGGGTTAGCTTCCATTTGATACTTTTTAATAAAGATTTAAATGGTATCTCTCCAAAATTCAAGAACCCCCTAATCGATAAATCAGATCCCAATGTCTATCCCTCCTTTCTCTTAGCAAAGAGAAAATACCTTGTATCAAGAAAACTTGATTTACTTTAAAATTTATTTTCCTTCTGCCCTGAGGTTCCTAATCTTTGAACACTGTTCAGTTTTCTTGATACAAGGTACTAAAAGAGCAGCTATATAACAGAAGGAAGAGCCAGGTCTGGCCTCATCCAATCCCTATTCTATAGAACATGAATGGAACAGCAATGACCAATTATCCTTTTTTTACTTCAAATTCCTCATAACAGCATTCGTTTCTCAAATTATTTGTAAAATAGGGGATCCTTGACAATCCTTGCTTAACAACCATTCATTTAGCGACCATTGGACATTACAGTGGCACTAAATAAATGGTATATTATGACCGGTCGCTGAAGTTACTGTCATTGGAATATCAAAATTTGGGTGATTGGCAGTTGGCCTGCATTTACAGTCAGAGGGGACTTCGATTCCCCCATTCATCTCTGCCCATTTGGTCTTCAGGTCTGGAGCAGCAAAGATTACAATATTTGGGAAGTTGGATGTCCTTCCCCCAAGGATTAACCCCTTGGCCACAGAGAAAGTATGTCAGGCTACTCTGTACTACAGCTCCTGGAGTGTTCTCTCAAGGACTCTGGGGTTACTGCCTTAGAAAAGTCCATGCAAGAAGACTAAAAAAACCTTAACGCTCTTCTGCAGAGGCTCATACCAACTTTACAGTTTCTTCAGCTTAGGAATTGTTTATTCCTATTTTTTGGTAAAATAAATTAATTTTTTTTTGCACATAGACAAGGGATCAATAATACAACTTGATTTCCCCATAAGTTTTCCTAATTTTATAGAAACTTGCAGCTTCCAATGGAGTCTAAATGACACTCTCCTGAAATATCAGGTAAATAATAAAAATAATTGTAAGTAACCAGTTCAGTAGTTAACTAATGGGCATATTATCACCAATAATATGTGTGTGTGTGTGTGTGTATGTGTGTGTACAGGAGACCAGAATGGTAACTCAGTGCTTAGAAATATAGTGCTAGATGCTTACACTGGATGAACAGGACACTGTTTTGCTCATATACTACTTGATTGCCATAGGGAAGTCAGGGAAATATGGACTTTACTCTCATAGGCGTAAAAGAATCCAGAAAAAAGAAGGAAAAAGAAGTAAAACTGGAACACACAAACTTAAGATTTCAGTGAGATTGACTATCAAGTTTGTTGGCATTATAATTAAAAGAGCTTTACTTACATAGTGCATTCAAAATGAATATCATTATTGCAGCAATTACCATTAACAGTTCCATATTCTTCATGATAGCCTTAATGATGCTTAATTACAATTCCTTAGTCAATGAGAACACATCAAAATATTAAGCACAAGGCAGCACTTGTATTATTTAAAGGCAGTAAAGTATGTTATTTTGTGCTTGTAGCTCCAGTTCAAAAGCTCCTTTTATTGCAAAACCCCAAGAACAGCTGTTCTAAAGCTACTTTCCAAAAGGCAGTTTCATGTTATAATGTCAGCAGGTGAAGGGACTATTCAAGTGGCAGAAACTGGTGATATACATATATATATATATATATTTGCATTAAAGAAACACAAGGCCTCCTTTCCCAAAGAGGTCTTATCAATACTGCCATTAAAATATACTTGTGGCTAAATTATTCCTCATAGCTTTTCTTTCAGTCAGGAATGCCATCTTTTCCAACTCACCCAAGCTCCCTATGAACAAAAGTGGCATCCAGCAATTGAGAGACAATTGACCTTTTTGTAATTTCTAGATTAAAAGATAAACTGGTCATAGGTAGAAGTCCAGCTTAAGGGATAAATCCAGTTGGGCAATCTTTCCAATAAAGCATGTAACTGAGATGACTTTTGATCTTCTCCAAAAAAATAATGGTTAACTATAGCAAGGGTGACCATTCCTTTCGTGGATTTGTCTGAACCCTAAAAAGAGAAAAAAGCAAATAAGCTCATGTCTGATTATTTGAATCCTATTCTTATTCAGCACTGTGTAATGGCAGAATTCAAAACTTGCAAAGAATGAACCAAAGAGTATAATCAGCTGGAGAAACCAAAGTTTTAAAGAATTCCAAGCTGCTCACTGAAACGGTGTTAAAGTGGCTGTTTCCAAAACAAAATGTTATTTAAGCCTGAAGCAGGATGTATAAGCACTATAGCTAGCAAATAAAATTGAATGTAGAAAATGTTTAGTCCCCATTAAAAAAACTGAGGAAGTGAACCTTAATTCAAACATACAGAGCAGAATATCAAGACATTCTGTTGCTTTTCTTTTGCCAATATCATTCTACATCAAAACGTAATTCAGACTCTATATATATAGATAGAAAAAGTGCTCATATTTTATAGACATGAAAGCAGTTTGAGATTTTGCTATTAAGTAAAGGACACCTTTCAATAACTTCTCTCCAGTACTAGACAAATTCTAATTTGCTTCTCTGGTAATATATGAATAGTACAGTATATGCTACCCCGTTTGCATCTACTAATATAACCATGTCAGTAAGTCAATGACAGATAATTTATACAATCTTAGTGAGTATCTGGAAACAACACAGCGAGTTTCAAGTAAGCAAATACAGGAGTACAGGATTAATGTCTATTTGCTGGTAGCATAATTGCAGGAATCTAATATTCAAGGGCATATTTGATTTAATGTATTCCTGAAATGAAAGATAAAAACTTGTCATGTCAAGGACACTTAAAGAAAATGCATATTAAAATTAATAGCACTAGAAAGCAATTGTGTGTTAACTTCAAAAGAGGAAGATGAATTAAACTGTATCCAAAGGGCAAACCATTTAACAGAAGACGAGAGGAGAGATCTAAGAAATAAATGTGATGTTTAAAGAACAAACTCACCTTCAGCTCGATCCAAAAGTGCCAGGGCCTGGCATGGAGCCCACGTGAATAATACACAAAGTAGTCTCCAATCAGACTATTAACAACAGGAGTTCCATTTCCAAGAGACCAAGTGGACAGTGTTGAGCCTTGATGTAGTCGAAGATATAATGCCATGTGGCTTGAACCTGAAGCAGGTGATAAACAAAATATCTCTATATGAATTCAGAAGTGTTGTAAGTGTTGTACCTTGATGAAGGTATCTATTATTTTATGTACACTGAGAGCATTTGCACCAAGACAAATTCCTTGTGTGTCCAATCACACTTGGCCAATAAAAAAAAAAGAAAAAAAAAGAAAAAGAAAAGGAAGGATAGTGGAGCTGCCCCCGTTTTTTTCAATCTAAAGCAAATTATACACCAATTGCTTATTTAGGTTTTTGTAATATCCTGGAAAGGATATTTTCCTAATCTCTGGATTAATTTACGACCTATGCTTTTAAAAACCTAGGAAATTTTTAATGCATCCTAAGAAGAGACTGGCACACCTCTTATAGCATAATTTACAGAATACAGAATAACACAGCTAGAAGGGGCCTTGTAGGTGTTCTAGCCCAACCCTCTATTTGAGCAGGTGACCCTATGCCATTCTGGACAAATGACTGTCCAATCTTAAAAACTTCCAGTGATGGAGCACCCATAACTTCTGGAGGCAAACTGTTCCAATGACTAATTGTTCTCACTGTCAGGAAATTTCTCTTTATTCTAGGTCTCTCTTTGATAGGTTTCCACCTGTTATTTCATGTCCTGTCCTTAAGTGTTCGTACACTTGTGACTGCATGACTGTAACTTTGTTGCTTGTATCCTTGCAATTGATATTGATATTGATTGTTTCCTAGTATGATTTGATTGCTTATTTGTACCCTATGACTGTCACTGGGTGTTGTGCCTTGTGATTCTTGATGAGTGTATATTGCCTTTTTATGTACATCGAGAGCATATGCACCAGAGACAAATTCCTTGTGTGTCCAATCATACTTGGCCAAAAGTGCTTTGCTTATCATAGTCAAAAATATGTTCAGATACAGCCTGTAAAATGCATGTTGTATCTGATATGCTGTATTCACGCTGATGGCTATCTCTGACAACTTGACTGAAGATGCCTGATTTAATATGACATCATAATTGGATAAATAATTAGATGAATTAAATAATTTGCCATTGCTAACTAGTTGTTATGATCAAATAATTCCCCATAAGAATTCTCTCAAGGCAAGGAAGGATGAGATGTTCACCCACCTATTACTTCAAAGGTTAACTTTGTAGAATCCCATTGTGTTTGCTCTTTGGAAAGAAGCTGAAAGCGAACGGGGTTTCGGGGAGTAATTGCTGGTGCAGGAAGATACCATGTTTTCCTGTTAAAAAAGTTATTTAAAAAAAAAAAGAAGTTATCAATGTAATTAACCTTAAGAGTCCTTTAAAATATTTCAAATTGCTGTTTCAGATTAATTCTGTTTCACAAAGTATAATATGGCTGAGTATATTAAAACCTAAAATGCTACTGAATATGCAAAATGTTACAGGTTTACATGCAAAGGAAATCAAAGCGATTAGCCTTTTTCATCTTAATATAAAAATAAAAGGATAAATCTGTCAAAGTAGTGTTCGTCAGAATTTTTTTTTAAAAAAAAAGCCCACCCTTGTTTATCAGATTCCCCAGGAAATAATGAGAAAAGGGTCAAACTTTTGCTCAAAGCAGAAAACTTTCACAAAGCCGAATGACAAGAGTCCCTATTACACAGAGACAGGAATAACTCTGATAGTATTACTGACAGATGAGCGCCAAGCTTATTCCGAAAATATTAGGATTCATTACCACTCTTTAAATGTAAATAGAAAAGGGTGCAGAAGGACAAAATACAGCTTCCCAATAGCCGGAATGCTGCTGCATGGCACCCAGAACATTCTTTTTTTCTTCTTTTGTGCTTTAATGTCAATGTTGAACCCTGTGACTGCTTTGTTTCTTGACATAATTTCAGAACTGGTTGCCACTAACTTCTTCTAGGGTTGAGAGAGAAGTGCTGGCCCCAGATCACCCATCTGGCTTCGTGCCTAAAAGAGGACTGGAACTCACACTCTCCTGCTTCTAGCCTATTGCCTTCATGCTGAAGATCTGTTTTGCCTTTCAAGATCAAAGGGATCAAAACAAAAAACCCTTCCTGTCCCGTGCAAGAAGTTTTAGGAAACCCCGTCAGTCCAGCAAAAGATACAGTAAGAAAGAAAAATATCACTTCTTCTCCCACTTTTCAAAGCAAATTCTAAACCACATTTTCAGATCTTTCCAGTCTGACTGTGGCTTTGCTATGGACATATTTTGCAATTGGTTTCCTTCTGGTAGCATTTTGTGCAACAGGTTTACCGATTCACTTGAAGATACTGATTTTTCAAAAGTATTATATCAACAATAAAATGAATTGGTTCATTAGGTGAGATCACAACCAACCGAAAAAAGTAGTTCACGGGTAGAATCCAAGGAAACCCACAGAGGGGGGATCCTTCCTCACATGTGGCTGCAATAGAGTCATTGAGCTCAGGCAGGTGGGGTGTAACGAGCGATATCCCACTGTAGTCCATTCCATTCATCCATATTCCAGAATCACTTTTTTCCAAATGGCCATCCAGGCTATGAAATCTTCTGTTTAAATGCTGGAAAAATGACAAGACAAGAAGCCGCTAAGACTTTGCCAGCTGTCCATGAGGCAGATACAAAGTAGCTCGTTGGGGCAAAGGGTGTCCTTTCTTTATGAACGTCTGGGTGACTTCTCAAATATGCAATATGAGTGTTAAATCTGACTGTGCTTGTTGCACTAGACATTTTCCTTTCTATACTTTTGGAAACCTGCAAAGCTGTCTGCATGATAGTCAACAGCAGGAGTGTTAAACTCGATTTCGTTGAGGGCCCCATCAGGGTTGTGTTTGACCTCAGGGGGCCAGGGTAGGCTTGGCCAGCTCAAATCATTCCTGTTGGGGGCGCCTGTGGTGGCCCGAGTGCTTTGCCAGCGAAAATGGGCTCCCAAGCTCCATTTTTGGCTGCCATGGCCTTCTGCAACCTTCTGCCAGTGAAAACGGAGCTTGGGAGGGCCGGCCAGATCCGACTCCCAGGCCTTGAGTTTGACACTCCTTGTCAACAGCATACTAATTGTTGCTAGTCATGAAAAAATAATTATGATCACAGCTTGGACTGAAAAAGCTAATAATATTATGAAAGCAAGGAAAGGTCAGAGAGGAAGTTATTGAGTGAGCGAGTAGGATGATTATCAGTTTATCAAGTTATAAATAGTAATAGTACACTCTGGACACCAGCATGTCCACTCAAGGTTCAAATAGTTTTGCAGAAATGGCTGCTGCTGTAATCTGCTCAGAGTTGCCTTAAACCACCAGATGGGTGGCAAATAAATATGATAGTCTGGGTATGTGACAAACCATAATAATCACAACTGTCCACTGTGATTTACCTGCTCCAGTGAAGACAGCAGACATGGCAAATCAAGCGACATAAATCACTACAAAAATTTGATCCCTTTTCACAGTAATAACAGTTTTCACAGAATATATTTGTCAATCTGCTAGCCTCAATTCCTAAAATAGTGCTTAACATATTTTATATTACATTCTGATACACACACACACACAGAGAATGTACAGAATGGTAAAATGCTAATTTATTACCTGGTTAGGAATATGCCTTTTTGAGAGAAACCAGAAGTGTTGCAGTGAGACTGGCTGGAAAATAGTGGGCTCTGACGAGCCTCGCGAAAATCCAGCCAGACAAACCATTGTTGGGGGGTCTTCGGACTGGAACCGTACTGTAGGGACGTTGAAGAAGGAGAAGTGCCTCAGATGACTAAGAGGAACAGGCAAGTACCTTGAAAGGTCGGAGGGAGCTCTTCGAACCAGCAGAGGGGGTGGCAGCCGTTAAAAATGACCGCTTTGAAGCTGGGGCAACCATAATAAGATTTTGTGCAGGAGCGGTGTTTGGACGGAGTACTGGTACCGGGTGAATGATTGGCCAACTCATAGGTAAAAAAGGAATTAAAAAAAAACTTTAAAAGGTGTCTCGGAGAGGAAATGAGCAGCTATTTGGCACTTGGGAATTTTAATGGAGCAAGAAGAATAAAGAGGAAGTTAAAAACTAAAACCCAGAAAAGAAAACTTTATATTTGGATTTAAAATTGGATTTGGAGAAATTAAAACTGATACAAGAAAAAGAAACCCGAGGGAAAGTACTTTTTAATGAGGATTTGAAATAATTTTGACAGTTTTGACATTTGAAGGAAGAACAAAGAGGAAGTTAAAATATCAAAGCCCAAGAAAGGAAATTTTACAACTGGATTTAAAACTGAATTTGGAGAAATTAAAAACAATAGAAGAAAAAGAAATTTGAAAGAAAATATTTGCTATGTGGATTTAAAATACTTTCACAAGCTGGATACTTTGTAGTTCTGAGAATTATGGATTGGAGAGAGACATCTGCTGGTGGAAAGAAAGCACTATAACAACAGGCTTGAAAATTGAATTAAATAACAACAGTGAGTTTGATCACTACAAGAGCTGTAAGAAATTTTAAGAAGTATTTGTTTCTATTTAAACGGTTTGGTCTCAACTTCTAAAGGAGGTGAAACACAATAAAGCTTTAAATTGGAATGGATTGGACAAATATTTGTACTGGATACCATTTGGAAATTAAAAAGAGACTATATGGATTAATTAAGTATAAAAATATCAGTAATTTTTTAAACTGACAATATGGAGTTTTGGATGTGTGAGGAATTAATTGAGATGTTTAAAAACGTGCATGAATCAATAAAGGGCAATAAAAAGTTAGAAACTTTGTTAGAATACACTAAACAGGAAAAGAGATTATAAATGAAAAGCAGAAAACAATATTGAAGGAAAGGAATTGAAGATAAAAAGTTAGATGATTACACTGGGATTAACAGTGGCAAAAAAAGAATGGATTGGGGGAATATTTTCCAAAAAAGAATCAATCAAAGGGAAGAGAAGAAAATGGGGAAAAATTAGGTAAAAACTTGGGGTGAATTATGCAAGTAATAGACTCAAAAGTTAGAGAAAAGATCTAGGAGAAAAGATATAATAAATATAAGAATAAAAAAAAGAAAAAGAAGAAGACAAGAGAACGGAATGAAGGGAGAATTCCTTAAGAAGTAGAACTCTGGAGAGACCAAGAGAAAATGGTTAAAAGGGGAAGAATAGTGAAAAGGAGGAAGGGAAATAAGGTATATATTAGTAGATCTAAGGGAACTGTATTAACATTAGTAATTGTAAATGTAAAAAGTAAATATGATGATGCATATTGTGTATTGTAAAATGAACAGCAGATGAAATATGAAGTGATGATTTGGTTGAGTTATGAAAATAACCGAAATTAAGAGATAAAATTGAAACGTAAAAAAATGTGATGAGGATTTTGAAATAAGTTGTAAATGATGAAATCAAATAATTAACTGATGCTATAATAAGAAATCAAGAATTAAGGGTGGATGATGATATTACTTATTAGGTGCTTAAAAGATTTAAGATAAGATGTGGGTGGTCAATTAAATTAAAGGGTTTCAATGTAAAAATTGAATAAGATGAAGTGTACAGTTTATAGCCAAAAAATGTGATGGGGATTTTAAGAAATATATTTTATAAATGGAGAAATAAGATAATTAATTGAAGTAATGCTAAGAAATTAGGATTTGAAGGGTGGATGGTGATACTGTTTATATATTATGTATTAAGAAGAGATTAAAATAAGATAAAAGAGTAGGGAAAAAATATCATGGCAGAAATTGAAATATGCAAATTGTATTTGGAAAAAACAAAACATAAGATTGGAATAGATTATAAAAATCAATATATAATTATGTTATAAGTTGTATAAGATGTGACCCAGTCAATACTCTGTTCATAAAATATGTATGTAAAAGAAAAAATTAATAAAACTGGTTCAACAAAAAAAAGGAATATGCCTTTTCAATCCAAGAAGTTGCTACTGAAACTAGTTTGTAAATTTAAATTACTTTAAATTCAATAAAGAATTAATTCACATGTACAAAAGATTTAAAGGCTTTATTAGGAAGTAAATAACTTGAACTACATGATTGATATTCCCAAACTAAATTCTTTGTTTTAAATTTCTACACAAGGTTGTAGCTTTATATGTATTGTTATGTGAATTGCTTTACAAGACTTTGCCTTAAAGGGACTTAATATACAGTATGCATATAACCTGTGCTAGAAGGCACCCCTATTAGGAAATCACACTTTTATTTATTTGACAGATCTGAGTTTATTGCTGTTTTATTCCACCCATTTGAACACATAGTACCTTGGTGATACTGAACATCTAACCAGCCAACAAATGTGGAGAAATGCCCAATATTTCCATAGGTTGATTTAAGTATTTGTTTTGATCTGTAGGATGCCTCCATTTCCATTTCTACTTAATCAAAATCATTTACAAGTAGTCCTCAACTTATCCCCGTTTGCTTAATAATAGCCTGAATTAATGTTGGCCTCCAAAAAAGTTACAATATAAATTTGAATTTATTACCATTGCCCCACTCCTATGGTCACATGGTCACAATTTGGATGCTTGGCAATTAGGTTGCATTTATAATTGGTCATAATGTCCTGTGGTCACATGATCACAATGTGTGACCGTTTTTGGCCACTTTCTGGCAAAAACTGACATTGGTTAAGCTGGATTTGCATTTATAATCATGCGATTTAACTTTCAACCATCATAAAATGGTTGTAAAATTGGGTCCAGTCACTTGACCACAATGAAAATTCTGGTCCCAATAATGGTGGCAACTCCAGGACTAATTGTAGTTTGCTGTCTACCATGTGCAAGTTTTATATGTTGCAAAAACAAATGTTGCAACAGTCAGAGTTACCTTGAGATCTTATCTTGCCAATAAAAGGATGTTAGTAAATGTTTATGATAAACATATTCATGGTAAAAGTTACAACAGAATATGATTTTGTGTTTCAATGTTACCATCTTCATAAGGATGGTGTTGTGACCCAGGTTCCTGGACTCAGACTCCTGGACTCGGATGATTCAGAAAGTGAGGGAGAAGACCTGGCAAGGCCTGCTTCTCCTGGGCCCTCTCCCTCCCTGGCACCCACCCAAAGGGAGGAGGAGGGGCCGGCAAGGCCTGATTCTCCCGGGCCTTCTTCTGATTTGGCAACGCCCCAAGAACAGTTTTGGCGTGATGCAAGACTGCGCAGACGTGACCAGCGCGCGCAGCAGAGGAAGTGTTGGGACAAAGCCAAAGAATGATGAGTCATGCAGTGACATCTACAGAGGCTATAAAAGGAGGTGGAACTTCCTGGCTTTTTGTCTTGGACAAAGCAGTGAATTTGCACGGGCAAACTGTATCAATGGAGGGAAGAATATATTCGTGAGTAATTCTGGCCTTATCTATAATTTCCTAGTTATCTCCAGAGACTTGGCAGGCCCGTGGGTAGACGTGGCCAGAACATTTATCTATGTAAATAAATTAGAAAAGAAAGCCTTTGACTGACTCTTTGTTGGAAGTATTGGGGGAGGGAAACAGAACAGATGGAGTCTTTTTGCATATGAAATGAAATGAAATCTTTTATCTAGCTGATAATAGAATATTGAGCCATAACATAATTGATGGCTGAAATGTATTGTTTATTAACCTGACTAGGTATTTCAAAGGCTGCTTTGAAGTGTGCATTGTTGATATGTTCCAGTTCTACACTTTTGAGAGTTTATGATATTCTGTTTCCTATCAAGGATCCTTTGCTTAAGCACTGCCATCACTGATCATGTCCCAAGAGCATGAGGGTCCCCTTGAAAAATCCAGTTTCATATAATTATTTGTCAATTTAGAGTTTTCAGGAAGAATCGTATTTATCAATTAATGTTAACTGTGTCAGACATGAAGTTGGACATGAACTATTGGTGAATACTTGAACATACAAGCAATGTCCTCATATCAAGTTTTGTACATTTTGCCTCCAACCTCAGGGCAACCTTAGGCATGTATTTCACCATTTGGATTAGTTTTCTTGGAAATTCACCCTTTCCAAGCCCCAATACTAAATTCCTGGATTTAATGGGATGTGTTGGTTTCAAAAGGTTTGATGACAGCTGTTACAGAGGCACCTCTGGAGATGAAGAACAAGAATTTCTGCTGAATTCCTCTGGGCCATTTCCATTTCATATAAGGGGCAGATTGTAAATTGACAACTGTGGCTATGTAAGAAATAGAACTCTCACAAAAATCAATCAACGTGGCTAGAGAGCTGGGATTATAAAACATTTGGATTGCCTTTTCCTATTTTATATTAGGAACCAAGTTGCCAAGACACCCTCTTATATTAAACCATGAAATAATTGGGCAGAATCAGTGAAGATTTCTCTCCGTTTCCTCTTTTCAAATTCCAGGGATGACATGATCCAAAAGCTGAGGTAAGATGGCATATTGAAGATAAGATAAGATAAGATAAGCACATCTGAGAATGAGATTGATGAAAATAAAGCACATACTATTAATTTCAAACCATCGGACAAGTACTTGGCAAAGTACTTATCCTTTCAAAGGAGAGTCTTAAAAAACAAAAACAAATCCTACGCTTCCCTGTAAATTCAGAAACACTTTTACCTGAAGAAGCATTCGCTTAGGCCTTGGGTCTGCCAAATCTGAACTGAAAGGGAAGAAGATTCCACTGCAAACAAGGATGAATGTGATTATAAAAATGATTGTCAAAGATATTAAGGTCACCTTTGTGCTTCTGGACAGATAAATAAAGCTGAGCTAGAAAAAAATGGGAAATAAAAGAAAGTGATTACTTTTCCTGAATTATTTCTAGAAAACAAGTGTGTCAAGCAAACTTAAATGTTAAACGTGTTAAAATAAACCATTTTATTTCTTTAAAACATATTTTTCGACTTATACCAGGGCTCTGCAACCTTGGTCCCTTTAAGACTTGTGGACTTCAACTCCCAGAAGTCCACAAGTCTTAAAGGGACCAAGGTTGGAGACCCCTGACTTATACAATTTAATTTTATTTTTTTAAGTTTGTGGTGAATCAGAGATCATGTAAAAAGCTAGTGACTTCCCCAAATCCATTTGCAATGTTACTTGGAGCACAGGCATTTGATTTTGTGCTACCCCTTGACTGAGATATGGATGAAAAAAGCCAAGTACACATTTCCTGTTATTCTACAAAACATTCCTTTATGAACATCATAGTTTAAAGAAACTAAAAGAAGTGTTTAAAGCTGCAAAGATATCTTAACCAATTCTCAGAAGTGATGGGGGGGGGGAATTTCCCAAAATTTAGCACCCTTGGCAGGTACTAAATAAGCTGCAAAAATCTATTGATCAATTAAGAGAGCAGACATAATTTGCAACAAAAAAGGCACAAAACTTTATTTTCTATTACAGAATTTTCTATAGATGGTGAACTGCCCTAGCTGTCTTGCACAAATGAAAATTCACAAAAGGTAGAGGATATGGAGAACAATGAGAGCTGTAAATGGTTTTGGAACTGCAGGATGTAGTCACCTCAGTTCACAGAACGGAAAATTACCCATTTTAAGCCACAAGATACAGTTAAATGTCTCACAGTTTTTGAGCTTGACTTCTCTGTGTTCTTTTGGTTCTTTTTCCCTTTTAGTTTTTGTGAGAATAAGGGGAAGCCAAGAGACAATACTCAGATGCAAAAGGAATTGTTGACATGCTCATTCAACCCAGGGGAAATTGTACCTCATCTGACAAACCAGTCTATTACTACAAATTATTTTTAATGACTAAAAAAGAATCGAGTACAGCACAAATGTGCTGCCTGATTTCAAATTTTGCCATGGGAAATTTCTAATTAGGTATTGTATAGTTATGGGCATTTGCAGATTCAGTTGATAAATACGCAGTCCAACCATAGACATGCTTACTGAAAAAGTAAGATTGTTTCCCAATTTCAGAAGGAGGTGGCTGGAATAAGAAGGGGAATGTTGCCTCTCTGTCTATGTCTTCTCCATTATGTTACATGGACGATAGCAAGATATGCGCACCAAAATTGTCCCAGATACCCCCATTAACTGCAATTCTGCTTGCAATAAAAAAATTCCTTTTTTGATTTTATTTGCTCCTTCATAGCCATTTTTTTTTCATGCCGATGGTGCCTTCTTTCCTCAGGTGAGAATACTGACAGGACACATGCTTAAATATACTGTTCAAAAGCTATTAAATAAATTCAAGCATAAAATTCAAGCTTTTAAAATTATCTTACCAAATAGGAAGACAGAAATATGCACATTACAACGATAAAAATACCCATGACTACATCTGGTGGAGCTTCAGAACCACTGCGCCCCATAATGGGAACCAGCATTTCAAATACAAGTCGGATGAGGTATATTAAATAGAGGTATGGAATAAACATTCCCAGGAGATAAACTGTTACAAATTTCATTGTAGCACCTGTAACAGAGACATAAATGGATTATAATGTAGAAATTGTAGCTATCGACTTTTTACCATCTTCCTCACTCAGAGCATTCTAGAAGTTATCTGGTACAGTATTATGTAAATATAACTCTGTCTGAAGTAAATTATTGTGTTTTTCTTACAAAACAGGTAAGATGACTTAACAGATTAAACAATGGCTTAAAAAGCAGGCTAACCAGATTTTCTGATAATATGAATCATCATAGCTCTAGTAGTACCATTTTAAAAAGTGGATATGCTAGCAAGTTTTCAGTTCAAGACATGCTTACTCAAGAAGGGGAACAATGGAACAAGTCTGGAACTGGAGAAAGAAATTAGAGATGCTTTTTTTTTATCGTTTTCCACATCTCAGTGCCTTCCAGTGAGTATGAGAGTATAATTCTAACTCTAAAGTCAACAAATTGGGTTTTCTTCCAAAACAGATAAATTTATTTTACACACTCATTTGATCACATGAAGAATGGTTTAAAAAATAGATCAACCAGATTTTTTTAATCATTAAAAAACCCAAAACTATTATGCAAGTCTGTACATCAAGGCACAAAACACCAAGTCATGCATTCATGCATTCTTTAAGTTAAGTTGATAACAGAGCAGTAATTGTGTGGAAGAAGAAGGCTAACTCAAGGTTCTTTATTTCTGATTGATAAATAAGAAGGGATTTGATAATCGATGGTACAAATTTGGTATAGTATGCAGTGGTGGGCTGCTCCCAATTCTGTCTGGTTCTATAGAACCGGTAGTAAAACCGGTGGGACGCTCTGCCCACTAACCCTGACATCATCAAGGGGCTTCTGCACATGCACAGAAGCGCGTGCGCGCTCCAGTTGTGAACCGGTAGTAAAGGTAAGTAGAACCCACTCCTGATAATATGTTATTTCAGCATATCAGCAGGAATTATTATTTCGGCCAGAACAGAAGGCCCTTTAAAAAGCCCATGAAACAAATTTGACCATTTCTATAAATTGGTATGTCTGTTTCCTGGTACACTGAGTTGAATGGAACTTACTTTTAGGAAAACTGGAACAAACATTGAGAGCCACATTGGAGTCTCAACAGCAGCAAAATGTAAGTAAATTGGGAAAGATATGTATCATTTGCAACATCACTCAATAATGATGTGCAGTGAACGTGTTTGTTTTTGCTTCCAATTAAAAACCAAGTTAGAGGGATATATCTATCCCTCTAACTTGGTGGGGTTTAGTATAGGTTAGCTACTTTACATGCACATTTTAACAACTGATTTGAATAAGCTGTGATGACCAAGCATGACCAAACTGACCTTTAGAAAAAGTAACACATACTCTTTTAAAACATATTCGAGAACTAATTACGAATAATTCATTCAATTTTCTTCACTACCAATTATGGTATAAATAACCAATTACGAATTCTAAAAGGATGAGCAGGAAAGTCTGAACATTGATACGCAAGCTTACATATTTTAAGGGGGATAAACAAGAATTGTACAATGCCAACATTCAAAATTGGTAAATATGATTCCTAGTACATTTTTTAATTTGACAATTTTGCGCTTCCTTCCTTTCCCCCCCCCCACTTCCTATTTCTTCTCCCTATGCAGAAGACTGCCAAAAAAAAGGCATAGTATTCTTGTCAGACATGTGAACTCCATGAAATGAAATTACATCAGGGGCTGAGTTTGGCTTGGTGGCCTCACGCCTTACAGCAAAGTTCCTAGTACCTCCTTATGGCCTTGGAATATTCTGGAGTAGCTGATGCCAAAATTGTTTTGCCAATTTAGAGTTTTATAGGGACTAAATTGTTTAAAGTTTATAGCATCTTACGTATCTTACAGCATCTTATTTAAATAAAATGACCAAAATTGGGCTAATCATTCCCACGGGGCGGGTTGGGAGGTTTTAAGAACAAAATAGATGCCATAAGGGTTCCAAAAGGGGCTGAAAATACGAGACTGAAGACATCACACTATCATCACCGTTTACAACAGGGGTCTCCAACCTTGGCCACTTTAAGACTTGTGGACTTCAACTTCCAGAATTCTGGAAGTTGAAGTCCATGAGTCTTAAAGTGGCCAAGGTTGGAGATCCCTGATTTACAACATCAGCTTTCAGAGGCTACAAAAATATAGTCTTGGCTATAAAGATAGCCACCCCTGCCTTACCAGAACTTATGGGGATAAGTCTTGTTGCCATACCTTTTTCTTTCAATTCCTTATAGGTCATTAGTTTTGTGAGGAGTGGAAAAGCTACCCATATTGCACAAATAAATGCAGAGGAAATTCCCTGGTAAGTAAGCAGAACCCCTGAAATAGACCAAAGTGCAAGTGGAACATCAAAGAAGAGTTCTCCTAGGAACTGTTCATTAGCATGCTGGGAAAAGAAAAACAAAATAAAAACGTCAATCCTCTTTGATTTAAATTTGACGACAATGCATCAGGCATTTTAAAAGCAGAAAATTGCTTCTTAATACACAATATATAGGAAGTTCCTCGTCCTGTCGAAACAGGAGCTGTCCCAACCAGAAATTGTCTACTACTTCTGACTACAAATACGAGGGATGCAATAGGAACCCTTTGAAAAAGCTAAGTATAAAGAGGAATCTAGGTCGGGGTTTGCAAACTTGGCTCTAAAGACTTGGGGACTTCAACTTCCAGAATTCCTCAGCCAGCTCTGGGAGTTGAAGTCCACAAGTCTTAAAAGAGCCAAGTTTGAGACCCATGATCTAGGTGAACACAGAAGGACAGCTTTCGAGAATCTTATCATATTTTTGAACAAGTGGGGATGTGCTAGAAGTTTAAAACAGCTATTTTGGGTTTCAACTATTAAGAAAGGGTCAGCATCATCCTGTCAAAGATCACAATTTTATCCCTGGATTCTGTTAGCCCAACTTTGAGAAGGTCAAAGGGCGATCAAAATGATCTGGGATTCATATATAGCCTGAGAACTGCCTATTTTTTGTGTTATAATGAAGTTCACTTGGAAATTTTGCCTCGCTAAGGAATTTAGAGGAAACATTGAAACATTTAATCAACAAGGAGCAAATCAGAGAAAGTTGGGATAGACTTCTGCCTAGAGAAGAGTTTTACTGAGCAGTCTGACTCATCTAACAGAGGTCTTTATATTTATGGAAAGAAAATAATCATTGCTAAATTCAATCATGTAATAAAACATAATAGTACTTACTTTATAATAAAATTTCTTGGCTAATGTATGCACAAAAATCAGTGTAGCCAGAGCTGCAGATCCATAGAGAAAATAGGAGACATAGTAGTGGGTATACCAGCAAAGAGATTGTCCAATAAGAGAAATAAATATTGCCACAAGAAGGATGCCAGTGAAGGTGACAAAGAAACTAAGCAGTATAAAGCCTAAAGCAACTGCAAATTCCTTCAGATAGTTAATTGCTGGGGGGGAAAGGAAAAAGATATTAAAATCAGAGACATACCGTTCTATTTCTTTTAGAAAGACTAAAATAATAAGACGTGGTTCCTGGTAAAATAAAAATGGCAACAAAAACTAAAGCTTTTTCTTTTCATGACTGAATTACAAATTATTGCTTTATATGTTTTATCTTTTTATATTCTAGTTGCAGTGTTTCTGATTTGACTTAATTGCAACGCGGCAAGACTTTTACTCTTTTATGGAAGAAACTGCTTCCATATTTCCACCTCTCACAATACTAAACAACACAGTATCAACAGTAGAAACCTTTAAATTTCTAGGTTCTATCATATCGCAAGATCTAAAATGGACAGCTAACATCAAAAACATCATCAAAAAAGGACAACAAAGACTGTTCTTTCTGCGCCAACTCAGAAAGCTCAAACTGCCCAAGGAGCTGCTGATTCAGTTCTACAGAGGAATTATTGAGTCTGTCATTTGCACCTCTATAACTGTCTGGTTCGGTTCTGCAACCCAACAAGAAAGAAACAGACTTCAGAGGATAATTAGAACTGCAGAAAAAATAATTGCTACCAACCTGCCTTCCATTGAGGACCTGTATATTGCACGAATCAAGAGAGCCATGAAAATATTTACAGATCCCTTACATCCAGGACATAAACTGTTTCAACTCCTACCCTCAAAACGACGCTATAGAGCACTGCACACCAGAATAACTAGACACAAGAACAGTTTTTTCCCGAAGGCCATCACTCTGCTAAACAAATAATTCCCTCAACACTGTCAAACTATTTACTAAATCTACACTACTATTAATCTTCTCATTGTTCCCATCACCAATCTCTTTCCACTTATGACTGTATGACTGTAACTTTGTTGCTGGAAATCCTGATGATTTATATTGATATATTGACCATCATTTGTGTTGTAAATGTTGTACCTTGATGAACGTATCTTTTCTTTTATGTACTGAGAGCATATGCACCAAGACAAATTCCTTGTGTGTCCAATCACACTTGGCCAATAAAAAATTCTATTCTATTCTATTCTATTCTATTCTATTCTATTCTATTCTATTCAGTATATAGCAGGTTGTGTCTTATTAAAATTAGCAGAAAATTTCATTTTGCTTGGTCCCATGGCTCTCAATTCAGTATTTTTCACTTACTCTCTACGATGCATTTCTACCAATTACCTTTTCTTCTAGATCAAGAAGCATTTCATACATACACCATCAAAAGCATTGTATCAGGATTATGAGAGGAGAAAGGCAATAATCGTAATATGCCAATATCTATATATTACTAATTTGGGCAAGTTGTGTCCCCAACTAACTGTGGATGCAAACAGAAGTTCAGTTTGTTAGTCTGCAGATCCTACATTCCTGTGTAGGATCTGCAGACTAATAAACTGAACTTTTGTGCATGTACCATTATCCTTACTCTGGGGCTGTTTCAGAAACTCGGGCAATCCTAACTTCAATCATATTCATGCTAAATAACTGACAGGGAAAATGTATAAAGGCTTAGCTGATGCAAGGAACATATTATTAAAGCTTAAATTTCTTAGTTGTTTTCTCATGGGTTTCCCAAGCATTATTCTTACTTTTATGTACTTTTGCTGTCTAATGTCTGCAGTTTAAAAGTAGCTGCTTCTGTTCATTTCCTCCAGTGGAGGTACAGAAACAGAAAATGAAATTATAAATCTCTGGGAAATGTATAAATTGTAATATTGGTGTAATGAAAGAACGTATGGCTTGAGGGAATAAGGTTTGAAAGGAGTTGTGAACCCTCTCTGGATCCTCTGCCTATATTTTGCACCAAAACCAGGGCTTCTCTACCAACAGCCGGTTCCCTCTGTCTTTTCAAAGGTCTTGGATGAAGCCACTACCCACAACCAGCTGGATCCTTCACAGCATTTATTGGATGGAACTCATGCCTTTGGATCTTCACCATCTGACTTCCAAGGAAGCTACTTCTGGATTGTTCTTCTCTTCTCCCCAAACATGAACCAACACTTACTATGTGGGTGTGGGTGTGGGTTCACCTAAGCTGTTTGAAGAGGCTGCTGGCAAGCCAACCAGCACTCCCTTAAGTGATAAGGATGTCAATTCCCAACATGATATCATGGAGAAGACCGTTGACACTCCCCCTCTTTCACATGGCAGCAGTTTTCAGGCCCACACCTCCAGTCCTATAATGGGGATTTTTCCTTGTGTTCCCAAGGATGCTTTGGATTGTTGAGCCAGCATAGTAGTGTTCTTCATCCTACCTGGGACCATGACCAGGAACTGTGCAGTTCTTTGAGGTCTTGCCTAATTAGCTGTTTGCACTTTGTTCTTTAGGCATGCTTTGCTTCCATGACCAATTTTCTCACATATAATGAGAACTGCCATGCTTAAAGTCCCTTTGTCTCCCTTAGTGTTAGGGTTAGAGTCTTATGAAATTCTAGAAAGTCTACCTCTAAGCTTGACCTCAAAGTGTCACAGAATTGCCATCTTCACAGCACCATAATCTCCATCTTAAAACACTCATAATTGCAACACAAAGTTAATCTAGCCATCCATCATAACCTTGTTAAGTACTGGCAACTGTCAAACATGCAACTAATCTACCCATCCTATTTTTTTTTGTCCAGCCCTGTGTTTTTGGCATCTATTCAAAAAGAAAGTCCTGTGGAATGTCTTTCTCCACCCCCGTCCCATATAATTACACTGGCACAGATATGGCTTCAGCCCCCACATCGTCCTCAGATACCTCCTTCCTTTCCAACATTTTTCCAAACAGTACACATTCTGTCAGACTATTTACTGAATCTGCACTACTATTAATCGTTTCATAGCTCCCATCACCAATCTCCTTCCACTTATGACTGTATGACTATAACTTGTTGCTGGCAATCCTTATGATTTATATTGATATATTGATCATCAATTGTGTTGTAAATGTTGTACCTTGATGAACGTATCTTTTCTTTTATGTACACTGAGAGCATATGCACCAAGACAAATTCCTTGTGTGTCCAATCACACTTGGCCAATAAAATTCTATTCTATTCTATTCTTCTTCCTTTTTCAGTTTCTGCACAAACTACTTGAAAGCTCTCTCTTGGCTTTCAAATTTCCTTTCTCATTTCCTTCACTTCTGCTCAGACTCCTCCAGAAAATCACTCCTGGCTCATACTATCTTACTGTTGCCTCTCTTTCCTTTGAGGTTCTGGTTCTTATATACAGGGGAGTGGGCTCCAAAGCCCCAGAAAGCCAACACAACCCCACCTGGCCTCTAGAGGATACACCTACAAGTACCCACATGCTAGTACTCACTACTTACTATACCATTCTTCCCTAAAACTTCTACAACTCTTGTTCCTCTACTACTTCTCTTTGTGAGTTCTAGTTCTGAAAACAGTAAATCTTCTATGTACCTTAGGCTGCTTCAGGATGTTTTAATTTCACAAACCACCATAGTTTCAGTTGGGAAATTGTGACCATCGAAGCCAAGTCCAAAAATGCCAGGGAATTTCTGTGCACTCTGATAAATTAACCATCAATAGACACATAGACATAGACATAATATTACACACTATGCAAAAGAGACAATCAACAAGACAAAAAGGAGACAAAAAAACCAAAACACCTCCCCGCCAGCAATCAGTACCCAGATGAGCATAGATGAACTCCAAGATTAACATCAGGCCAACAATCAAGTAAACAGTACCCCAATCAAGGAACTGCCAAACAAGCCAACAGTAAACAGCCCAGCCAAAGAACTTCCGCCAACAATATCAGGGAAAGCCACTGGAATTTAAACTGAGAGGAAACCCCACTTCTTACTAGCACTGATGATGTTACCTAGTTTTAGGTAATGAAACATCTGCAAGAAAATAAGCAAGCTCAGAGAGTACCAAGGATCCCTAAGATCTTAATGGGACAGGGCAGCAGCAGCCCAGATACTGGCCACTTTGCAGACAGCCTGCCTTCTCACAAGAAGTTATCACTGTACGTGTAGCACCTCCTGAACGCTTTGCATTGGATCTTCCATTTACAAACCGTTACTCCCACCCCCCACATCAAATCGGGGCCGGAATAGCTCAGGCTGGTAAAGCCTGTTATTAAGAACACAGAGCCTGCAATTACTGCAGGTTCAAGCCCGGCCCAAGGTTGACTCAGCCTTCCATCCTTTATAAGGTAGGTAAAATGAGGGCCCAGATTGTTGGGGGGGCAATAAGTTGACTTTGTAAAAATATACAAATAGAATGAGACTATTGCCTTATACACTGTAAGCCGCCCTGAGTCTTCGGAGAAGGGCGGGGTATAAATGTAAACAAACAAACAAATGCCTTAGCAAACTTCTGGTAACCGGTCTGTTTAGATTCTGTAGCTTGGCAAACACTCCTCCCTGTCACATATCCATGCTCTGTGTTAACAACTGACCCTTTAACAAGCGGGTAATTAGCCCCTTATTGGGTGCCATTTATATGTTATAGTGTGACAGGGTTTAATTTTGAACTGGAGGTTTATCTCTAAGCAAAGGCAGCAAGACACACAGAAACACAGCAGGAATTTACAACAGGTATAAATCACAGTTCTGATGTTGGGTCTCCCTACTAGGTCTCTCTATCAGCAACCATCCCCCTTTACCTCCCCTGCTTCTTTCCCCCATTTCCCTCTGGACTTGATTAGAGAGAAAGAAGAAAAGAAAGGAATTGGCTGGGATTACTGGGGTGTTTGTAGTATCACTTGACTTTTTTCCATCTCAGCTTAACATCTTCCATTCCTCTATAGGGGGAAGAATCTCTCTCAGCATCTTCTGTCCAGATTTCCTCCAAAACCAGAGCTTCCCTACCAGCAGCTGATTGCCCATTTCTTCCAATCTTGGGTGAAGCTACCTCTTGCAACCAGGCATACTCCTCCTAGCCCTCCAGGGTCTTGGGACTCTGGTTATTTGCTTCCTGACTTCTAGGGAAGCAACCCCTAGATTGTTCTTTTCCTCTCCCCAAACAGGAACCAACACTTGCCCTTCAATTCAGTTCTTTGATTTACTCTCCAACTTCTCTCCATCCTTTTCTCTCCAGCATCTCTAGTTGTTCCAGTTATAAACTTTACTCTTTTTTTCCCCCCTTTCTCTTCATTCCTTCTCTCACTCCATCTTCAATTTTTGGTTAAATTGGCAACATGTCCCATCGCAATTGAGGAGGTCCTAGTAGCCAGATCAGCTCATCAGCCTCGTGACAGCAGAGTTGTCAAAGCTAAACTGTCTTTTTTCTCTTTTTCCTCACTCCAATGTCTGGCTCACATCTGCAAAGCAGTGGCTTTGCCAGGCCCCAAAATCCATGTGCCACAATATGCAAACAAGGTTTATTAAGTTTTCTTTTACTTTTAACCCCTGCTTCTAATGTATTTTACTTCCTATTTCTTTTTCTATATTTTATATAAAGTTGCTTATTCTTAAATAGAACAATATTCCTGGGTAATGTCTGTGTGGGATAGAACATGAAATGAACTTACCTCTTTTTCTTGGCTGTAGAACTTTTTTGCCTAGATAAAGCATGGCAATTGACGCAATGATGCAATTCATAATGGCACCTACACGAGCTGGGTAAGCCAAAATAAACATGCCAAGAACATCAAAGTAGACAACATTTCCGTGTCTATATTCCCGAGATTTGGTTGATATATCTGAGTTTGCTAAGTATTTTAGCACAGCTATGATATTGTCACCTTGGGGGGAAAAATAGTATATATTAAGGATTTGTCTTTTATTAAGTATATCAGCACACCATTTCATTAATATTATATCATGAAACAATTTGAATTTGAATTTTTTTAAATTCACAAAACAAATAAAAATTGAAAGGGGAACAGTAAATGGTCTGGACAAAATTCAATATATTGAGGGCCTGAGTTTTTAAAATATAGTTACAAACCTTAATATAAGTATAGAAATAATTCAGTATACTGCAGGGCCAATAATGATAAAGACGCAAGTAAGATGTAACCAGGGAAAAATTCAAGGAAAAGTTTATCAAAGCTATGATATCTAAATTGCTTGTAGTAATTAAAATCAATTAACTTTACCCAAACGCCTTAATATAGGAGAAGCAAAATTAATTTACCTAGTTATATTTATCCATAAACTTTTTATTTTCAAAGTGTTATCTTTAGAATACTGAGATTTTGGGCCTATTAATTTCAATTTTCGTTAAGGGGAACAATACTTTAATCTTACCTTGCCATTGAAATCATGAAAAACTACAAATACTAACCTGCTCTCTGAATAGTATCTGTCAATATACGATCCACTGTGTCATATTTTGTATGATAGATGTAACCATTTTCAATGAAAGCCAGGTCTATTCCTGTCAGTATAATTAAATTAAATCATAACGTTATTTAATATAACTTTACAAAGTATTCCTAACTAAATTTAATTATTTGACAAGTAAGGTTAAATTAACTATGAAGAGCTATGGTGGCGCAGTGGTTAGAATGCAGTACTGCAGGCTAGTTCTGCTGACTATCGGGTACCAGCAGTTGGCAGTTTGAATTTCACCAGGCTCAAGGTTGACTCAGTCTTCCATTCTTTGGAGGTTGGTAAAATGAGGAGTCAGATTGTTGGGAGCAATATGCTGATTCTGTAAACCACTTAGAGAGGGCTGTAAAGTGGTATATAAGTCTAAGTGTGTTATGTCCTGTACCGGCAGGGCCTGCTTTCCAGGCTGTCAAGCAACTCTTGGTGTCTAACGCAGTTCTTACACAGTTCAACGAAAACCTGCCGCTTGTCCTCTCCTGCGATGCGTCTCAGTATGGGGTTGGCGCTGTGTTGAGTCATCGGCTGCCCAACGGGTCGGAAGCCCCGATTGCATTCTTTTCTCGAACCTTGGCTGCCGCGGAACGCAACTACTCACAGTTGGATAAAGAAGCATTGGCGTTGGTTGCGGGGGTCAAGCGGTTCCATGAGTATCTCTACGGTCGCCCGTTTGAACTTGTTACAGATCACAAGCCGCTGTTGGGGATTTTGGCTGGGGATAGACAGACTCCGCAAGTACTATCACCAAGAATAACCAGATGGTCGGTGTTCCTGGCAGCTTATTCCTATTCCCTGGTCTATAGGCCTGGGAAACATTTGGGCCATGCTGACGCGCTGAGCCGTTGCCCATTGATGACCAAGGTGGAAGACCCGGCTCCAGCGTCCCATGTTTTTCTGATTGACGGTTCCGCCTTTCCCGTTACTGCTTGTGACATTGCTAGAATGTCTGGCTTGGACAGAGTCATCTCAAAAGTTCTTGATTGGGTTCTCCGTGGATGGCCCCAGGGTCCTGTCAGCCCTGAATTGCAGCCTTATAAGCGAAGGCAGCACGAGCTCTCTACCCAACAGGGTTGCCTCCTCTGGGGGCATAGGGTTGTAGTTCCGCCCCCCCTCCGACAGTCCATTCTAGGGACACTTCACCGGGGTCACCCGGGCATTGTTAGGATGAAGGCCCTGGGTAGGAGCTACCTGTGGTGGCCAGGACTAGATAAAGACATAGAGGCCTGTGTGTCGGCCTGTCACCGGTGTCAGGAGACAAGAAACCATCTCCACCACTAGGGGCCGCCACTGCCGGTGCAGGACATAACAAAGTGCTATTGCTATGAAATTTTCTACTAAATAATCATATTTCAATATTTGCTCACAGCTTCATAATTTTGATTGTGTGCTTATTATTTATGCTTTTCTTTCTTGCTTTCCCACATGGTGGCTTCAGAAAATGTTTCAGAAAAATATTAATAAACAGTTCTTTATTACTCTGGTTGGTAAAGCTGACAGCGCAGAATGCAGTAATGCAGGTAAACTCTGCCCACAGCCTGGAATTCGATTCTGATGAGGCTCAAGGTTGACTCAGCTTTTCATTTTTCTGAGGTCAGTAAAATGAGGATCCAGATAGTTAGGGGCAATATGCTGACACTGTAAAGTGTTCAGAGAGTGCTATAAAGCACTATGGTGTGGTAAACAGGTCTAGCTGCTATTGCTATTGCTAAATCAACATTAACTCAGAATGCACTGGCCCAGCCATAAGGGAGAACAAGGGAGGTTCTCCTTATCCAACTCGCCATTCTTAATAAAACCATTGTCCTTGTAACCCCACCTTCATTACCTTACCATTTCTTTGGCTCAGAAAATCTGCAATGTGCACATCAACATTAGACATGAACATCATTGGACAGCTCTGTATCACAAGCTTTTCTTTGTTTGACAATCCTCCTACCTATTTTTCATTGTCCTTCCAAGTATAGGCCCAAAAGCTACTGATCCTACTAACACACCTGGAACATTGCCAAAATCTCTGTAAATACGGAAATCTGTGTCTGCAGGGATGACACCACTCTGAAACACCTCTTGAGCCACGATAGAACCAAAAGGGTGCTTAGCAGCAGAGATGTATGCCTGTACCAGCCAAGGGTTTTCAGGTCCTGTAAGAATTAAGAGAACAACTGTTGTGACTCCGGCTCTCGAGCCTGCCCTCATGGAGGAAGATGACTCTGAAAGTGAAGGGGAGGAGCTGACAAGGCCTCCCTCTCCAGGACCCTCCTTTCTGGCAACGTCTCAGGTTCCAGCTGAAGGCCAGGAGGAAGGCATGTTGGAGCACCCACTTAAAGGGAGTGACGAAGATCAATCTTGGATTGATCCCAGGCAGTGTCGGAGGGAGAGGCGTGCGCAGCAAAGGAAGAGGCATGGAAGGGCCAGAGATTGCTGAGTCACTGAGCCATGCCCCACAGGGGATAAAAGTGGGTGGGGTTTTTCGGACTTAAGGCTTGGACTTTGTGCATGACTTCAGACTACTCTTTGAACTTTTGGTTGCCCCAGCAACGGACTACAGATACTCAGACTCCTGTTTCTAGAGGTGATAAGAAACTTGGCAGGCATTTGGAAAGTAGCTGCCAGAACTTTTATCTGCTAAAGGGATTGGCTTGTAAAAATAAATGACTGGTAGACGTTGTTTGCTCGTGTGTCTTCCTATGTGAGGTGGGGGGACAGAACAACAACTGTGAAATAAAAATAAATTTTAATTTAGTGTTCTATGTTTTAATTTGTGCTTTGCCATAAGCAAAACACATGACTTTGATTCTAAATATGATTTCAAAAGCAAATTCACAGGAATTTTAAATTCCTCTTGTTCCATTCCTTTTCCCACATTTAACGTGACACACCTGAGAGTGGCTTTTCAGAAGACACACTCTACCATGACCCAAAGGTAGTAAAAAAATGCTAATGCCACAACTCAATGGCTAGAGTCAAATATGTTTTAAAAATTTGCTCAACTTATTTGTCAATTCACCACAAGTTTTCCAGATGGATTTGTATCAGCAAATTTGATTCAAAAGGAATGGTCCCATTTACCTGTACAACTAAGATCAACAATGGTTTGAGAATGTCAGCTGCTCACAAGGAAAATTAAAGTCATCTATGTTGTTTATAAATGTTTCCATCTTAGGCCATTTGTAAAATTTTGTATGATCTCAAATCACAATTTGAATCAATCCTTAGGGAAAAGAAGCTGAAGGCTATGAAAGATGCATGGCATCAACACATCCTTTCTGTCAAGAAAAGGAAGTGTTCTTGGTTTGGGTGAATTTCTGCCCAGGGCCAATCAGGGCTCAGTTCAAACTCGGGAGCATATTATGAAACTTTGTATACTGTCCCCTATTACAATAGAGAAGATGCTTGAGGACTAGGATAACCATAAATGTTTCTATTTCCAACAAAATGAGAAAAACCTCAATAATCACAAACTTATCTTGACAAGTTATATGCAAAGAATGTGAGTAATAAGCTCCAAACTTGGATGAAAACTAAGGAAATTATAGGGGACAAACAAGGTGAGATCGTCAGTCAGTGTACACCGTATTTTGATATTATGTCATTTTATCCAGGAATAATTTATATAATCAACCTTATTTGTGTCATTTTTGGACTTTCTATTTGCTTTTGACTCTACAATTAGAAAGACTCTGTGGGATAAACTCGGGAATATCAACATGAATCGGTGTCTTCTTTGTGTGATCAAAAATTCATATGCCAATTCCTTCCTCAGAGTTAGATATAATAACCAGAGACTGCTTTCAGAAGCAATATTCATTCAAAGGTGTCAGGAATATATTTTGGGCCTTACTTTGTTAATTATTCTTTAACTCTGTGATGGAGACAATGACTAACACAGATTATTACACCCCCAACATAATAGTCCTGTATGGAGATGATGTAGGCCTTATCTCCTGCTCACCAATACAATACAATGCCAATGAGCTCCATAGTTCAGCACTGCAAACTGAATAGGCTGGTAGATAATTTCCAAAAACTGAAAGTCATGGCATTTGTTAAAAGAGCCAAAGTCCAAAAATGAACGTAGAGTGGAATCCAACTGAACCCAATTAAATAAAGTGATTTTTCCATCCCACAGGAAACTGCAACAGCCATTAAAATGTATTTTTACTAACAATGAATTAGTGCAAGTTGTCTTAAAACTCCTCCAAGGTAAATACTGTGTTCCTTGAAAATAAGACCCTGTTTTATATTTTTTGAACCCCGAAATAAGTGCTTGGCCTTATTTTCAGGGAGGTCGAGGAAACCAGAGGAAATGGCGGGGACCGACTGCGTATGCGTTTAAATATTTTTCGGGAGGGGTTATTTTTTGGGGGGGGGCTTATTTTAGTGCATGCAGTCAAAAACCCGATTGGGTTTATTATCAGGGGATGTCTTATTTTAGGAGAAACAGGGTACTTTGACCCAAATGTTGTATGCCACTCAGATGGCCGTTTAAGGTAAGAAAGAATCTTGCTTATATAAATTTCTGTAGCAAGCAACCAAATACTTGCTACACCCAGATGAGTTTCTAATGCCTTTCTTAGGTTATAAACTGCCTAAAGCTGAGATCAGTATATGGAGATTGATGTTAAACTGCCGCTAAAGCTCCAGCTCTTTCATGTTTAATTCCATTAATATTGGCAGATCACTTTCCATCAAGTTGCAGGAATGTCATACAACAAAAATGAATGTCATGTCACTTCTCGCAGACTGATATAGCCCTGGGATATCACCATGACAAACATATATTTGTGCAGAGATTAAACAGTACTGACTTCCAGATGAAAATAAACATTTAGCCCAGAGAAGCAGGATCTGGGTTACAAAGGGCTTCTGGAAAGAGGCCAGTTCTCTCTCCTCATTCACATTTCACACTTTTCAACACACATTTACATTCACAAATAGCTACTGTATTTAAACCAATTACCAAATATGCCAATGAAATTTTATAAATCTATTTATAAAAGCAATAACATCCACTTTTAATTCCCCTTTAGCGCACTAATCAGTTTTTTAAAGGCCACAATAAAAGCTTTGTGTTAGCAATGGGACAGTTTTGTAACAAAGAATCATTTAACAATTAGCCAGGGTACATCTAACAGCAAGTAACGAAAGCAAAATAATTGTTTATCAGAAATGAAAATCTTTTTGTGATCTTCAACTGAAAAACGTAGGCATTGTGATTTTGAAATTAAATTGTCACAAGACTTACATGAACAGTTTTAAAAATCTTACCAGTCTGAAACACAAGTTCTTTCCCTCCTACTCCAGCAGCCTCCAGATTAATAAATGCTTTCACGGATTTGGCCCATGAGTGTTGTGTAATGAAGCCATGACTAGCCTTGATTTAAACAGTAAAGACAATGGACAGAATATATATACTATATATATTTGAAATATTTTCTGATTGCACAAAGGAGATTCTAGTTCTGGAAAAACGTTTTGTTGCTCTCTTGGCTTTCTTGCTTAATTAGTTCAAAGTTTATTAGGTTACAAAGCCAGCATCAAAAAAACTAATAAGCATATACTAAATGTGTTCATACATTATACAACATGAAATGTAAAAAGAATAAATGATATAACAATTCACTAATAAACGTTAAGCAGGCCAGCTTTTTCATAGTCTGAAAAGAGAACGTGCACATTTGAGAGACTGAATAATCTAAATGATTAATCTTGGCAGGCAGTAGCAATGACATAAAACAGGGGTCTCCGACCTTGGTCCCTTTAAGACTTGTAGACTTCAACTTCCAGAGTTGAAGCTGGCTGAGGGACTCTGGGAGTTGAAGTCCACAAGTCTTAAAGGGACCAAGGTCGGAGACCCCTGACATAAAACATAGCCACTGTATATGTTCTGATCTTCTTCCTCCACAGGCATAGCTTGTTAGGACACTCAAAGAGGGCAGGACCATTTTAAATAAGCACTGTCAACTAAGGAGCTATTATTTTCTTAATTGCAATACAGTGTTTTCATAAAACACATGCCCACACATGTACACATAATCAAGAGTAAGAACTAAACTCAGTTTCACTGCCATGATGGGAAAGAAAAAAAATTCTTACTTTTATTCAAGTATCTGTCAAATCCTTCAGTTTTATACACCCTCATAGTAATTTTAGTTTGATATTAAAAAATAAACTCTGTATGTTTGCTCATATTAAATAGAATAGAATAGAATAGAATAGAATAGAATAGAATAGAATAGAATTGAATTGAATTCTTTATTGGCTAAGTGTGAGTGGACACACAAGGAATTTGTCTTGGTGCATATGCTCTCAGTATACATAAAAGAAAAGATATCTTCATCAAGGTACAACACTTACAACACTTAATGATAGTCATAGGATACAAATTTAACACTTAATGATACAACACTTAATGATAGTCATAGGCTACAAATAAGCAATCAGGAAACAATCAATACAGAATCTGTATACAGTATTAAGAATCTACTCAGTGCTTTCTTACCTGTAAGATACTTTCCTCTGCCCCATTAAACAAGAATATAACAGATTGTTGCAAAGGTTCAGATGATTTTGAAAGTATGTGCAGTATTTCAAGCATTACAGAACAGCTGATAGCATCATCACTAGCACCTTAAAATGATAAGATATATAACACACTAATTTCCTGAGGCTGAAACATAATTATAGAACATTTTAAAAGACCATAGTGCCTAGATTGATGGGAAATGGAATATTTCAGAAAGTAATAAAATAAAATGGGAATAGACCTGCGGTTATGCACAACAGTCTGACACTTTTATATAACTTTCTGTCCATAAAATATAAGCCATTTAATATAAAAAAGTGGGGAAAAAAGTTTACTGTTCGTTACAAACAGGAACTGAACTCAACACTGCCAAATTTACCATTACAAAATTACTGAATTTAGATCATTCAGGAAGAACAGTACTAAAAAGAAGAAAATCCATGACCTGCAAAGACTTGCAACATTAATTGCTACTGTGATTTTTTTTTTCCCCTTGGAATGTTCTATAAGAGAAATTGGGACAATGTTCAATAGATTTTGAATTGCCAAGATAAATTCATAAATATTTGCAAGAATCTAATCAAATGAATAAGTTATATTTGTTTTTAAGCAATATAAATTTAATTAAACAAAATAATATATTGTTCATACAAACAGCATGTAATTTTAAATGAATATGCTGAGAATTAGTTCAACAGAAAAAGTTGAAACAGAAGAGAAGAACAATTATTTTATATCTCAGTCTAATTAGAATGATTTTGAAACAGTTACTGCATTCAATTATACTACATTTGTTTAAGAATAGAACAGATATACCTCACTGTGCTATGACTATCTTTGATGGCTAGAAACACAATGGAATTAAAAAGAATTCAACAATTACAATTTTCCTGTAAAATGCTTTGAGCTATTTACCTGAAGTATTTGGTAAAGAGTCAAAGTGACAATTCAACATCACAGCATGTTTAGCTCCTCTTCTGGGTTCCAGTTTAACAGCAATATTAGTAATATTGTCATAATAACTGGTGAATCCTCCAAGAAAGTTAATACTGAAAGTGCCTGTTGGCCTCTGTATATCTACAGAGATTGTATGGGCATGATTGCATTTAATTTCAATAGCTTTAACTTGTTTCAAGAGGTAGTCAACAGTGAAAATTTCATTTTCTGGACTTCCAACAACTCTTGGACCAATTGCAGTAATATTTTCTAAATATTTCCTGTGGGACATATAAAATAAAACATTAGAAAATTGTTATAAAATATTTCATAATTCCCACCAATCATTCCATTAAAGAATTTAGGTCCCATTATTATAGAAACAAACATTTACATACTTTTTGCTAAAAGAAGAGTCAGGTTTTTTTCCTACATTTATTATGTATGGTAAGTTTTGAAAGACTCAATTCAAGGTTCAACAATTTAAATCCCATTTAAACTATTTTGGAGTCCTACCAGTAGTATATATGGCACCAGTTGAAAATCACTGACTTAAAACACAGCAATCTATAAATATGGGTGAAATGTACAGCTCTTATAAATTCTGACTCAAGTATCAAATTGATTGGTATCTACTATGAAATAATAGTATTACATTATCATAAAAGATTACCTTCAATGTGCACAGCATTACAATGCGGAGTTACTGCATTAATGTATATAGCACAAAATCAATCTGGAATATAATTCAGGTTCAAAATATTCTAACGTTAAGGAAATTATAAAAGTGGAGAAGTTTTTTCTAATGTTATTGGACTATTTTCCTTGATAAATTAACAAGAAACCTGGAACTTGTAGATGTTTTTAAACAGGAACTGAGATATCTGGCTCTTCTTGGAGCAGTATAGGTGTAGTCTGCAACCTATACAGTAAACAGGACTATGTATGCTTTGAATATTATTTGGAAGAGGTTCACGTAAGCACAGAATCTCCCTAATTGAAGCGGCCTCGACTTTTTCCCCCCTCAGGCGAAGACAATGCTGGGAAAAGTTGAAGAAATTAAAAGGATAAGCAAGAGCAAGATGGAGTGACTCAGTTACCTTGGCAATGGGAACAATGGGAACTGGAAGATCGGAAGCACCAGATTAGGAAGAAAATTTACCCATGTAGTTAATAAGAGTTTATAGCACCTTGATGGCACAATAACTTTTTTTTCAGGATTGCATAGAAATCTGAGAAAAATGACTACTTAACATTTGGTGACAATATTTAACTTACTGTTTTTTCCCTGCACTAAAAGGCTAGAAGGACCAATCTTCTTTTAGTGGATCCTAGCTGTTTTCTGCTTATGGCATGACCTGTCCAGGGAACTACCTCTTCACCTGCATTAAAGTGTCCAAGCATTTTTATAGTGTTGTATTCATTTAATATGATTTTAAGTAACAGTATAATAGAACAGTATGTTATTATTTTCACTTTACTGCTTTAAACTGTTTTATAACATACAATGTTTTCATGATAAATTTGTAATGTACCTAGACAATGTTAGTTACTGGGCAGATTTGTAACATAATAAATAGTAAAAAGAAGTATTAATCTGCTTGTAAATTAAGTGCCAATTATATTAGTATGGTAGGACTCATGATGAAGTATGGTATGTTAAAGATTCTAGACTCAAATTATAATGAAATCAATATGAGTTAATTCTATATAAACACCATTTTGGATAGATGAGAAATCTATCCAAAAAGATCAAAAATCACTGAAATATAACTGATAGCTCAACTTTAAGAAATTATGAAAAAATAATACATACTGCATCAGCTACTTTTATTAATATGATCAAAAGAAATGTTTTAATTGGTTTTGTTACCCCTACTTTTAAAGTCAAGAGTAACCTACAAAATAATATCCACAGAAAGCTAGAAAAATGTTTATTTATACATATACAGGTTGGTACAAAAGTGTGGATACTATATTTACTTCAGTATAGAGATATAAGAAAGAAATATTCAGAGAATTAAAGAAATGGAAATAATATAAAAAAGGGATATGCCACTCCTTGCCCTTTCCTGATTTCATAACTTTCAAAAATATAAAGATGGGCCTTACTTAAATATTGTAAGAAATAGAAATAGCAAATGTAGATCATTTGTCTATTCAGCATTGCACTAAATTGATTATATGGTTTCCATAACAAAAGAAGGTTGCACAATTTAGACCAAAGTTTTAAACAAACCAAATGACCCATACAAAAGTAAACATTGGGTAAAGTGATATAAAATGTATAAAAGACTAATATTCACTCAGTGATTCATTACTGGTGTGGTTATTCTTCCCATTATTCAGGTCACTGCAGGAAAGAGAAAGCTATTCAATATTTAACTGGCTTGATGTATGCCTTGATTCACTCCAAATCAAACAAGTTCACCTATATGGTGAAGTACTGCTTATTCTCTAAATATTGAAAGGGACTCTATCTCTTTTCATTATGCTCATTTTGGCTTCTACAAATGCTCCATGCAAAGTGATATAGATTGACTGATCTTACTCCTCTTCAAGTTCTCTCTGCACATGCAATAGGCCTTCAGCAGGAATTGCTCAAATGAGAATTGTCTAATATCTGTAAATTGCTGAGCATCCACTGGGACTGAGGGTGTGTAATAAATTGCGTAAATAAATTGCATAAATAAATTGCATATATAAATAAATCTCACATACAAACTCAATCTCGAGAAAGAAATGTTTGATTCTGAGCAGCAAATATTATTTATATACTCTTTAGATATATTTTTTTATCTGTTCTCTTCTCCCAAAAAGATTATCTATCTGTCTGTGTGTCTGTCTGTCTATCTATCTATCTATCTATCTATCTATCTTCTGTATGCATAGGGATTTCCCATCATTTCATTCCTATAGGAACTCTGAGATAAACTGGACTGAAGGAGAGTGTCTGTCCCAAATTCATCCTGTGAGTTTTTATGGGTGAACTTTGCTCTTCTTATTCCTGGTCTGTTCACACCACAGCCCAAATAGAGAATACCATTAATTTTTCAAAGGAGCATAAAGAAAAAGATGGATTTTGTATTTTCCATCTTGAATCAAAGTAGTAACCAACAGACTTTTATTATTGATGCGGACCAGATCAGAAAACAGAGCAAGGATTTCCACAAATGGCATTTTACTATTGTAGGGTGTAATAAAAAAAAATATTTTAAAGCCTGCCAATTTCCTTCTGCCTCCTTATACCAAACAGACTCAAAGCAGTGTTATTTCAAATTTCTTTCTCACATCTTCTCCATTCTGAGGGCTGAGTTGTCTCTTGTTTTGCCTTAAACGTTCTTGCATCCCTTCCTTAAGGTTATCTTCACTTTCCTCTATATCCAATTGGAAATGTCAGAGAGGCCACTATCCTCCTTTACATACAATATAGACAAGATATAGAAACTACAACCGTGGTGAGATAAAACCAGGAATTCAGGAGAAGCCCCCCCCCCACACTTCTTTTTTTGTAATGGTTTACTGAAGGACTCTATTGGGCCAAACCTAATTCCCCTCCAAAGATCAACCAGCAAAGTTTCACATTTAGCAAAAATGCATGGAAAAATGGGAACACCCTCGTGAACTTTAGCACGCATTTGAAAGCAACATTCCTCGATTCATTTTGGAGACAAATGAAGGGAGGAAAAAAACCCAAAAGCCACAATTGCTAAATCCACACAAAGAGTGCGGGCGGGGCGGGGACGATGGTGAAAATCCGGTCTTTGACAACAGGGAAGAACACAAGGTGTTCCCATAGGAGTCCTAATAAGAGGCTTCATATTTATATCACAGGTGAGGAGTGTAACGGAGCTATCTAGCACTTAGTGAAGAAACTGCCAAACGCACCGCTCAAGCGAGAGTAAAAAAAAGTTCAGGTACCAAGTGTGCAAAACAATAAAATAAAATATATATTTTTTAAAAAAACATCACTCGGACCAGGTGCTTCTTATTCCAAGCGGATAAATGACCTGTCCTCTATTGGCAGCCACACGCGGGCGGGATGAGCGCGCGGCGCTGTCAATTACCTGGCGCGCGGGGCGTTGAATTCCGCGGGGTCGCTGGTCCCCTTCACCAACTGCTGGAAGGAAACGTGCACGAGCCCGCGAAGACCCAGCAAGTAGAAGAGCAGCACGAGCGCCGTCAGCAGCTCCGGAAGGGAATTCGCGCCTCTCCCTGCCGGTTTTTTCTTGCCGTCTCGCTCATCTTCCTTTTCCCAGCGCTGCCTCGGAGGGTCCTGATGCTGCTGCTGCTGGTGATTATCATTGTGCAGCGGCGGCGCCTGGCTCCGGAGGCGCCTCACCGCATTTACTGCCGCCGAACTCCGCTCCATCTAAATCCTGAGCCGGTCCTTGCTGAAGATCCCGTCGGGACTTGCCGCGGTGTAGAAGTCTACGGCAGCGAGAAAGGTCCAAAACTTCCTCGCCGCAATCAGTACCGCTTCTCATTCGCGAGGGAGGGACGGGGGCGGGGGAGAAGAAGGAGGACCTTCCTCCGAGTCCGCCAATCGCTGGGAGCTCGGGAATCCCCAATCGTTCGGCCAGCTGCACCGGCTCCGAGAAAAGGGGCGGGCGGAAAAGGAGGGAACCTGAGAGGCAAAAAAAAAAGAGAGAGAGAGAGAGCGAGAGAGAGAGAGCGCCTCGCTTTCTCTTCTTTTTTGTCCTCGGTTTGTCCCCTTCACTCTCCGGCTGGTCTCGTCTCTCCCCCTCCCCTTTATTTTTCTGCTCTCCTCTCTTGCTCTCAAGCTCACCCCTCCCCTCTCTTTCACCCAGGTTTGCGCGCGCGCCCCCTTCTCCCCGCTTTTGCTTCCCGGCCGCTCTCTCTCTTTCTCTCCTGAGCCGAGTTAAGCGGCTTTCCTCGATTCCTTCTGTTCCTGTCATCTCCCCTCCGCTCTTGGCCAGGCATTTGCCACTCCCGCCTCCCTCTCTCTCTCCCTCTCTCTCTCCCTCTCTCCTCCCACCTCCCTCTTTCCCCCCCCTCTCTCCTCCCACTTTTTCTTTCTCCCCCTACCCAGGTCACTCTTTACTTTACAGCCCCTTTCATGCCTTCCCAAGCACCTGAAATCCAAGAATGGAGGCGGCTTGGCAGGGACAGCATGTTCTTTTTGCTTCCTCTTTTCCTCTGTCTTGGCGCTCCTCTCTAGTCCCTGTGTTATGTAAATGAATTATTTTTGAATGGCGTATCAAACTATATCCAGGAAACAGGCCTAGGGCTCTAGGAGATAAAGCACTTTTCCACGCCATTCAAAAGAGCCATTCAAAAGAGACAACGACAGAAAAGAAGTTTCCTGACAAAACAATCAGTGGAACAACTTGCCTCCAGAAGTTGTGAATGCTCCAACACTGGGCATTTTCAAGAGAGATTGGACAACCTTTTGTCTGAAATGCTATATGGTTTCCTGCCTGAGCAGGGGGTTGGACTAGAAGACCTCCAAGGTCCTTTCCAACTCTGTTATTCTATTGCATTCTATTCTAAAAGGTAAAAAGGAAACAAAAAGACCAGAACACCCACATTGCCAGCAATCAGATAAGCAGGCGTCCTTGGTATTCTCTGAGCTTCCTTGTTTTCTTGCAGATTCATTACCCAAACTAGGTAAGATCAGTGTTAGTGGGTGTTACCTGCCCATTAGCACTGATGATGTTACATAGTTTGGCTAATGAACCATCTGCAAGAAAACAAGAAAGCTCAGAGCGCACCACAGACGCCTCTTTTCAACTCTAAGCTACAAATATTTTTTTTTATGGTATCAGCAGGAATGAACAACCAATCAACTGCAAACAAACTAACCAATAGTCTAATCAAGGAATTATCAAGGAGAAAACAATACCTTCACCAATTCTGATCCGGCAAGCTACTGTCTATAAACAGAGAGCAAACCCCACTGCCTTCTAGCATTGAAAATGGTACCTAGCCAGATAACCTGCAAGAATACAACCCAGCATAGAAAGTACCAAGGTTACCAAATAGTAAACACATCTATGATGGTAGTTTACAGGTAGTCCTCAATTTCCAACCACTTGTTCAGCTACTGTTCAAATGTACAACGGCAAAAAAAAAGGTGACTGACAACTTGCTCTTAAAGTATCCCCATGGTCACATGATCAAAATTCAGGCACTTGGCAGTTGCCATATATTTATGATGGTTGCAATGTCCTGGGGTCACGTGATTGCAATTTGTGACCTTGAGAAGGGGGCTTCTGACAATGTCAATGGGGAAGCCACAGTTCCATAACAGCTATGTTCTTAACAAGTGCAAGTGACTCATTTAACAATTGCTTTGCTTAACAACAGAAATTCTAGTCATAATAGAGGTCATAAGTGAAGGGCTATCTGTACAGAAAGTTTCTTGACACCCAGAACACAAAAATCTCACTTGAGACCTCAGTTCACTGACAGAATAGTGCTACTTCATAAGCTGTGTGAGTTACTAGTGGGTTTCTAGGTGCAATTCACGGTATCTGGTAATTTATAACATCCTTCATGACACAGCTTGGGTATCTGTAGGACTGCCCTTCCCCAATTACCTTTGTTCATCTTATAAGATTTAAGAAGCCTCATCAGTACAGTATGTGTCAGGTCCCATCTAATAAAGCAAAGTCAACTGATGCCACTTAGAAGGCACTCTTCTTCCATTGCCCTGCTTGCTCAGTAGAGTAATTCTCTCTTCCTACTTCTCTCAGTTCCTTAATGGCCCCGACCTTGTTGGCTTTTAGAAAGGCACTTAAGATCTGGGCTAGGATAGTAGGTATGGAGTGGACCCCACTAATCACCTTGTCTAATGTGTGAAACTGAAATTTACTGAATAAATAATGTTTGATATTGCTTTCCTCCTTAGTGCAGCTGCCTTTTATTGTTATTGTTTAATCTTTTAAACATCTGAAGGCCATCCAGACACGGGCAAGTGGGCATCGTAGAAAAGTGCTCTTGAGAATATTTCCTGGCTCAGTCCTCCCTGCAGTCTTCCATTTTCAATATCTGTAGGCAGGGAATCAGGACAATGGAAAGATTTCTTTCCCAGTGCCTATTGGTTTTTTTTTTCTAGAGCTAGTTGGGTGATTGCAAAAAAAACACATGGAGGTTATCCTGTATGGATTGCCTCAAGTCATTTGGTACTTGGTCATGCTACTTCAGAAGGAACATACTATAGTCCTTGATTTACAACAGTTCATTTAATGACCATTCAAAGTTACAACATCATTGAAAAAAGTGACTTATGACCGTTTTTCACATTTACAACCATTACAGCATCCCTATAGTCATGTGATCAAAATTCAGAAGCTTGGTAACTGACTTAGGATGGGTGCAGTGTCCCCGGGTCATGTGATCACCTCTTACGATCTTCTGACAAGCAAAGTCAAAGGGGAATCCACTTTCGCTTAATAACCGTGTTACTAATTTAATAAATGCAGTGATTCACTTACAACTGTGGCAAGAAACATTGTAAAATGGGGCAAAACTCACTTAACAAATGTCTCACTTAGCAACAGAAATTTTGGGGTCAATTGTGATCATAAATCAAGGATTACCTGTATTTGTTTTCTAAGATGCCCAATGGGAAGATATGCTGATTACATTTAAATAGTGGAAAGAATGAGGAGGGGATGTTTATCCTAGTTACCAAAAGCTAACTAGCATCCAAGAGTCTAAGAAGAATGCTGCTGGATACACAAAGCTTCTCTTCAATTACACTCCCTAGTGGTATTTAGAGGGATAATCAGATGCAGTCCCTTGATGACTTTGGCTGACTTGAGAAAGCAAATCAACTGGACTTAAGGGTAGTCCTTGAGATATGATCCTAGTGGAGCCTGCCCATTAGGGTCATAAGTCAAAACTCATAAAATGCACCAGACTCATTTTTATAACTTTTTTAACTGCTTGTTAAGTGAAACAATTGGGTCATTATGTGAATAAAGAATGGGCTTGCTGCTTCCTTCAGTTCATTATATGACCTCCACAATTGTTAAGTGAACTGAGACCGTTGAGAATTTGCAGGGCTCTTCAATACGGAACCTCTGGAGGAACCATTTTTGTCAGATCATCAGCTGTTCTGGCCGGATGAGGCAGCCCTCCACCTCCAAACTGCAATTCCTCCAGATTTAAATTCGGGCAGGGGGATGAATTTGCAGAGATTCCCAGTGTACCCTCTGCAATAATCCCAAAGTAGATATTAACAAACACAGAGTACTGTAGAATGCAAAGGGATTTTATGCAAGCAATTTCAAAATACATGCAAACAAACAGCACTATAGAATGAAAGGAACTTTACAGTATGGAATATACTTTCTGCAGACACTTTCTGATATTTCTAGGCAAACAAAAGCAAACCCAGTAATGAAAAAAAGCTTTATCTTTGTGCAGTACTTACAAACAAACACAATACTTTAATAAAAAGGAATATGTTAAAGTACTTAAGAAAGGCAACTACAGCGCTCCAGACAACAGCAACGAAAGAAGCAACAAGGGCAGCAAGGAGAGATTCACTTATCTAGTCCTCCAGGGGGCAGCAATGAGGAGGAAAGAAAACATGCCAGCTGCAAAGTTTCCAGATCTTAATTGGTAATGTGAAGTGGGGGGGAAGGGGGGGAATGCATTGACTACATGGACCACGGAAATAATTCCCTGCCATAACCGCAGTCGACTTTTGAGTCCAAAAGGGAGGTCACAGGACTAAAAATGGCTGTTGCTTCAGATGTGACTAAATCCAGGTCACATGTAGAGGCCTCTTGTTAGTTGCAATTTTGAAGCCCTGTTGTAAGTCCACTTTTGAGGTGCTTTTGTAACATTGAACAGTCATTAAACGGCCTGTCGTACTTTGAGAATTATCTGTATTTGTACGGGAAGTTACGAAGATATCCCAGTCGGTAGAATAGACTTGGAATTAAAAATATCCTAGGAGATATGGCAAATCAAGTAAACTAAATTGAATTAAATGCAACTTAAAAGCTTTAAATATATTGTATTTTATACTAGGTACAGGTAGTCCTCCACTTACAACAGTTCATTTAGTGACCATTTGAAGTTACAGTGGCAATGAAAAAAGTGACATGACCTATTTTTCACACTTATAACTGTTGCAGTATCCCCATGGTCACATGATTTACATTTGAATGCTAGACAATTGGTTCATTTTTATGACAGTTGCAGTGTCCCAGGGTCATGTGATCACCTTTTGCGACCTTCTGACAAGCAAAGTCAATGGGGGATCCAGATTCATTTAAGAACCATGTTAATAATTTAATGACTGCAGTGATTCACGTAACAAATGTAGCAAGAAAAATTGTAAAATGGGACAAAACAAATTTCCCATTTAGCGGCATAAATTCTGGGCACAATTGTGGTCATAAGTTGAGGACTACCTGTATTGAAGCCCATATACAGCAAAAAAAAAAATCCTTAGATATTCATAAATTTATTTCTCAGTAAACAAGTTATCAGTCTTTTTTTTCTAATAGTTTCATGGATGGTGTACACACATCTCCAATACTAGATAAAAGTTGGTTGATTCTTCCTGGTATGGTAAAAGCTGCCGGACACTAACAATGATGTATGTTAAATATCAAAAGAATTTCCATTTCCTTTTTTAGAATTAAAGGGAGTATAATCTTAAAAAATTGAGACGAGGCTGCAAGGAGATCTTTTTCAGGAACACTGGTGCTCTTAGCCATCACAGGAATACCTACCTCCTTTTGATCTTAGTGTAGCTTACCTCAGAGTAGGCAGGACAGAATTGCCTTGTTAAGTATTGGTTACCACCTTCAAAGCGCTCCATGGCTTAGGACCGGGCTATCTACGGGACCGCCTACTGCCGGCTTCTATCTCCCATCGTCCGGTACGCTCCCACAGAGAGGGACTCCTCAGGGTGCCGTCAGCCAAACAGTGTCGACTGGCGGCCCCCAGGGGGAGGGCCTTCTCTGTGGGAGCTCCGACCCTGTGGAACGAACTTCCCCTCGGACTCCGACAATTACCTGACCTTAGGACCTTTCGCCGCGAACTTAAAACTTATTTATTTCATATGGCTGGACTAGCCTGATTTTTATTTTTATTGGATGGGTTTTTAAAATTGTTATTTTACAGGGGAGTATGTTTTTTAACGTTTTGGGCATTTAAATTAGTTTTTTAAGGGTTGTTTTTAAATTATTGTGTGTATTTATATTTTATCTGCCTGTTCACCGCCCTGAGTCCTTCGGGAGAAGGGCGGTATACAAATTAAAATATTATTATTATTATTATTATTATTAAGCCTATCTAAGCGCAGATTGAATAATTCAATATTATGCTCCCTCTTATGAAATGATCAGCTTGGTTGACTTTGCATTGGTAGTGATTTCTCACTGCACCTAAGAAAAGCAGACCACTGACATTTAGAACCTTAAATTCTCTGAATGTTAAATCAGCCCCTGGCAAGATATGAACGTATTAGTTATATTGTCACATGGGTTATTTGTGACTATGTACTGTTAACATTGACAAAGAACTGTTTATGTATACATAAACCAAATCTGGTCCACATTCTTTTATGAGAGTTGTGAAGCACAAAAAGCTTTCAACAGTACCATAAATACTCACCAATGAGGAAATTCATTTTTGAACATTAATGCCAACTCCCAGAGCTCGTACTAAAAGTTCAAGAACTGAAAATAATACAAAGAGAGTATATAGCTGCCCAGAGTCACTTCAACAGCAAGGGACAGCATATAAATTAAATTGAATTAATTAATAATGTATAGCTAATTCTATGTTATACAGCAGGGGTGTCAAACTGGGGGCCCGTGGGCCAAATGTACCATGCACAAGCCATGCCCACTCCAGTCCGCGACGGGAAAAAACATCGTGAAACATCACATGATGGCAACGTAATGCTGCACGTTTGACACCCGTGTTATAGAGAAATATCTGTAGTTCAGTTGAACTTACTCCCATGTAGAAGTGGACAGAACTGAGTCTTGCAACTTAGATGTATTTGTTTGTTTTGCATCCTATCTTTAATTCAGGAGCCAAAAGAAGCACAACTAGGGCTCTCTTCACCTATTTTCCCTACAACAACCACTCTACAAGATAGGTTGCTCTATCTAGCTAGAATGAAGTCCAATACATTCAGGAATCCTAGATAATTGTAATCTGCTAATAAGTAGCTGATACAAAGAGAACACTGTCAGATCACAGTACATAATTCTTTCTGTCCATCCACTGATCAGTCCCATTTGGAGTACAGTGTCCAGTTCTGAACGCCACAGTTCAAAACCGACAGTGACAAGTTGGTTATAAAGATTATAAGGGGTCTAGAAATGAAGCCTTGTGAGGAATTGGATAAGCATAATTTAGGGAAGAGACAGCTGAGGGGAGATAGAGTAGCAGTCTTCAAATATCTGAAAGTTGATCATGTGGAAAAATGAGTTGATATGCCCTAAAGCAGGGGTTCTCAACCTTTTTTTGTTCATAGCCCCCTCGTTTACCTCTGTGACCACCCCTTTATAGTCCCTGTTAGCCAGGAAAAGGTACTTTACGGTTTTCCCTGTTTATGAAGCTAAACTGTATCGTAAAAAAGACTGGCCTCTTAAAAATATGGCCCACCTTGAGAACCATTGCCCTAAAGCAGTAGTCTCCAACCTTTGCGGCTTAGCAGCCTAGCTGGGAGAGAGAGGGGAACAGAGCCACATGAGTCGGGGGCTGGTGGTAGTGGGCCCAGGGGTTGGGGACTCCTGCCCTAAAAAATCAGAACCAATAGATTAAAACAACAAGAAAACAAGTTTATGCTACTTGCAGCCAGTAGCAATAGTGGCAACCATATTATAGGGTCAAAACAACCTTCTTCAGCTTGTTTTCTCTAGATGTCTTGGGAATTTATCTCCCAAAATGCCCAGACAGATCATCTGGAGAGCATTAGATTAAGAAAGGTGACTAGTTTAAACAACTTATTAAGTTGTTTAAACTAGTGGGGGAGACGTTAGACTGAGGAATAAAAGCCATTTTATAGCTAAATCATGCCAATTATAGTGATCAAAAGCTGTATTGCCAGGAATTCACTCGTGATAGTCATGAGAGTTAGCTAATCCTAAGGAAAAATGAGAAAACCTTTCATAGCTCAGCCAGACCCTGGATGTATAGGAACTGGTAAGAGTCAGAATTTTTGTTTGCTAGGTTTTATATTAGATTTCAGCTCTGTACGATTCCTTATTTCTGAAAAATAAATTTGATGCAATTGGTGGAGTCATTATTTTACTTCAGTGATAATTTACTACTTTGCTATCAGACAATACCACATTTTTGTTTTTAGACTATTGTGAAATCAGATTTTAGTGTTTTAAAATTTAATATTAAAACTAACTAACATTTTATGTTCATGTAAATAGACAGTCATCAAAACTAATGAATTTTTATGGTGCTTTTCTTTGTTGCTGCTTTTTGATTGTGTGGTCTTTGTTTGAAATAAAGTTAAATGAATTAATGCTGTTTTGATTCTGATCTTGCAGAATGTTAGCCTGTTTACTGCCTTTAATTGGATTTACTAGCGTAATTGCAGCTAACAGAAAGTGTGTATATATTTGTCTAAGGCTGGAGTCATACAAATTAGATTAAACCATACAGCTTGATTTAGTATGGATGATTAATTTTCTTTGGGTATTTATATAAATGACAACAAAACAAATCCATTAAAAAGTTTGAGAGATGATGACATTAGAGAAAACAAGTCTTAACAAAGCTCATTATCACTTCTTGATTACAGGATATATACAAAATGAAATGAGTTCAAGCTATGGATTTTTTCCATGTTCCTTCATTGTAGTTCCTCCTATATCTCAATGTCTGCTCCACATCCACTTTCTGGATCAGATTTAGAGAGTACACAGAACATGCAAAAAGTGAGAAATAGGTTCTGTTGAGAGATACCATTCTTGTAGCATGGACATTTTAATCTTGTCTACATGTATTTTATTTCCCAAAGAGACACACTTGTTCCACTACACATTAAATATATTGTGTGATATGGTTGTAAAAACACCAGTCTGGTGCACTTGCCCCAGAGTTATCAGAAGCTATATATAAGATATAAAACCAAGATCTGAAATCCTTTTACCTGTTATAACTTGAATCACATTTCTTCAGCTTATAAATAAAAGGGGTTTTACATTCAGATACCATTGAAAATTGGATAATCTGCTCTTGATAGCAAAACTGAATTGCACGATTTAACCTAGAGTCATGTTTTTGTGTTTCTGATACTGATTAGAAAGCATTTGTCCAGCAAGCTTGACTTGATTGGTAGCTGCTCTCCAGTTTTTCCCCCGTAAGTAAAGGCCTTTCACATTCTTCTGTGAGTTGTTTCATTTTTAATTGAATTGTTGCATTCTGTGGGCAGATCATATGTTCTAAGTATCACTTCTTTGAAATATGTAAACAGAATCAATCATTGTTTGTATCACATAAGCTTTCTTTTTAAAATGAAAATAGCCTTCTGGGCAGAATCAAATTAGCATTCTCTAAATAAAAAAGTGCAGTACAAAAGCTTCAAAAGCATAAAGGCCATGTTTATAAGGAATCTGCACAAGCTCTAACAAGCACTTCAGAAAGCACCAGGCAGAGAGAATGGGAGATATTTCTGTGAAAGCTGAGTGCCTCATTCCTTTTAAGGCCCAAGGCAAAATTACCATGGAGGGCTATTCTCAGCAACTGAAAATGAGGAGGAACAAAAGCCTGAAGTAGCTGATAGAAATAATAGAATCATAGGGCTGGAAGGGACCTTGGAGGTCTTTTAGTCCAGCGGTCACCAACTGGTGGTCCGTGGACCACTGGTGGTCCGTGAGAAAATTTTGGTGGTCCACAGAAAAATTATTTGCAATTTTTATAGTGCACTAAATCAGGGGTCCTCAAACTATGGCCCCTGGGACAGATACATGCAATGAACGTTTGTGTTGCTGCAGAGTCTCCCGTTTCAGGGTCTTTTTGTGTGGGTCGAAAGGGGACAGAAATTCTGACTTGGAGTCTGCTTCAGCCTCCTGGTGCGGGGCTTTGGGCAAAGGCTGGAGGGAAGTGCTGCTGGTGGCGAAGAGCCGGAGGACCTTGTTCCAGTGGGACTGCATTATGGCCTGGAACTGGCTGACCATCTCAGCCACCGAGCCTCCAGGCAGCGGTATCTGGCCTTGCACTCCCGCAGGTCTTCCCTCTGCTTGGAAAGCCGATGCTCATAGTCCTCAGTGAGGTGCTTCTACTGAGCCTTCTTCTTGGTCCCATCCAATTTGAACTGAGCCAGCTGTTTTGCCAACTGTTTCTCATGTTGGCTGCTTAGCTCCAGCAACTGCTTCCTGTTGGGGCCCTAAGGAGCCTGGGGAGGGAGGAGTGACTGAGAGGGGAGGGGTGAGTAGAGGCTGGTGAGGTGCCCCTCCACATGAGTGACATCTAGTTGGCCATGCCCACCCAGTCACATGACCACCTAGCCACGCCCACCCAGCCAGTCATTAGGCAGATCATATTAGTGGTCTGCAGGATTTAAAATTATGAATTTAGTGGTCCCTGAGGTCCAAAAGGTTGGTGACCCCTGTTGTAGTCTAACCAAGGCAGGAGTCCCACTCCTGACCACAGCACCAAGCCCAACATTGATAAAGCCTGCTGGATCATAACCCTAATAAAACCTTGTTGGTGGAAAGGAGGAAAATAGTACTTTAAAATGGAAACATCTAAAGAGGCTTTTAGATTTCCTCAGAAGGTTGGGGATGAGAACATAGCATGATGCTGCTTGTGCAGTACTATAGTTACGTCAAAACACCTTTCATGCTGCGGAAAAGTAAGACTATATTTTTGCATTTCATTTCAAAAATCTTATGGAAATGTATTGTACAGACCAGGCATTGCTCTCTTTGTTTTTTTAGGTGAGACCTGAACAAAGCAAGATGCCTAGGGGAGAGCATTACCTAGATGGCAACTTTGGTAGGGGGAAGGGATATACTTCTCTTTCTGCAGAAGAGTAAGCATTTTGGGACATTTAAAAAAAATTCAGTGTGAAATATATTCTTTTCATTTGGGGAAAGGACAACAGAAGTGAGTGCTTTTCTTCTGTGTCCTGTTTTGATTCCCTGGTACTACATATGGTTCACTTGCACAATTGCAAAGGCATGTAATAATTGCTACTCATTTTGTTGTGGGATTGAAAATATATAGCAAAATTTATTCTAGATTGTACTATGAACTAACTATGGGTAAGCCATTTACCCAGCATTTCAGTACCAGGAAATGCAACTAACCTTTATCCACATTTGTGCAGGATTACAGGCTATTTTGTTAGTTGGTTTTATAGAGAGTAAGGAAGATGAGCCTGATAGAAATATGGGAGCTCTGTTATCAAAGCAATGAAGGGAAAAACATGTTTTAAGTCCACAACAGCATTTTTTAAGTGACTACGATAGCACTTCCCTAATTCACAAAAATATAAGAAAGGAGAGGAGATGCTAACCTGGGCAACCTCCTGCCCACACCCAATAATCTTTCTTGGTGACATTAACTTACTTATTAATTGGGCCCTAAATGAATGTACAACTGAACCTATGCATGCAACCCTGTACAATACTGTAACTAATCTAGGACTTGTTCAGCTAGTAACTAACAACACTAGACTCAACAACTGCCTTGATGTTGTGTCTGCACCCCCCAAGCCGGGCCCCCTGCCAGAAAGTGACTCGGAAAGTGAGGGCGAAGGGCCATCAGAACTTACCTCAGGATCACCGGCTCCTCTGGCTCAGCTCCAGGAGCCAGAGGCAGGCCAGGTGGAGGAGATAACGAGGCCTCCGTCCCCTGACTCTTTCCCCCCAGGCCACGCCTCCAGACCTGGCTGCTGGCAACCAGGCCTGCCTGGATCCCAGGTTTTGGAGATACGAGAGGTGGCTACAACAAAGGAAGGGGTGGGGCAGGCCTAGAGAGTGCTGAGTCATGGAGCCATACCCCACAGAGTATAAAAGCAGCCCTGGCTGCTCTTCTGCTCCGTGACGAGCAACAATTGAGCTGAACTCTTTGACTCATGGAGAAGTGAGCTGAACTCTTTGACTCGTGGAGAATTGAGCTGAACATTCGGCCTGGGTTACTGACTTCTTGGTTGCCCGGCAACCCCAAGATAAGGGAGACTTTGGCAGGCAGCTGCAGATTCCCTGCCAGGACTGATAGCAGCCGTGAACTCAATTACTGGCTCGTTTCGCCAGCTCGCGTGGCCGAGGCCGGGAGGGGACAGAACACTTGATCTCATCTTCTGCAACAGTTTAAATTCAATTTATGAACTACAAATAAAAGAACCATTCTCCAACAGGGACCATAGCATGATTGACTTTTGTCTCAACTTACACCCTCTCAAAAATTATAATGATTGGATTCCCTGTTATAACTTTAAAAAAGCCACCTATGATCTCATAGACAATGGACTCTCATATCTTGATTGGCAAATCTATTCTCTGGCTGTAATACTGCTGATGACTATTACGACATTTTCTTGTGTGAAATCAAAAGAATCATTAAACTTTATGTACCACTAATATCCCACAAAACCAGAAAAAAATAAACTACCAATATCAAAAAGGAAATTACAATCCAGAAAAAATATCTCTGACAAAAAAACAAAACTATGTAGCTAACTTCAAAAACTGCTACAAAAATCTATGCCAACAAATAAAGACTGAATGTAACAATTATCACATCAAGCAAGAAGAAAACCACCTACGCACAAAATCCACCCGTGCCTTCTATAATTTTGTAAACAACAAACTTAAAGACTCAAGATCCCTCCCACCCCTAAAAGGATCAAACAACGTAGACTGTATTGACGAAACCGTTAAAGCCAATCTCTTTAACACGTTTTTCGGCTCAGTCTTTGTAAACAGCAACAACATATACCAAATATTTCCCAGCCGTAGTACAGACAATTACAATGATTACGGCGATCTTGTACATATTGATTTTACAGAAGACAATGTTGAAAAGGCACTACGCAATCAAAAACCATCTCTATCTATTGGACCTGATGGACTATGTGCATACTTCTTAAAAAAGCTTTCCACTGCAGTTGCAGAACCTCTAAGCATAGTTTTTGAAAAATCTTTCAGTACCAGCACCTTGCCCTACGTATGGTCACAAGCCAAGGTCATACCTATCTTCAAAAAGGGAGAGCCTAGCCTAGTTGAAAATTACAGACCAATCTCTTTATGTTACGTCACCAACAAAGTCATGGAATCAATCATTAACCAATCTATCACCTTCCACCTAGAGACAAACAACCTACTTTCTATCAAACAATTTGGGTTCAGAAAAAAATTATCCTGTAATCTACAACTACTACATTGCAAAAACATATGGACTACACATCTCGATCAGGGCAAAGCAATAGACTTCTGTAAAGCTTTTGATTTGGTGGTACACGACAAATTACTTCTAAAACTAAAATCCTATGGCATTTCTGGACTCCTATATAAATGGATAGCTGCCTTCCTGTCAAACAGGCAACAATTGGTCAAAATAGGAAGCACTCTATCAAATCCTGTACCTGTTAATAGTGGTGTTCCCCAAGGCAATGTTTTAGGTCCAACACTCTGTATACTTTACATAAATAACCTTTGCGGTCATATTAAAAGCAACTGTGTTCTCTTTGCTGATGATGTTATACTATTCAACACCACAGACAATGCAACTACCCTTCAAAAAGATCTTGACTATGTGGCAGATTGGTCTAACAAGTGGCAACTTCAAATAGCAACCAACAAATGCTCTGTCTTGCACATTGGCAAACAAAAATCAAAACATAAAATACAAATTAGATGGACATGACCTTATAGATGACCCTGACTCTGTCAAGGACCTTGGAGTACTCATTTCTAAAGATCTAAGTGCCACAGCCCACTGTAACAACATTGCCAAAAAGGCATTAAGAGTTGTTAACCTAATCTTGTGTAGCTTCTTCTCTGGTAATATTGTAATACTAACTAGAGCATACAAAACATTTGCTAGACCAATCCTTGACTAAAGCTCTTCTGTCTGGAACTGCATATCGGACATAAATACAATCAAGAGAGTCCAGAGATATTTCACAAGAAGAGTCCTCCACTCCTCTGCTCGTAATAAAATACCTTATGCCACTAGACTCCAAATTTTGGGCTTAGACAAGTTAGAACTATGCAGACTTCAATCTGACCTAAGCATAGTACATAAAATTATCTACCACAATGTCCTACCTGTCAATGACTATTTCAGCTTCAACCACAACAATACACTAGCAAATAATAGATACAAACTCAAGGTAAACTGCTCCAAACTTGATTGCAGAAAATATGACTTCAGTAACAGAGTGGTCATTGCCTAAAATGCACTACCTGACTCTGTAGTTTCTTCCCCAAACCCCCAAAACTTTAAGTTTAAACTTGTCTACTGTTGACCTCACCCCATTCCTAAGAGGTCTGTAAGGGGCATGCATAAGTGCACCTGCGTGCCTACCGTCCCTGTCCTAACATTCCTTTTTTTTACTTACTCTTTTCATGTATCCAAATTATGTTTATACTTTTACCTGTTATCTTATATATAATTGACAAAATAAATATAAATAAATAAATAAATGCAGCCAAAAAAATAATAATTGCAAGATTCTCAATAATAGCAGTTTCATCCTTCTTGATTTCTTGATCTGGTCTACCAAGACACTGGCAGACATTTCCTGATTTTTTAAAATAGTTGCTAAATAATTCTATTTCATAAAATAAATTGGCATGCATGTCATTAATATACCATCTCAGTGGTAATTTACAGCATATACAAAAAATATAATAACTGAATATAAGATAATATAATAGATTATATCATACAGTGCAATAAACTAATATGATAGTCTAATCAAGGCCAGAATCCCCAGGACACAGGCTGAGTTTCCCTCCATACCTTTTCACACCTTCCTGTAGAGTTATAGAGACAGATTAATAGAGATATTACAGCTAGAGGAATTTCAGTCGGTGGTTGCCTTAGCATTCAGTCTCTATCTTTGAAGGACAGAACATAGAATTAACAGCCCTCCCAACTCTAATCTAGTTGAGACATTGGACCATGAAATAAAATGAATAAATCTATGACAGATGATGATTTGTAATTAAGATTAAGGTTTGTAATCCTTAACCACAATTTAACCCATGGTTGGTATTTGAATATTGCACTAGTCTTAACTACATAATGTCTCAGCATGTTATATGAAAACTGATATGAATTTCACATTTGTAGAGACTCGACTCTCCATGCACTGAACCAGTTGCAATAATCAAAAGTCCATCTTTATTCGTTTGTTTGTAACTGATCATGAGTTTCTAGCATATAGTTTTTCATAGATAAATGAAATTTCTCTGAATATTTGAATATTAATAGATTCCTTATACAACTATGCATTTATTAATAACGACTGTTATTTTATGTCCATTTAAATGATAAAACTATCTTTTGTAAAGCTTGAAGTAACTTTTTTTCTGCATGTACCTTTGAAATGTAGAATAGTTATTCCAGCTCCTTAGTAGTAATTAGATTAATTTGTCTTTTTCAACAGGGCTACAGGTATTGGAATTCTAATAGTTCTTCTTGCAGTTTTACTGATTCTTGGCTGTTGGTGTTGTAAAAGGCACAGTGGTTATACAAGGCTTTTGGTAAGAATAAACTGCCTTCTTATTGCATTATTCATTAGACCCACCTTTTTGAACACTGTTTATTTTCTACAAAATATGCTAAACTCAAGTCTACTTAGAATCCATACCATTTGATTCAGGTGATATTCCTCTTTTTCCTTGATACATAAAAATATTCTGTAACAAATCATTGCCAAAGGAAATACACTCTGGTCTGGAGCTGTTTAAAGAATCCTTTTGAAATTACATTCACACAATATGCTTAGCTGGGTCAGCCACAATCTTGTTCGCTATATTTGGACAACATGGGTAACTCACTTAGCATGAACCTTGATTGATTTTGTGGAGAACGTGTTCAAAGTTTTGTTATTTATTTTTATCAATTTAAGTGGCTGTCCATCTCACCAATGTGATTCTGGGCAGCCAACAGGAATTAAAACGCATGGAAATGCAATGTGTGTATGTGTGTGTGTGTGTGTGCATAAAAATGTTCCAACTAACTAATCAAAAGGATTCCCCAATGCATCATTCACCAGTAGTGTGAACTTGACTCTCCTAATCTATTGCAGGGAAGATAACCAGGTTGTCAAGGCTTTCTGAAAGAGGAACAGTGTTGGGGTCAGCCAAATCTCAAGGCAGTATGATACTAGAGTGCAGGTCCAACTATTCTTTGGGCCCGTTATATGACAATTCCCAAAAGATGGATCTGGAGCATGCTCCTCTGGTTGACCTGATGTAATAGAAAGGATTTGTGTGAATAAGCCAGTCTCTCAAATGTGCTGGCCCCATGCCATGTAGGAATTTGTGAGTACGGTAAAAAGCAGGATTTTTAATTATACATGGAAGCAAATTGGTACAACAAATTAGATTCAGTCATAAATCAAATTTGATTCAATTAAGAATATGTTGAAATAATGATTACTTCAATATATTCAATAATTTCTTGTTGCTGTAATCTGAAAAATCATGGTTTGCCAGCAAATTTGGATGGCTCTCTGAGAGCTGCATCCAAAATTTAAAGAGATCTGAACCACAGCCCTTCAGGTTGGGAACATTTAATCCACACTAAACCTGAACAGCCACTGATGTTAATCCTGGGAGACAAATTCAGCTATGAGTTGAGTTACTCAATAGCCATGGGAAAGTTAATCATTTTGTCTTAACATAATCAGAATGTATTATCCCTTCTTGCTGAAAAAGTGTTTCTAAAGTTGCAGTATGTTTTCCTCTTTGCGTTTCAAGATCCTTTCCGCATCTCCTTTTCTATTCATTTGTTTAATACCCTGCCTTTCTATTCTGCTGAACTCTTTCTAATATTGATCTTTGTGCCAAAGAGTAAGAATTTTGGATTGGCCTCTCTGACCACCTCAGAAGGCAGAAGCTCCCTCAGTGACTCCAAATTGCCCTTGCGGGAATACACCAGCAGCTATAGTCATATGGTAAGATGATTGCTTATCATTACTTTTGATAAATGCTTCAGGAGGCTACAATTTAGACAGTCAGTTTAAAAAGAGAGTTAGAAGAGATACGTGTCCTAAAATAAATAAGAATGGGCTGGATATAGATTGGATGAAATAATACTAAAATAAAAAAATGAAGTAAAAATTCTGTCTGCATTCATTGCTCCTAGCAGGCAATATCTATTATATACCCGTCTTTTCCCTGAAAATTTTCTTTTGGGCCCCAAAATAAGCACTAGGGGTTATTTTCAGGGGGTGTCTTATTTTTTTCCCATGTAGGGGAGGCCCACTTCTTCTGTTTGCTTGTGGCCACAGCGGAGGAGGAGGCCAAGTGACATACCGATGCCATGGCGATGAGATGAGGTTGGAGGGTGGAGCTGCCCCACCTGCCCTGCACCCTGCTTACCTCAGGGCCCCCCCAGCCAAGTCATTCATACCCCAACACCTGCCTCGCCTCGGGGCCATGGCCACAACATGTCCTTGTCCTCCTGCTCCATGAGCAATTAGAAGAAGTGGTCCAGCAGTCACATGGGCTCCTGCTGCACACGGCTGCCTGTGCTACTCCTGTGAGGCAGGTGTTGGGGCAGGTGTTGGGGCAGGATGACCTGGCTGTGGGGGCCCTGAGTTAAGTCAGTGTGGGGCATGTGGGGCAGCTCCACTCCATCTTGCCTTGTGGCCATGGCACCGCGAGCAACCAGATGGAATGGGTGGGCAGCCGGCTGCGCAAGCTCTTAAGGAGGGCTTATTTTTTGGAGGGGAATAGGGCTTATATTAGGCACACATGTAAAAACATGCTAGGGTTTATTTTCAGGGAAACAGCAGAAAGCTTGTGTGAAATTGACATTCAACTGCTTCAGGCTTACATTTTACTTACAAACATGTTTCCATTTTTATTGCATATATTCAGTTACAATTGGCATTGTTGAGTAGCCAATGGTGATCAGAATATTACACTTATTTACCTGATAGTAAACTTCTTAAAGATTTGTATTACAGCATAATTCATCTGATTCTTTGATGACTGAGGGAGCAGTTATTTTTCCCTCATTTTGTGACTGTGTCTTGGGTTTTGGCTTAGAGAAAAATAGTTCTGGAGAGCCAAACACTGCTCTGTATACACAAATGTTCCCTTTTGCCCTCTTGGGACTTGACAGAAAGAATGGGGAAGCAGACCCTCTAGGCTTTTCCTTTTAGAATATTCACACATGGTAATCTTCTGTATTCACAGATTCTAGATTCACAGGTTTGGGACGAGAGAAAGAGAAGGGCAGGATAGTAAAAAGAAACAGATTTATCTAAGTAGCCAAAAATTAAAAAATAGTTAGTTAAATAAGTCATCCTTGTATTGTCAGTCAAAATGTATAAACACTATACTGTACATTTTCACTGACAATACAAGGATGTCTGACTGAACTACTTTTTAGTTTTGGCTACTTAGCCAAATCATTTAATCTACAAGAAATTATGTTAAAAACTTCGAATTCTAATTCAGCTATGTTGTTACTAAATTCATTTTTGAAATTCCTTTTCTTAAGCTGCCACCTTGAGGTCAGTGACAAGATAGTCTGGGCGCTTGAAATATTCTAGTGATTTCTGGGCATCTGTCCTTTTTGATGTCAATTATATCCAATGAATTTATTATTTTCTCTAGTTTAGTCAGTTTGTGCAATGGAAAAATTAGTATATTAGATGTTCTAAAAGATAGAGATAGATTTGGACAGGGTGGCATTCTCTTGCTTGGTAGCTGATCTGTAAGGGGTGTGCATAAGATCAACAACATGCCTACCGTTCCTGTCCTAATGTTCCCTTGATTGGTTTATGTTTCTTTTACACAACCAGAGGTCTACTATCCAAGGCCCATGAAAAGGAAAAGTCATTTCCCAAGAATGGATTCTTGGCTATAGTGATGAGAAATATGAATCAATCGTTGTTGATCTATTCTGTAGAACAGCAGTTCCCAAACTTTTTGGCTTGGCAGGCCTGGCGGAGGGGGGAAAGGGGATGGTTCTGTCTGAGTGGCAGGTGTGCCTATTCATGCATGGAATTCCATTTGTGCAAGCAGCCAGTGTGCACGCCCATCACACAACTGGAGGTCCCACGAGCAGCTTGCTGCTTGTGCAAGTGGAACTGCATGTGCGTACACATGCTCGCCTGCTGCATGTGTGGCCCTGTTGCAAACAGGCGATAGCCTGGCAATGGGCCATGACTCGGGGGTTGGGGACCCCTGATATAGAAGATTATTCATGGGAATCATTTTTTTTTAATTTAAAGGTTGAATATTGAACATTGAAATCGTTCATTTAATCTTTCATTTAAATACTTGGTTCTTTTAGATGAACAGAAATGCATCATTTTACATTGGAAACCAACCAACAGTACACACACACACAAACAAACACACACTTCCAGCTACCATCCACTACACCGTGGGCCGTGGTGGCTCAGGCTGTAAGATAGCCTGTTATTAAAACACAGCAACCTGCAATTACTGCAGGCTCGAATCCCACCAGGCCCAAGGTTGACTCAGCCTTCCATCCTTTATTAGGTAGGTAAAATGAGGACCCAGATTGTTGGGGGGGGGGCAATAAGTTGACTTTGTAAATATACAAATAGAATGAGACTATTGCCTTACACACTGTAAGCTGCCCTGAGTCTTCGGAGAAGGGCGGGATATAAATGTAAATTAAAATTAAAATAAATAAATAAAATAAATAAAAAATACACAAACTATTTCTTACAATGAATGCTTACAACAATTGATGAATACGAATCATGAAATATATGCAATAATATATTACTTGCATAACTCCTTCACATATTGCCTGTGCAGTTGTGCCTCTGGGAATTGGTAATGGTGGAGGATTATTCTTCGGAAACATTTTTATATTTGCATTGGGAATTTTGAAGTTTTACTTTTCTTTGCATATTATTAACTTCTGCCTTACTCAACTTTCATTGATACAGGTGCCAGATGCCCCACCAGCCTATGATAAGAGCTCCAGCAGCCTGTTGCCACCACCATATGCACCATAAACAGAAGGAATTACTTAAGTGCTTGCTTACTTTAAGTAATTTCTAGGAGCCTCTGGGAGAGAAAACGCAAGCTAATATGAATATTTTCAGAAATACTCGCTCAAGAAAATGTAACTGTCCTCTTTTGCATGAAATGCCTAAGATGTTGAAGCTATAGCCTATGTATCTTCATTTTATATATCTTCATTCAATATAAGATTAACCTTAACATGCTGTTTCATTTTTATATATACAATAAATATTACAAAAAACAAAACCAGTATTCAGTATTCTTGAAATCCATGACAATACTAACAAAAAGAGAATCCCAAAGGTGCTTTTTCAAGAGGCAACTGGACATCTTTGTTTTTCTTTGAAGATGTTTCGCTTCTCATCCAAGAAGCTTCTGCAGCTCTGAAGAAGCTTCTTGCATGAGAAGCAAAACGTCTTCAGAGAAAAATAAAGAAAGTCCAGTTGCCTTTTGGAAAAGCACCTTTGGGACAATCATGATCTGGATGATTGAGAATCTCCATAAACAAAAAGGGAATTTAGCTAACCTTGGATGATTTAGAAAATTCATCAGGATTGTGGAAACCACCTAGAAAATCCAGAGCTATGAACTAAACTGGGAAATAGAAATTTCCTTGGAGAACACAGTGAAAAACACTTCTACATTATGCCAAGAAATCTGCAAGAATGTGTCTATATAAATTACCAAGAGTTAAATCTGAGGCAATTTATCTTTTAGACATTATATTAAAGCAGTGGTAGTCAACCTGGTCCCTACTGCCCACTAGTGGGCGTTCCAGCTTTCATGGTGGGTGGTAGGGGTTTTGTCCGATACTGAAGCACTTTCCTTTTTTTTAATTTAATTGATTTTAAAAAAAAAAATCATAGCATTATTTAAAAACATTTTGATTAGGTTTTCATAAAATTCCCCGTGACAATTTAAATTTCTGAAAATATACTATTTGCATTGCCCGTGCATAAGTTTAGTTCACGTTACGTAAGTGAAACTAAATGGCGCTATAGTGCGACTGCAAGCAAAAGAGCCTCGTCCCAGAATAGCTTGCACATCTCCCCTCACACCACCCAGCTGTAACAGACAAGCAGAGCCAGTAGCCGGTGCCCCCCCCAAACCCAATCCACGATGCGCAAGAGGCATGCGCAGACGACGATACATGGCGCATTACCATGGAACTGGTGGACGGTCAGAAAATTTTACTATTAACAGAGATACAAAAGTTGGCGGTAGGAATAAAAAGGTTGACTACCCCTGTATTAAAGGATGCAAACCAACTATCCCTGTATTTAAAATGTCATCTGATAGTGCCTATGTATATTCAACAGCTTCTAATTTTGCAGGTTGTCTAAAGAAAAATAGGATCTGAAATTATGGTCTATCTTCAGCCCTGTCCAATCTGGTATAAAATGTGCACACATTCACTTTCAGGATATGGTTGTAGTCAGTGGTGAAATATAAAATTTGTTACTACCAGTTCTGTGGGCATGGCTTGGTGGGAGAGAGTAATGTGACTGGGTGGGCGTGGCCAACTTTTTTTTTAACTTTTAAAAGCATTTTTTCTACAACCTCTTTGGCTGAAGAAGTTGTAAAAATGCTTTTAAAAGGCTCCTCTGACGATCCCAGCTGAGTTGCCTGATCGTCAGAGGCTTTTCTTTTCTTTTAAAAGCATTTTTTTTGCCTTTAAAAGGAAAAAAAGCCTCTGACGATCAGGCAACTCAGCTGGGATCATCAGAGCCTTTTAAAAGCATTTTTCCTTTGTACAAAAATGCTTTTAAAAGGTTATGATGATCACAATTGAGCCCAACATTTCTCTTGTTAAGTGAGACATTTGTTAAGTGAATTTTGCCCTATTTTGTGATCTTTCTTGCTTCAGTTGTTAAGTGAATCCCTGCAGCCTTGGTGGCGCAGTGGTTAGAGTGCAGTACTGCAGGCTACTTCTGCTGACTGCCGGCTGATTGCAATTTGGCAGTTCAAATCCCACCAGGCTCAGGGTCGACTCAGCCTTCTATCCTTCCGGAAGTGGGTAAAATGAGGACCCAGATTGTTGAGGGCAATATGCTGACTCTGTAAACTGCTTAGAGGGCTGTAAAAGCACTGTAAAGCAGTATATAAGTCTAAGTGCTATTGCTATTGCTTTGAGCCCAAGATTTATGTTGTTAAGTGAGAATTTGTTGAGTTTTGCCCTACTTTTTCTCGCCACAGTTGTTAAGTGAATCACTGCAGTTGAGAAGTTAGTAACCTGGTTGTTAAGTGAATCTGGCTTCCCCATTGACTTTGCTTGTCAGAAGGGTGCAAAAGGGGATCATATGACCTTGGGACACAGCAAGGGTCATAAATATGAACCAGTTGCCAAGCATCTGAATTTTGATCACATGATCATAGGCATGCTGCAATGGTCATAACTGTGAAAAATGGTCATAAATCACTCTTTTCAGTGATGTTGTAACTTTGAAGGGTCGCTAAATTAATTGTTGTAAGTCAAGAACTACCTGTACTGAGAGAAAGAATAGCTAGGAGAACAGCTTTGGAGAGGGAATTAAGTAATTAACTATCAACATTATGCTCTTTTGAAACCCTATTCAGAATAATTCACAGCAAAATATTGATATATTCCCAAAATGAAATGGAAAACAAACAATTCAAATATTAATATGAAAGAAATAGTGCACTTAATCAGGTATTAAAAGGCTCCTGAAACAATCATTTGCATTTTGTCGAATGGACTTTGGAAAATCATAAAAATATGCTCTTCATTTTCTAGATTCTTCAGGTTTTGTTGCAGTAGGATTTGTTAAAGGTCTACTATTATCGTTTGGTTTGTCTTTCAGCAATTAGATTCCGCTAACTCACACCCTTATGTGAGTTACTGCTAGGTTATTGCTAGGAATACTTAGGGACACTATGGGTTAGATAACAACATTCAGTCTCCCTTAGTCTCTATATTTGTCAGCATTTTCACATTAATGAACTTTGAGTGAGGATGGCATTTTCTTGTTCCGTATTCCATGGTATTTTGCTCTAACAACAACAACAACAACAACAGAGTTGGAAGGGACCTTGGAGGTCTTTTAGTCCAACCCCCTGCCCAGGCAGGAAACCCTACACCATTTCAGACAAATGGTTATCCAACATTTTCTTAAAAATTTCCAGTGTTGGAGCATTCACAACTTCTGCAGGCAAGTTGTTCCACTGATTAATTGTTCTAACTGTCAGGAAATTTCTCCTTAGTTCTAAGTTGCTTCTTTCCTTGATCAGTTTCCACCCATTGCTTCTTGTTCTACTCTCAGCTGCTTTGGAGAATAGTTTGACTCCCTCTTCTTTGTGGCAACCCGAGATATTGGAACACTACTATCATGTCTCCCCTAGTCCTTCTTTTCATTAAACTAGGCAATCTTGTATATGATATGCATCGCTGTTGCATATCACTTACACCATTTAGGGGCTTTTAAAAAAGAAAATTTAAAAATAGTTTTATTAAACAAATATGCATTTAACTTTGCATCTAAATCTGGCAATTTTAATTCAAATTTAGATACTTAAACTGCAGTTGGTTATATATTTAGGGGTAATTGTGCTTGATGAATACCTGTTTGATGAATGATCTAACTGGTTATATTATAGATTCATAACCTTTTCATTATTGTAAAATTACCATACAGGATTTGAATTCGGAACATAAAACTCCACTTTATTAACTCTCTCCCTGTTATGCCCTCTTAAACAATCTAAATTTGGTCACTTTTAGCAAAAGAGCAACAAGTTACAATGTCCTCTGTAGCTAGCAAAAACCTGAGGCAACAAATCTGGAAAATTGCATTAAGAAAGGATGTAGTTATTATTTCCTGGGCGCGAGTTCATTTTTAAGAAAAAGACACCATAGATTTATTTCTCACCTGACTCCTAGTTATTTGTAAAGCAACTGTAAAGAAACAAGAGGTCCAAGTCGCAAAGAACGTTGTATCAGTTCAGAATTTATATTAAGTAACCACATCTGCCATTCATGCCAAAGAAGAATAATCTTGTCTTAAACTTTTTAATTATATGATCAAAGGATTGCAATATAAATATCATTTCCTTTTTTGGGAGCGGGGCGTTACCATTTAATTTTCAGAAAGACAGCCTGAGGCATAAGAGGCTATCTTTTTCATACACCAGGATTATGAGGAAGATGATAACTGAAGTACCCCAGGAAACAGGTGGGGAAAACTGGAACTCTCAAGATGCTGTTCCAAACCAGGAGGTAAACCAGGGTGAATTTTCAGAAGGCTTCTGGAAAGGTTTGAGACCTGTATACTCTTCTACCTTATGGCAGGGGTGTCAAACTCAATTTCATTGAGGGCTGCATCAGGGTTGTGTTTGACCTTGGGGGTCAGGGTGGCCATAGCCAGTGTGGGTGTGGCCAGCTTGATGTCACTGGGTCTGTGGTGGCCCGAGCACTCTGCTAGCGAAATGGGCTCCCAAGCTCCGTTTTCAGCTATGATGGCTTCTTGCCACCCTCTGCCAGTGAAAATGGAGCTTGTGGGAGCCACATGGATCCGGCCCCTGGGCCTTGAGTTTGACACCCCTGCCTTATGGAATCAACCAGGCCTACTGTATATAAAATTGCAGATGAATCTGAGATATATTCTAAGGTTCACTCCGTGTCCTCTCTGGTGGGAAAATCTAAATCTCAGATCCTTGTTTGCAAAAAGTACACTTTTAAGATTTTTATATATTACTAGCTGGCATTATGGGAATATATTAATATATAATCCTAAAGGCAGCATTAAATAATCTTAATGAGAGAAATGTTTTGACAGTTATTTACTATGATAGTTCTGTGTTAATCACAGTGCTCCTATTTCTGATCCAAGAGGAAATCCTAATTTTGAAATCTGGAAGTAAATTTCAGATTAAGAGTGCTTTATGGCCACCATCCACAGGTGCTTAGCCATGAACAGATCCAGTGATTCTATCCAAGAGGTACAGCTGCAAACCACCCATATGAAGCTTGTTTTCAGAAGATACAACTCATAGACAAACCATTGGTTTCTCTCTGATTTGTTCCAGATATAAATACTTAGTGTGTTGAATTTGCAATGATATAATATAATAGAAAACAAAGAACAGAAGGTGGTTTGAAGTGGCAAGAGCTATTGGTTGTGTTTGAAGTGGTTGGCGGCTACTGCATTGCTAATACTTGTCTTATGAGAACTACAACTAAACATACATCCACAAAAGGAAGGAGGGATAGGGGAAAAATTTTGATGCAAACTGTGCCCTTTAAGTCTTTGTTTGTGAAATCCTAATGAAAGTATGAATAGAGTGGAACTTATGGGGAGGAACAGATGACTGAGTAATATTTTCAATTTCAGCAATTCTTCAAACAAAGTCAACTCTCTTCATTATCTACCTCACAATGATTGCATTATTGTACATCATAGTGTATTAGCTAGTTAGTTTCTTTGTTATTTTAATCAAGACAAACAGAAATGTTTATCTTTTAATCACCCATTTGAAATTGTGAATAAATATTCATGTTCTGTGGCTACTATAACACTTTAAGAGGTCTATAAATGATACACAGTAGAGCTGTAAAGGTTGAAAAACAAGAATCATAATTGTGTGCCATTTTCTTAAGGGTAAATGCCATGTTATATTGGACCATGTCTAAATATGTGTGCTTATTATGTAATATTTGGAAACCTCCATTGATTTCTTAATGCAAGTATACAGATATCTTACTGACAAATATCCTTTCTCCACAGAGTATCATGAAGCAGAAATACAGCAACTTTGTTTATTACATACAGATCCTTCTGCATTATTGCTAAACAGTACACTTATCCAAAATTACTAAAATACTTAAAAAACTATACATTATGTAAACAAAACATAAATAAGACAGAGTAGTTCTTTTTACACATGGTTTAGTCCATACTGTTAAGGAATTGGGATTATGTACAATTTTACACCATAGATTGCATTTTTACAACACATCAGTATAGAACATGGGAATATTTGAAAACAAAATAGAAAATTTCTAAATTATGAGAAAGAACAGATCCCAGTAAATGTGCTAACCAAGAACCAAACTTTGCTTTCTATCTCTCTGAACAGTTTTTCTCCCAGTTTAATAAAAGCCTTTAAAAGTTTTGCTCTGAAAGATATTTCAAGAAGTGCTTTCTCACCATTTTTTGAAAAAAGGAAATCCAAAATGATTCTCAATCTAACATGAATTTTTAAAAAAAACCAATGATGCCTTTGTGTACACAAATTCTTGAGATGTGACAGATGTTTTAACATGTTAACAGGTAACATTTTGTTGTTAACGGCAAACTGTGTAGCTGCTATCTACTGTCATCCTGGATCCCTTCCACTCATGAATTCTCAATGATATGCAAAAATATTTTTTTGCTTCATTGCTTCATCTGCTCAAAACATGCCATTACATGCCTTGGGTTCATGGACATAAGTCAGATGTTTCAAACAGTGTACTTTAAAAAAACAATTATAAATTAATTTTATATACATACACACGCACGCACACATACAAATGCCCCAACATTTCAACGGCTCATTTACGTGAAATTCAAGATGCAGCTGTGTCTGGGACACCTATGCTGGAGTTCAGAAAACTGGGGAAGACAACAGCAGAATTCTTAGTTGTAGAAATAAGGTCAGCAGAGAAGGATGAAGACAGAGATGACGTTTCTGATGTTGGAGTCTTTATAGCATTCAAAATGGCTCCTTCAGGGCTGACCATCAGTTTTTTAATAGATGTATCTAGGTGCAATACAGACTTACTGTTTTGTAGCTGTGAGGTACTAGTATGGGTTGCAGGAGCTAAAGTTGTTTTAGTTTGAGTAGAAGATGAGGTGACCATTACTAAAGATGTAGACAGTGTTGTTGCAAAAGATGGAGTGCCTGACTTTGAAGTATTGGCAATTATTTGTGGAGTAGCATGAACAATAGGCACAGGATTTGCAATCCCAAGAGAGTTCACAATTTTGGTAGAGCTTTTTAAAGGCAGTTTTGATGGCTGCCAGCTTAAGGAATTACCCATTACTTGTGTAGTCTTCTGGGGAGTAGGAGCAGCGAATGAGACACCTTGAAATCCATGGCCATTACTAACAGTTAAGAGAGGTCCAATTTTTGGATTTGCAGAAATGAGAAGAACATGACTGCCAGCTCCAAGGCCCTGAGATGGAACAACAAAACGAGTACCACTGATCATTATCTGAGTTCCAGGTGCCAAAGGTGTACAGGTGTTAATTATTATTTTCTGCTGGATAAGGGATTCATTTAATTGGCTGCCTACATTATTAACTACTGATGATGAGGATGGAACAGTCTGAATTGTAGTGGTACCAGGAGCACAGGAGAAAGCTGAAGCTGGCTTTACATTAAGTGGCACTGGTGGGCAAGGCAGAGGAACTAAATTAGAAAAATTAATCACTTTACTTGCATTTGGGGATGCTTTTTGAAGTTTTGGGGTACTTCCATTTGTTGGCACTCCAGCTGAAAGTCCCGCAGGCTGAAACTGAGCTAGTGTGGATTGTTGACTTTTTGAATGGGGCGCACATTGTGAAGTAGGTGGAATTGCTGGCAATTGAGGGACTGTATGCAACATTTTAGGGACACCATTCACTGGTCCAGGCAAAGAAACTGTTACTGGCAACTGAAATGCAGATGATAAACTTGAATGAGAAACTGTTGGTTGAGCAGTAGAAATCAGTACAGATGAAGCTAGGTGCCCTGTTTTCACAGTCGATATAGCCATAGTACTTCCAATATTAGAGGAGGACAGCCGTGTAGTTAAAACTGGTATTATTTTTGCTGGGGGTTCCATTCCACCAGCCAAAATTGTAGGGCGTGTTCCAGTAGTAGTTCCACTCAGTGTCACAGAAGTAGGGTCTAAACATGGGCTGCTGGTTACTGTAATGGTATTTACTGCTTTTGCTGCAATGCTTTGACATGCCAAACTTGAACATACAGGAACTAAACTACTACTGGTTGATAATGGGAAAATTACCTTATGATTATTTTTGTCTTCCAAATCTTTTGGTGCTGTAGACTGCATAATGTTAACTGTTGAAACATTCTGAGCATTGCCCGTGCTATTTATAAAGGCCTGACCAATATTAAGACCTATTTTTACATCTTTTACTTGAGAAACAGTTGGCGACGTATTTACTTTTAACGATGATCCCACAGTAGATGGAAGAAGGACGAGTTGAGGTTTCTCTGTGCTTTTAACATATGTCTTACCAATGGAAGGAGGGAAAGTCTGTTTAAGCGGTTCTGTTGTTACATTTGCATTTGATTGAATACTGGCAAGTGGAGTATTAATGAAAACCAGTTTCTGCGCACTAACACCGGTGGATGTTGGAGTAGGAATTAAGTTGACTCCTGTAGCTCCACACACAGGAAGAAGTGAAGGATTTGTGACTAACATAAGTTTTTGAACTTGGGCACTACCCAGACCCCTGCTGGTAATGGAAGTGACTTCAGGCTGTGCAACAGAATATTTTGCATTATTTACATTGACTTGTGGATTAATAAAAGAAGCCTGGGTAGTACAACACGTGGAACTCTGCCCAACATTTTCTGTAGATAAGCTCACTGCATTACCAGAACTGTTTGGTGGAGTTGTCATGACAATATTTGACGACATGGAAGATAAGAATGGAGAGGAGGATCCATGTAGAGTTTTTGACACTCCTTGATTCACCACACCACTATTATGAGAATGCCCAAATGTGACTGTGGTGTTTTTCCCCTTTTTTGGATTTGCACAAGAGGAAATAGTTGGGATAGAAGAAGTTGCTGGAGACATTTGAGCAAGCGTTGGGAAGCTAGGTATCGCTTTTGTCACAGCTGAAACAGTAGAAGTTGATAACTGTGTGGATTTGGGCATTAAAAATGCTTGAAGATGGGGTGCATATGTAAAAACAGAACTTGGAGAGAAGTTACTAGCAGAAATTGGTTCTGAATTTGTTTGCACTTTTACGATTCCTGTGTTCCCACCACGTGTCCTGACAAGGATAGACTGTGAATCTCTTATGCAGATTGTTTTCAGCTCTTGTTTTGTTTCACTAATATCAGCAGTATTTTGTGAGGAGGAACTGGTGTAAGAGGTCACACTCTGTGATACTGTTGTCAAAGTCTGAACTGCTGAAGAAACAATAGGTAAAGCAACAGGGGAGGAGGCAGCCGAAACGATAGTCTTGGTAATTTTTACAGTCTCGCTTTGGTTCATTTTCACTACTGATGCTAATGTGTTACTATTAGAAGTGACAGAGGGCAGCAGCGAAATTCTATTCACTGAATCAGGCCCTTGTGGCAACTGTATAATATTTTTTTTAACATTTGTGTTAGGCAGAAGTGTAGTAGCAGCATTTATTGAAGAAGCTGGAATAGAAGGGACTAAAGTAGTGTTGGTATCTGTTGATTGTGGAAGAGAAATGCATTGTTGTTCAATTGTATTTTGCTGTAAGGGTTGGTTTTCTTTTGCTCCACTTTTACTTTCTCTGTGCTGGATAAGAAAATTTTTAGGCAAAATAAGGACTTGCTGCATAATTTTCTCTCCTGTGTTTTTTTCGCCTGACTTACCATCAACTACAGGCTGCATCTGAATCTTGACTGAATTATTGTGCAAGTCTACTGGCATGCAATGGCCAGTTGGCATTTTGTACAACACTTGCAAAGAACTCTTTGAACTGGTCTGGCAAGTCAATTCTGGTTTAATTGGAGAAGAACTGACTGTTGATATAATCAGTTTTTCAGAAGTAAAAGTGCTTCTACCTACTGTAGATGGCAACTGACTTGTTAAGGCCACTTTGTTCCCAATATTCTTAGCAAGCAAGGCCTGGATAGGTTTGGTCCCTTTTATTAAATGTGGTACATATGCTGTGGAGTCTGTCATGTCCGATGATTCTGAAGCTGAAGATTCTATCTGCCTATTCAAGCAGCTCTCAGTTGACAGATCTTTTTCAATATTATGGATGGTAGCATCATTTGTGCTTAATTTTAGCTTTTTCCTTGGTAAAAAATCATTTGTGCTGTCATCTAGGTAATAGTTTTGCTTGGATTGGCGTTTAATAGATTTAGGCACTATCTTCTGCATTTCTTTACAAGTCAAATCTTTTTTAAGCAGTCTGGATTTTCCTGTACCAAGGTCCATTTCTGGTGAGTTCATGTCTTCTAGGAGGAAAAGAAGAACCAAGAATGGAAGCATTTTTAGAAAAGCAAACAATAATTCTTAATTGATCAGAGCACACTAACACTGTTGTTCCAATCAACAAAAGAAGTTTTGGTAGTACAATTTATGATGTGCTCAAAAACATAATTATTTTAGTTCTATAAATCTTCATTTATTTTATACTCAATTTAATATTTAAACATTTTCTGAAATTATTTAACCAACTCAACAGAGATAACATCTCACTGTTTATCCTGGGGAAGAGGGGATGTGTTTAAAAATCTGAAACTGTTTCAATCAAAAGTATGAAAAAAACATCTTGCCAGGGTTACCTATCAGCATCCTCTCTTCCCCAACGGGAAAGAAAGAATGAACTTTTTTTACCATTAGGACCTGGGAAAACAATATAAATTGATTTGTCAAAATTACCAGCAGGCTATGCTGTAATTAATGTTGCCTGAATTTGCACAATACTCTAAAACAAAAGAAATGGATAGTATAAAACAGATAATTATTTTGTTATCAAATTTCATTTTGGTAAGACAGCTGAAGTCTCCACCAACACTCCATAAATGAATCACAGGGTAAGAAAAGCACTTACCCGTATCTATATAGTCTCTTTTAAAAAATTCTGTGTGTTCTGACGTTTCATTGGTAAATGTACTGGAAATTTCTTTGACAATATTTATTTCACTGTCCTCATTAATCCACTGTTCTCTAATAAATTTATCATGATCCGGTTGCCGTCTGAAGTCATCATAGTCCTTTTTTAAGCGAGACCTTTGATGGAATATTGCAGATAGTAAGATTTTTTTTCTTTTCATATTAATATTTAAAAACAAGTAAAAGATTGGTGAATTCTTACATTTTACATTTACCAAAAAGATTCAGTTAATTACCTGTTTCTATGAAATGCCTTTATTAATTTTGGTTCCCATGGTAATAACTCATTTAACAGTCTTATCAAAGTACAGTGGAGCTCCTTTACAGCTTGCTTTCGATGATACCCTCTTCCCTGTAAATATGAAAATGCTTATTACAGAGTAAATTTTAATCAATAAAGATAAAATGTGCAATTTCAGAAAGAACAACACTATGGATCATCTATTTTGCAGTAATCTGTTTCTCATTAATTACTGCAGGAGATGTCTAGTGTTCCACCAAAAATTAAAGTAGAAAAAGAATATAGAACTGAACTACTACAACATGATTAATTTTTTCTTTTTTCTCTTTTAACTGTAAAATGTCACTTTATTACACTGTATGTACCAATTAATAATTACTTAGAATACAGATCAGAATTAAAACTATATAACATAATGAATGTCTATTTCAATAAAAATGCCTAAGTAACATAAATCATAAATCCAGCTGCTGGTACAGAACGCCAGATTGGTCTATAACAAGACCTCCTCATTCATGATTTGATGATAGAGTCAACCTGGAATGTATTACTGAGACCTGCCTGGATTTTGCCCTCTCTGAAATTTGCCCAGCTGAGTTTCAAGTGTGGCATCGGCTGAGATTCTGGAGCAGGGGTGTGGCGATTGTTATCAGAGGATCTCTTATAGTTTTCAGGGGGCATACCTCAGCGGTCCCCAGTTGTGAGATCTTGTTCATCAAGCTGGACCTGGAGAATGGTCATATTCTGAATTTGGTGTTCCTGTCAGAGCAGTGACAATGTGATCTAAAATTGGGGGAATTTTTAGTGTCCCCTTTGATATGGTCAAATCACACCCCAATTTCTATGGGATTCTTTACTGCCACCACTCACTACAGGGAGGTTGGATTTATTGGATTGGTGACTGATGTACCCAGAGTGGTTTCAGAATGAGCTGGTGGTTATTTCTAATGGTCTGCTGCATAGTCCATTTGAAGCATTAGTTTCCGCTTGAAATAAAGGGGCAGCTAAAGATTTGGATTGGATCATGCCTACGCCAATCTCTCCTCTCACAGATCCCTTTACTCTGGTTTATGAAAGGGAGATGAAATGGGAAATGGGTAGTGCAGTGCTAATGCTCAATAAGGAACTTAACTGAACACAAGTTAGCACTGCCATTAATACCTCTAATTAATAGAGGTAAGGGTGGTGAAGTATTGGTACTTTCCTACCCTTTTTGCATTTGCAAATTGCTGCTCTGCAGTACTGTTTCAGGTGACATAGGCCCTATTGGATAAAGAGACCATGGAGAACCTCTTACAGAGGCATGCAAAGGAATTTGTGCAAGCATTTTTTGAATAAAGTTGCTTGGATTCATTCCCATTTGGATACTAACTATGTTGCAAGTCCAGAGAAGAAGCCTATGACAGAATCTTGTCCAGTTAATTGGGAATGGTTTGAACCTATTGGATATGAGGAAGTGGCCAGGTCCTTAGGACTATGAGCTTGGCCTCCTGCTCCTTAGATCCATGTCCTTTCTGGTTCATTAAAGCAGCTGGGGGATGTTGTGTGAGTGGGTTCTGGCGATGATTAATTCTGCTTTGTAGGAGAGGATTGTCCCTTTGTCTTTTAAAGAGGCCTTGATTCACTCCCTCAAGAAACCATTGTTGTATTGCACTATATTGGACAATTTTAATCCAATCTAATTTCCCTTTTTAGGGAAGATGGTAGAGCAGGTGGTTGCATTGACATTGAATGAAGCAAATTATCTGAATCCCTTTCAGCCAGGAGTCAGAGCCAGACACGGAATGGAAATAGCATTGGTCTAACTTTTGTATGGTTTGGGCGGGATGGGGGTAGTGAATCCATTCTTGCTTGGCGTGACCTCTCAGGAGGTTTCAATAGTATCAGTGACAGTATCCTTTTGGATTGGTTCAGAGCATTGCTGGTGGGCGGCATAGAGTTATGCTGGTCTGCTTCCTTTGTTGTTAATTCCAGTGATGTTTGGGTGAAGTCTCACTCTTGGCCCCTATTATGTGGGGTGCTACAGGGTTTAATATGTTAACCTTCCCTCTTCAACATGAGACCACTGGATAAGCTGAACTGTCCACATGGGGTGATGTATCAATATGTGTATGATACCCAATTTTATGTGTCCACCACTGGGGAATTAAGCAACACCATGAAAGTCTTATGGTGTCTGAAGGTTGTGAGGATCTGGATGGGGAATAATAGGCTTCAGATGGCAAGACTGAGTGCTTTGGTTTTTGGGGTTCATTGGTTCTACAACTGTGTCATCTCTGGTGCTGGACAGGACTGCATTGCCACAGGTAAACACAGTGCACAACCTGGGGCTCTTCTTAGACTATGACTCTTGGTCAAAGAGCAGGTAGTACTGGCTAAAAGGGCTTTTCCATAGCTTCATCTAATGCACCAGTTAGGCCTGTTCCTGGATCAGCAGGCCCTGCTCACAGTCACTCATACCCTGGTTACCTCCAAATTAATGACTGCAGTGAGCTTTCCATGGAGGTGCTCTTGAGGAATACCTGGCAGATTTAGCTGGTACAGAATTCAGTGGTGCGGTCTCCTAGGATAGCAAATGCTCTGTGAGCTGCAAGGGCTGCCAGTTTGCTTTCAAGTCCAATTCAAAGTGCTTGTTTTGATCTTTAAAACCTTTCATGGAATGAGACTGGGCTATCTGAGGGACTGCGTCTCCCTGGTTACATCAGCCCACTCTATTAGATCTGCCAAAGAAGGCATGCTGCAGACACTATCAGCTGGGGATCTACATTTGGTGGGTCCCAGAAGGTGTGTCTTCTCTGCTGTGGTGCCTGCCTTATGGAACATTCTTCCCCTGAAATTAGATTAGCTTCATCCCTTTTGATATTTTGGAAGGCCTTCAAGACCTGGTTATGCTATCAGGCCTAGTGCTCCCAGGGAACTAGAAAAATCCTTAAATCATTGCTGAACTGGCTATTCTTATTCTCTCTTCTCCTATCTGTACCCGCATATAATATCACAACACATGTATAAAAGGGATGGAGTTTGCATTACAATGACATGATGATTCTTTTGTCTTTTGCCACTCTTTAGTCCTCCTCTGATTGTGGAGCTCACTTTGTGTGAGGAAGGAATGTGTCCAGATAAAAAATGGTTCTCCTCTAAAACAGTAGTCGTCAACCTTTTCAGCTCCACGGACCAGGAACAGAGGCAGGGGAGGCGATGGTTTCATGCGTATGCCTGCCGCTTGCACAAATGGAGCGTCATGTGCTTGTGCAGCCCAGTTCCCAACAGGTCACAGACTGGGACTGGTCTGCAGACCCTGCTTTAAAAGTTTCTTACTGTAACAACAGCACTATCATTGCTCAGTTGCCTTTGCTATTGATAGTCCAAAGATAGTTGAAGGAAAAGAAGCAATAAAGTGCAAATTAACGAAGACTTTAAATATGCAGGATAGAGGTGGTTTTTTATAATATATATTTAAATGGGGAGGAAAAATCAGATAAACGTGGAATTGGCCTATTTACTTCCCTCCAGCTGCTCATCTACTTTCAGTCCTAACTTGCATATTCCTAGCAAAGTGACCAAGAATTTGCAGAATTTCTCCCTTGATTGAGGTTTTCTGCAGTGACTCATTTAAACCCATGTTCAATATTTATGGCTTGTACTGCCAGCTTAAAAATAAGGCACCTAACTTTAATCTTAACATTCCTTATAGCTATACTTTATAAGTTATCTTTCCAGAATGCATTTCCTTCTTATTCTTAGTTAGAAACAACAGTTTAATAGGCAGCATATGTTAGCAAACACTTTCCCAAAATTTATAGTATATAATAGGTTAACATAATAACATTAAATCTTGTGGGGTTGCATTAATAGCTGTCCAGGCGTAGGAAGGACACATTTACTGTACAACTGATCCTGGAACAGTGCATTAACTATAGCAGCAGCCCCCAGCCCTTTTGGCACCAGGGACCAGTTCCGTGGACAAAGGTTTTTCCATGGACCAGAGGGGGCATGGCTTCATGTGTTGCCTGCATCCCACTGATGGGGGCTTCTCTTGTTTGCTCAGCCTGGTTTCTGTCATGCTGGCCTAATGCCAGTCCACGGACCGGGGGTTGGGAACCCCTCAACTATAGGACCAATTATTACCATATCCAATTATTGATTTGCAGTTATCAGCATTTTAGAACAAAGAAATTTTGATAAGATACAAACAGGAATATGTGTTTGAAAAAATGTAGGAAAAATACGTTGGCAAATGCAACATGAATGTAATCTCATACACTACTCATATAGCCAGATGAATTCCTAAACAATTTGTTTACTGAGAATTTGGAGATGACTGTTGTCATAAATATGAACCTGAGCAAAATATTATTTAAATTCTCAAACATGCTGCTATTGCCCAGAAAAAAAAGTAATTTATTTTTCACATGTATTCATGACGCTTAGCAAACCTGTTACTCCATAAAACAAGTTTTCAATTAAAGTTGGGGGAGTAATAAACTATCTTCTTTTAAACCCAAATTCTTTGACATTCTCAAGATGGAGTATTGACATTTCTGCATTTATAGTAAATTAAAATAATTGTGATTTAATTATGTGACTACTGTTCTCTACTTGACTATGATACTGTTAAATATAAATGGTCAATAATGAAATGTCTGCCTACTACTGGCAAATATAAACTGATGTATGCAGAATCTGCTTGTTTGTGCAGTGCACTCGCTTAGTTTTCACAACAAAGCTATCAATACATTATGGCTTTTTGCATCTGATGTTGATTAGGGCTAAGAGGAAGTAAAAAGTGAAGGTAAAGAAGTCCCTGTGGATTGCCAACTATAGGGGTCATTGCTCATCTCTGTTTCAAGGCCATTGAGCCAGCACTGTCTGAAGACACTTCCATGGTTATGTGGCCAGCATGGCATCACGCATGGCCTTCCCATGGAAGTAGTACCTATTATTTACTCACATTTGCATGTTTTTGAACTGCTAGGTTGGCAGAAGCTACAGCAAGAACAGGAGCTCACCCCATCGTGTGATGCTCAGGTCTGGAACCTGGGCTTCTGACTTTTTAGCTGACAAGCCTAGGGTCTTAATCACTCAGCCACTGCGCTGATCCGCTAAGAGGGAATGCTTTGCTCAAAATCTCCCAGATGATTTTCATGCTACAGGGAAAACTAGAGCTGGAACTTCCCTTGCTCCTAATCTAGCACCATAACACTTTACCATGCTGGATTTCACTAATGAAGGAAAGTATTTTTAAAAAATATCTCATCCCAGAATATATTTATAGGACTAGATGGGACAGTAGTCTACATGATAGGAATCTAAATTTAGGTTAAAGAATATGGTTCAAATATTTTAATGGCAAAATCTTACATTGATATTCAAAAGTAAAACCCACTAAGTTCAGGGTAGCTTAGGGTCAGATAAATGAGCCCTGCAGGTAAATATATTCCTGATCAGCTCACAATTGAATTGCTATCAACATGGCCAAATGGCCATGCCCTTTTCATTTATTTATTTACAAGAATACACTAAGTTGTCTGCTATTTTGTTCCTTGGACTATGAAATAAAAATGGAGGCCACTGACTTTATCGTCTTCAACTTATTTCATGACAAACTTTGGGGCAAAGTGAAGTGTTGCAATACTTTTGGTCACATCTGTATAATGTGCTCTATATGGCTTGCCCTTGAAAACCATCTGGAAGCTACAAGTGGTCCAGAATGTGGCATCAGAGACAATAAAGGAAATGTCACTTTATGTTCATTGCTTTCCAAGCTGTACTAATTGGCTCCCAAGTACTATTCAAGAAGCCAACATTGTCATTTAACAAAGCACTTCATGGGGTACAGTCTGGCTATCTGAGGAACCTCTTATCTATAATTGTTTCTGGCCAGCATGATCAGGCAGGATGTATTAATTGGCTTCTCTTTATCCAGCTTTAGGACTTCTGTGAACAGATTGTTTCAGGTCATATTTATGCAAAAATGTTGATAATTAAAAAGGGTTCACAAACTTTTTAAGCATCACTGTATTTGAATTTCAGCTGTATGTTTACTTGCACAGAAGTAAATCTTATTGAAAGAAAAATGCTTACTTCTGAGTAACCTTACAAGAATTAGTCTATAGTATTAACTCACATTCTAACACATGGCTGAGCAGAAGTCTTGTCTACTTGCTAAGTGAAACTTTTGTTAAGTGAATTTTGCCCCATTTTACAACCTTTCTGGCCACGGTTGTTTTTTTTTTTTTTTTTTTTTTTTTTTTTTTTTTTTGCATTTATATCCCGCCCTTCTCCGAAGACTCAGGGCGGCTTACATTGTGTTAAGCAATAGTCTTCATCCATTTGTATACTATATACAAAGTCAACTTATTGCCCCCCAACAATCTGGGTCCTCATTTTACCTACCTTATAAAGGATGGAAGGCTGAGTCAACCTTGGGCCTGGTGGGACTTGAACCTGCAATATTGCAAGCAGTTGCTCTTAATAATAGGCTGCATTAGCCTGTTGCGCCACCAGAGGCCCAGTTAAGTTAAGTGAATCACTACAGTTGTTAAATTAGTAACACGGTTCTTAAGTGAATCTGGCTTCCTATTGACTTTGTATGTCAGAAGGTGGCAAAAAGTTATCACATGATTCTGGGACAGTGCAATCGTCATAAATATCAGTCAGTTGCCAAGCATCCACATTTTGATTATATGACCCATGGGGATGCTGCAACAGTCATAGGTATGAAAAACAGTCATAAGTCACTTTTTTCAGTGCTATTGCAACTTTGAATGGTCATTAAATGAATCATTGTAAATTAAGCTCCTTGCAGTGAAGTTATCCTCAACTTAGGATAAGTTAAGAAATTACTATCTGTAATTTCCCACTAGTTTCATGAGATAAACTCCATAATGTACTAAAATGATAAAATTATGTTTCTTATTCAGAAGTCTTTCAGGAGGCAGTATTTGATAATTCTGTTAGGAGATTGGAAGACAATATAGAAATCTAAGTTATTTTATTTGGCTAAAGGTAACATTATAAGGTGTAATTAGAGTTAATGCTCAAATACTGGTATCCAAATATTTTCTTTCATTTAAATTAACTGGAAATGTGTCCTAATTAAAATCTTTTAAAGTTTTTCATGATTGAAAAAAAAAATAGAGATTAGGGAGTCAGTTGCTTTCAAGATGTTGCACTGTCCCAGTCAATATGTTCAATGGTAGAAGACATTAGGAATTTTTGTTCAGTAACAGTTGAAACACCAGATCTAATTGAGAAACCACTGATTAGCTATCTATAAAAGAAATGATCTTAACAAATGGCTTTAATATGATGCATTAAGAAAAAAATAAAACACATACCGATTTCTTTTTAATATGCTCAATATCTTTGAGTTCATTCTCAGTTTTTCTAATTAATTCCCTGAGTTCATCAAGATTAGTGCAAATAAGCTGGAATAAGAGAAAAAAGTTAAACTATTAAAAGTCAGAGACATGCAGCACAATTTATTAGAAAATAAGTACCGTATATACTCGAGTATAAGCCGAGTTTTTCAGCACGTTTTTTGTGCTGAAAAACGTCCCCTCGGCTTATACTCGGGTCTCTGACTTATACTCAGTTTTTTTTTTAAGCCCCTCGGCTTATACTCGAGTATATACGGCTTATACTCGAGTTTTTTTTTTTTTCTTTTTTTCACATTTTACCGGACGGTGCGGGGAAGCCCTGCCGGTGCAGTGGGAGGGGGGGGCGGGGGAGCCGCCAGCCTTCTCAGCTGAGGAGGAGGTTTCAACCGGTAGGTGCCTCATTTCCCACCCTCGGCTTATACTCGAGTCCCCAGTTTACCCCAGTTTTTGGGGTAAAATTGGGGACCTCGGCTTATACTCGGATCGGCTTATATTCGAGTATATACGGTATTACTGCACTCAATTATTTACAAAATAATTGAATATATGTTGCAAATAGCACTAGTTAGGTTTTGATTCCACTGAACATTCTCTGCTATCATTGATCTGCTCATATGAGTTCTTCCCCTGAAGTATATCTGCATTTTTGTTAAGTTTTGATGCCATTTGGGTTCCATAAAAAGGGGTGGGCAGACTTTGTGCTACATATTGTCCCTAATGATGCTGAAAGCCAGCAGTAAAATGAAAAAAAATATTGATGTAATTTTTTAGGTTTGGAGGGATTTTAAGAATATGAGTGGTTGTTATTCTGCATCTCAGAGGCCTTCCAATTCTACTGTAACTATAAAATATTTTCAAATAGTCCAATTCTGATCCCTCTTCTATAGGGAACATATGTGGGAATGGCAGAATCCTTCCATTCCTATTATACATACACACAAGGGAGTGAATTTATTTATTTATTTAAATTTATTTAGCCTACTACCAAAGACTCCAACCAGCTATTTTTAAACCAGACCAGAATATCTCAGTTGCGTCACTACCTGGCTTGTGGTCCCCAAATTATTATATAGGGATTCATAGTTGGAAAACGACCATTCCATCAATATATGTAATAAATACTGAATACATAATACACTGTGGGGTCCTTGGTGCTGTCTGAGCTTGGTTGTTTTCTTGTAGATGTTTTACCACCCTAATAGGCAACATCATCAGTGCTAAAAAGAGAGTAGGGTTTGCTCTCTTTATATACCATACTAGTGGCTTGCTGTTGTGCCTCGCTCGCCCCCCTCTCCGCAGCCGGGCCCCTCTCATCTCCTGCCAGACACTGATAGTACAGAAGAATGTCCTGGCATGCCTCCAGCCCCCAGTCCTGGCACCATGCCCGGACAAACGGAGCAGCTGGGCCCCTCCCCCACAGCATGTGAGCCTGGGGAGTGTGAAGCCAGTCACGAGCTGGAATTGCCGACAGCTGGAGGGACCCACGCTTCCGGAGAGTGGAGAGGCGACGTCAGCAAAAGGAAGGGAGGGGCAGGCCTGGATAAGTGCTGAGTCATGGAGCCACACCCAATGGCCTATATAAAGGATCTGCTTTCTGGCATTCTTTGAGTCAGGCAAAGTCTAACTTGGATTGCTGAAGTCACATCCTGGTCTCCTGCCTGCCCTGAGAACTCTGACAGAACTTTGGCAAAGCTGCAGAGGCTTTGCAGCCACGCTTGATACGGACTTCCCCGACCCGGCCATCAGAGGAGGAGTGGGACACGACACTTGCCCTGACAGTGTTGGTGGGAGTTGTCTTGGTGGTTTCTTGATTGAGTTGTTGTTTACTGTTTAGGTTACTTATCTGAGTTGATAGTTTCTTGATTAGGATATTATTTACTTTTTTATCTTTGATTTAGTGTTAAACTTGGTGTTAATCTCTGCTCATCTGCATGTTGATTGCTGGTAAGGAACTGTTTTGGTTTTAGTGATTCCTTTTTGGCTTTTTGATTGTCTTGTTGAATGCTACTTAGATATTGTTTATCTCTAAGTGCCTGTTGATGGTTGATTTGTCTCAGTGCCAGGATTCCAGAAATTCTCTAGCAGTTTTGGACTTGGCTTGGTCTAGGATGTTCACAGTTCCCCAGTTGAAGTTATGGTTAAGGAGTTTTAAGGAGTTAAGAGTTTTCATCATGCGCTCTGACTGGGAGTTGGTGTTCATGGATGTACCACTAGCATATAAAATGAGAGCAAATCCCATTTCTTTGTAGCACTGTATCTGGTTTGTAATGAAACATGTACAAGTAAACAATCAACCTTGGACAGTATCAAGGTTTCCACAGCTCAACCCTGAGCTACAAATATTCTCTTCCATATAATCTTCCTCTGAGACCAATTCTCAGATTATCGTTACATGCACGGGTCACTGGATCCTAACCAATGCAATTCAGAAAAATCTCTATAATCTAGATAAAATATTATATGATTACTTCAGGACAAATTCTTTTGATTATTATTAATTTGGTAATGTTAATTTAAGTATTATTTTGAGTGAGGGAGATATTAACCAGTCACTGTAGAAGTTACAAGCTTTCAAATCATTTATTGAACCAAATAAAACCCAAAAGGTATTACCTGGAATTCTGGGACAATAGGCTTTGTAATAGATTTCCTTTTCTTTGTAACTGCTTTTTTAGATATGGATTTCTTTCCTTTAAAGGGGGAAAAAGATTTGCAACGTAACTATATAAATTCATATGTGTAAAAATATGGACTTGAAAATTAATTTGCAACAGTTTGTAGAAATCAAGAACATGTCAGTCATAGTAACTCTGCAGGCAACTACCGTATATACTCGAGTATAAGCCGAGTTTTTCAGCACATTTTTTGTGCTGAAAAACGTCCCCTCGGCTTATACTCGGGTCTATACGGCTTATACTCGAGTTTTTGTTTTTTAAGCCTCGGCTTATACTCGAGTATATACGGCTTATACTCGAGTTTTTTTTCTTCTTTTTCACATTTTACGGACGGAAGCCCTGCCGGTGCAGTGAGAGGCGGGCGGGGCCGCCAGCCTTCTCAGCTGAGGGAGGGAGGGTTTCCCCAACCGGTAGGTGCCTCATTTCCCACCCTCGGCTTATACTCGAGTCCCCAGTTTACCCCAGTTTTTGGGGTAAAATTGGGGACCTCGGCTTATACTCGGATCGGCTTATATTCGAGTATATACGGTAATATTGTAAGGCTTTGTATAAGACTTTCATTCAAATTCAAGATTTGAATTTAAAAAATCACTCTTTTATTCTTTTCAGACTAGTAATATTCTAGTAATGTTGGATTTATATTGAAGGATCCCTTAAAAATTAATTTTTTGAAAACCAATATTCTCGGCTTCTCTCATATAATATGTCATTTCTCTTCTTCTTCTGTACTTATATAAACAATTCACATCTTATCTGACAGAATTCAGGCCTAAAGTTTTAAAGAAATCAACATCTCCCGCATCAGGAATATTCAAAGTAGATAGGAGCAGAAAATCCTAATTACCCTTAGAAGTAATAACTAACATTGACATTTAAGATCACAATCTGAACCATAAATACAGGTAGTCCTTGACTTCTGATAACTGAGTCCCAAATTTCTGTTGCTAAGTGAGACCGTTAAGTGAGTTTTGCTCCATTTTACGACCTTTCTTGCCACAGTTGTGAATCTCTGCAGTTTTTCAGTTAGGAATAGGTTGTTAAGTGAATTTGGCTTCCTCACTGCCTTTGCTTGTCCGAAAATCACAAAAGGTGATCACATGACCCTGGGACACTGCAGCCATCATAAATAAGAACCAGTTGCCAAGTGTCTGAATTTTGATGACGTAACCAGGGGGTCGTATGTGTGAAAAATGGTTATAACTCACTTTTTTCAGTGCCGTTGTAACTTCAAACGGTCACTAAATAAACTATTGTAAATCGAGGATCACCTATATTATGCAGACTATTGTATTTGGATTCAGATTGGACAGCTGTTGAGTATTATAGGCTAGACTTGATGTGGGAGATTAAGTTGGTGGTAATTTTATTTCTGAAAAGAGATAGAAAAGGAAAATATCTTCATGTCTTCCAGATACTTTACCCTACAACTTTCAAAATTCCTTGTCATTAGGATTATATCTGGAGGACCTCAGGCTGCCTCTTCTTGATCTACTTAGTTGCTATTCTAGTGAATACATTTTCTACCCATTCTTGATATTTAAGTAAATAGTGAATACAGCTGCCTCTATACTAAACATCATGCAGTCAAACTGATGGAGACCAGAAAATTATCAGCAAGCACGGAAAAATCCCATGTTTGCAAAACCTCAGTGCACTTAGTACTCAAGGAATGTTGATTGTTAGACAACAAAGAAAATCAAACACAATGCAGGATTGGGGACAGAGTAGGTTGATATTTTTAAACTTTTCAAGACTATGGAATACTAACAGAAATCTATTAATTTTAAAAAACTGTACGACTACTGAAACTGTGACTGGAAACATGCTTGGTGCAATCTCGCTTGGAGAGACAGATTTCTGTCTTCTTGCTCTGCCTCTACTTCCAATTGCTTTGTGATCAGAAAAGGGAATTTTGCTTGAGTGGAGGAAACAGTTACATTTGCTTTATGAATTGAGATGGGCATTGCAATTTCCTTGCTTGAGGCACCCAGTGCTGATCAAAGTGATAAATCAAAATTTCCCCCAGCAATTTGCCAGTAGTGTGGGATCATGTGTATAAAGATTAAGTATTTTTATGAACGTTCAGTGCACACTTCCAACTTTTTTAATGAAATACTGCTGTTCCCAGAGTATACATCAAGAAACACTGGAATACCACTAACTAAAAACATCTCACATTGTTAACATTTTATTGCAAGGTCTTCTTACTGTTTGATTTTGGTAATAAACAGTCAGTTTGGCTGGAGTATTTTATACTTTCCCCTCTATTACCTATTTCATATATCTGATATCCTATAAACCTGTATCTTCAAAGATGAGACAGTAAATTCTTACAAACAAATGAATGACCAAAAAAAAGCATTTATATTTTTTTCTATTAGGTGTCAAAAGTCATGTAGAAATGATACAATATAATATTCTTATATAATATAAATTAAAGGTGTTCAAATTGCAATGAATATATTCCTTTTATGACCTATTTGATTGATAGAATAGAATGAATAAGTTACCCTCTGATCTTGAATTTACTGAAGGTCAAGCTCACTAATGTCCGATTAACGGTATTGTTTTAAAATAAACTTTTCCATATGAGTGTTTTGAGAACATGAATAAGCAAAACTTAACAGAGTTCTTTAAATTTTTTTCTTCTACATTCCACAATTTAAGCAAAACCAACCAGGCAATCATATCTATCAGAAAACATATCTCAATCTCAATATTTAGGGGCCAGATAGGGAACTCAAAAATTTTATAGAATTTCTGCCATTATGAAACTGGAAGTAAAGCTCATGCAGAGCAGGACTCAAAATAGTTGAATTTTGCTTAATTTTAATCATTTGAGCTAAGTTTAATGTATCAATGGCTCAGAAACATGGATCTGAACACCTAATACATTATTTGAATGATGAATAGAAGCAATGCATTGATGTTTACATTGCTGCAAAAGGACTAGAACACTTTTTATGACCATAATGGGGAAGTTTTAAAAAGAATGATATTCAAATATTGAAGAAATTGTTTTACTTTTAAAGGCAGTTCTTAAAAGAGGGGCCAGAGAGACCATAAGTTATTCATTTATTTAATTTAATTTATGATTTCCTGATAGTTAGAACAATTAATCAGCAGAACGACTCACCTCCAGAAGCTGTGAGTGCTCCAACACTGGAAGTTTTAAGAAGAGATTGGACAGCCATTTGCCTAAAATGGTATAGGGCTTCCTGCCTGAGTAAGGGGTTGGACTAGAAGACCTCCAAAGTCCCTTCCAACTCTGTTATTCTGTTATATGCTATTCATTTCACAGTTTGAGGTTACTGTGGTAACTATATTCTGTTATATGCTATTCATTTCAGTTTGAGGTAACTCTGAGCACTCTGTTGGTTCTTTCCCCTGGAATGTCTGCTGTGCTACCTCAGCATGGTGGTAGATGAATGAAGAACACTGGGAGTGAATAAACAATATAAAGTAATTGATGATACATTGGCAAATGATGAGCCCCTTAGGTCAGATGGCATTCAACGTAGTACTGAGGAAGAGTTGAGGATCTTTCAGCATTTTAATGGTGTTTATAATGTAGCTACCTTAAAACCTTAAGAAAGTCTAGTTGCTGATATTGCCATGAAAGGTTAGAAAGGAAGTCCAAAGCTGCAAAGACAGAATTACAAAGGAAATATGGAACGTAAGAAGCATGAACAAGCTCAGAACAGAGAAATATGAAATGAAACAGCAACACATTGCTATCTTAGGTATTAGTAAATAGAATGAATTGGAATTGTACTCTGTAGGCATGTGGGAAAGACCCTGGGAGAAGACGCAAAGACTTTCTGCCTAGGGAACATAGATAAGAGAGAGCTGACTAGTAGATAGGGCAAGAGGCCAGAAGGGACCCTCCTTAGTTTCTCAGGTGATGGTTCCTATCTGGTTTACTGTTAAGGCTGTCAGATATTTTCAGTCAAAAGATCACACTGTTTCAGGGGTAAAATCTAAAAATTTTCCCTACCGGTTCTGTGGGCGTGGCTTAATTGGTGGGCGTGGCTTGGTGGTCAGATGACTGAGTGGGCATGGCCAATAACAATAAATAATAAAAATAATAAACAAAGTATAAAAAACAATAAGAGGTATCAAAAACCAACTTTCACACTTTACACACACACAACTCACACACACTCACAAAATGCCATATACAGCTTTCTGAGATTTTGTTGTTTGGGTAGTTAGAGTGAAACACTACAGAAACACCTCAAATCTCAGAAAGCTGCACAAATATTTTATTTTATTATTTTATTTTATTTTATTGTGGACTTCAAATCCCAGAGTTCCTCAGCCAGCAAAGCAGGAAGTCAAAGCAAGCTTTTTTTTTTTCTTCAGTAGCTGAAGAAAGCATGCTGTTGCCAGCCCAAAAGAGCAGTAATTATAGGTAAGTGAGGAGGGAGAATTGGCTGGGCTTGGGTGGGGGCTCTTGTAAGTGGGGGCTGTTAAAAAGTGAGTTTAAAAACCTGTGAGGATCAGGAAACTCCTCTGGGATCGCCAGAGGAGGCTTTAAAACCTCGGGTTTTTTTCTTTTTTCTTTTCCCCTTCGGCTGAAGAGGGTTTTTTAAAAAAAACTTTTAAAGTGTTCTGATGATCTCTGCTCAGCCCCGCGATCATCAGAGGTTTTGTTTTTTTTACTTTTCAAGGCATGTTTCAGCTGAAGAAAAACTTTTAAAAGTAAAAAAACCAAACCTCTGCTGATGGTGCGGCTCAGCAGAGGCAGGGGGGCGGGGCCAGGGATTTTTGCTGCCGGTCCTCCGAACCAGCAGCTGCCATCGCTACCTAATCGGGGGAGCTGGTGCGAACCGGGAGCATTTCACCCCTGCACTGTTTACTCCTCAAATATGATGTTTTCCAGATATTTCCTCAGATGTCCGCTTGGGAGGATGAGCCAATTCCTGGCATATCAGGAACTGGATTGATTGATGGTTCTGAATGGCTGTCCGGAAGGGATTTGGCTGAGGCTCCAGCTGGGGAAAGCTTGCAGTGGCAGACAGCCAGCAAAGAGGTGGAACTGCCTTCTATACCTGATCCAGGGCAGAGAAAAGGCAGGAGAAGAGAAGGTCAGCCAGACTATTCGAGAAGAGAAAGCCCCGCCCGTCTTGATGGGCTGCACTGGAAGCTGGCTATTTATCACAGCAGACGGATGGAGGCGTTGCTGGGAACGTGTTTGTTTTCTAGCTGTGTGTCTGGTTGTCATAATCCCTGCTTCACTCTGGATTGACCCCATGTTTGGAACTGAATCGTGCCTTGGAGACTCTGGACTTTTCTTGCCTTGTGAGCTCTCCTGTATGTGGATTTAAGTTTTGCCTGGTGGATTTAAGTTTGTCTGGTGGTTATTTTGTTTGAGCAACTTTCAAGTGCTTTGTGGACTATTGGGACCTTGTTCTGTAGACTAACCCTGGTCTGCTCGTGGCTGGACTTAATTGGGACAGTTCTGAGGTTTTGGTGAAATTGTTGGGGAATATTAACAAATCCATTAAATCAGTTACATGTATGTGTGAGTGAGCGGAACAGCACAACAAGACACAAAAAGAAATTGGAATGATTTTGCTTTCACTTTTAGGAAGAGTATAGTAAGAACAATACTTGACTACAATACAATTAATGACCAAATGATCTAGTGGTTAAGGTACCAGGGTAGAAACTAGGAAATTATGAATTTTAGTCTACCTAAGGATGAAAGCAAGTTGGGTGAGTTTGGATCAGTCATTCTCTCAGCCCAACCCATCTCACAGGAATGTTGATATGAGGAAAATAGGAGGAAAAAGTGTATTTCACATATTCACCACCTTGAGTTATTCATAAAAATAATAAAAGGTGGGATTATTTTTTAAAAAATATATACCAAATAAACGTTGAAAAGTAACCATTTAATATGATTATCCAAGTTTATGCTCCAACCACTGATGCAGAACAAGAAATTGATGAATTTTATGATCAGATTCAGTTTGAAACTGACAGAACTGTAAGCAAGGTATGCTACCTGTGTATGGAGATTAGAGCGCCAATCTTGGAAGATTTCCTCCTTTCCTAAGGAGGAAAATGTAGCTGACTGTATGGCCAAGGAAACCAAAATAAAGCAGGAGAAAACATTAATTTCTGCCAATCCAGTGATTTATTCATTGCCAATACAGCCTTCAAATAATCAAAATGAGATTTAAATCATCAGAGAGAGTACATAGGAATCAAATTGACTACATTATTGGTACAAGGAGGTGGAAGAGTTCCTTTATAAAAATAAAGATATGGCCAAGGTCTGACTATGGAATACTTCACTAATTGCTCATGAACATCTTTCAGATTAAATTAAATTGGAAGAAAAAATCCAACCACTTTCCATCCCAACGGTGCCTTTTCAAGAGGCAACTGTACTTAGTTTTTCTTTGAAGATGTTTCACTTCTCAACCAAGAAGCTTCTTCAGTTCTGACTGAATGGTGGGGAATGAAAACATTTATATTCCTTGCAGACAGCTGGTCATTTGCATTCTTTTAGAAAGTCACTGAGGCCATTTGGAGGTTTATCTGTATCCTTAGGGTTACCTGCAAATGGGTATGAAGCCTTCTTGGAACTGCTGAAAGGACGGTGTAATTCTTTCATTCCCCACCATCTAGTCAGAGCTGAAGAAGTTTTTTGGATGAGAAATGAAACTTCTTCAAAGAAAAACAAGAAAGTCCAGATAACCATGACCTAGATGACTGAGAATCTCCATAAATAAACTTTGGAATGAACTAAAAAAAGCTCTTAAAGATTTATGTAAAAAGAGTGCATAAGATTAAAGAAAAGAAAAAAGCAAATCTCAGAATGCATAGTGGAAATTGCCAAGAAGAGAAGAGAAGAGAAGCTAAAGCCAAGAAAGACAAAGATCTCAGGACGGAATTTGACAAAGAATTTCAGAAAGCTGTCAGAAGAGATATAAAGCAGTATTGTGACATCTGTAAAGACATTGAAAATGGAACCATAGAAAAGCAAGCAAAGTCTTCCAAAACATCACTGCATTGAGAAATAGGTACCAACTTTGAATTGGAATGCTAAAGGATGCCAATGGAAGATAGTAATTTATTCAACTGATAGTAACTGATTCAAAGATCAAACAAATATAAAAGGAGTATATTGTAATTCTGTAAAGTACAGTTATCAATATCCAATATACCTTGGAAGACATTCCCAATTTTTAAAAACCTCTAGTATCAGAAGATCACTAGTGAGATCAGTATACTCTGGTCATTGCCAAATCAGAAGATTGCAGAAATAGAATGAATATATTCAAAAATATGACAAGCAACAGAAGAAGAATCAGAAAGGATTCTAGTCAAAGTAGGCCAACAAATATAGTATGTTGTGAGAATACACAGTGGCCAACAGATTGGAAAAGGTCAACCTATATTTTAATAGCAAAGAAAGAAAATGTAATAGACTCTGCAAACTATCATAAAGTATTCTTAATTTCACATGCTAGCAAGATAAGCCTTCGGGTCATCCAATGCAAATTAGAATCCTGTATGAAAAGGGTCAGATATGCAACCTGATTTCATAAAAGGCTGGAATATAAGACATTATTCCTAATGTGCTCTAGTTAATTAAGACAGTCATAGAATAGAAAAAAATTATATATTTTATTGATTACAGAAAGACCTTTGATTATTTTGATCATGTCAAGCTATAGAATGTTTAAAAATGGGAATTCTAGAATATATCCGTTTCCTCATGCAAAACCTATACACAGGTCAGGAAACCACAGTTTTGATGGAATATAGCAAAAAAGACTGGCCCCAGATTGGCAAAGGAGTGAGAGAAGGTTGCATACCCTTTCCTTATTTTTTCAACTTATATGTAGTATATATATTGAAGGAAGCTGGATTGGAAGATGAATTCAACACTGGGGAAGAAACATTAATAGCCTATTTAGTACTAATGACACTAATTTTGTAAAATACAAATAATCTGCAAGTTTAATATAATTAGTCTTCAATTTATGACCACAATTGGGACCAGAATCTCAGTTGTTGAGAGAAACTGACATTAAGTCAGTGGTGAAATCTGAACTGGTTTACTACTGGTCTGCTGGTTGTACATGCGTGCGCACATGTGCAGTGTGCACCACATGCGAGATGCGCGCGCGCACAGTGCATGCCAAAAGGAGGCACGGGGTAAGTAGAACAGCGGTGTGTGTGTGTGTGATCAGCTGTGGTGCACGATCTTTTTTTTTTTACTTTTTAAAGCATTTTTTTACAACCTATTCGACTGCTTTAAAAGTAAAAAAAAAAAGGCTCTGACGATCGCGCAGCTAAGCTGTGATCGTCAGAGCCTTTTTTTACCTTTTAAAAGCATTTTTTTCAAAGAATCGGCAAGCAGGCAAGCAGGCGACCAGGTGGGCATGGGTGGGGGGCCCAGGGATTTTTGCTACCGGTTTTCTGAACCACCCACCACCATCGCTACCGGATCGACTGATCCGGTCCAACCCGGGAGCATTTCACCCCTGCATTAAGTGAAATGCCCATGTGACTGCTTCATTCAACAACTGCAATCCTGCATTCCTGCTTGCAGTCATTAAGCAATATCCTAAGCAGATAGAGCGAAAGAGGCTGCTTGATGAGTTCAGTTCCCCTCCGTGTACAGAAGGGAACTCCTCTGAATGATTGCAGGAACAAAGTTCAGATCTTTGGAGTTTGAACTCCATTCCTACAGCCCTTTGGAGGAGTTCATCTCTCCTGTGTGTGTGGAGGGATGCTACCTGTACAGTCTAGGTTGGAAAGAAAGTCAAACTCAGAACAATTTTAGTGCCAACATTAAATGTTTAAATAAAAAAACAACCAGAAAAATTATTTCCCCCTGTTCCTTTGTTCAAGTCATCTTACCAGATTTGTGCTTCTTGTGTTTGGCTTTCTTTTTTATCATGAGTAATTTATTTTGGATCTCAGGCTTATAAGATTTTAATGAGTGGAGATGAATCTCACGTTTTCTCTGAAGGCTTTCATTCAAAATATCTTTCAATTTCTTTTTCTTCTTCTTCTTCTTCTTTGCTCTTATGTTACTAAACATTAGTGTTTTCTGTTCTACCGAATTCTTTGAAGTCACTTCTTTAGCAACTTTGTGACAATTAAAGTCTGCATTGTCAGTCTGATTACCATTCACATGCATCTGGCATGTTTTAAGTGTGTTTTCTTTTAATGGGATTTCCTCAAGTTTGACAACTGAAGATTCACCATATTTTTCTTTGTTTTCTAAAATCCTGATTTCTCCTGGGCTAAGAGGTTCCCCCAAACCATCTTCTGAAACAATGCCTTTATCTTGATTTTCTTTACAGCAATCTTTTATAAAGTCACAATCCTTATGTGGTTTTTCTTCGCAATTATATTTAATTTCAGGTTCTGGTATAACATTCAAGAGATTCAAGTGAACCTTTGCCAAGCAAAGATTTTTTCCAGGTTCTTGTTTTGCATGGGGCAACATCTCTTTAGCATCAAATCTAATTTCCCCATTGCTTTTGGTGCCATACTCGCATTTCACCTTCTCCAGTTTAATGCGTGGTACTCTTTTTACTTTAATTGGAGGAATGGGAAATTCAGGGGCATGAAAAGGCTTTTGCTTATAAATCCGTACGTCTGCACCACAGAATTGTGGGAAGTGAACATAGGCATGTTCTAAGTAATCATAACCCAGAATCACTTCCCTGCACTCATGAATAGGTTGACCAAGCACTGCATCCTGTACATCCTTTTGAGTTTCATATACGAAGTCGCAGAGGCCTTTAAGCAACCATACCTTCTGACAAAATGGAAGATCATGAAATGGTTTTTCCTCCAAAGGATTGACTTCTCCAAGAACTTTGAAAAACTGAGGACAGAGGCCAAGTTTTTCTGCACAACTGTCTGGATTATCAGTTTGCCCAACCACTGTATACCACTGTTGTACTTTCTGTCTAAGTGCTGCTTCCCAAGTCCTGTAAGGTAAACTTGGTCTTCGATGCAAAGTAGATCTTCGATGGGGAGGACTTAACAAAGAAGTCATTATTTTAGACAAAAATGGACTACACTGAGGCATCAAAAGACAGCGTTCCAATTCATAAAATACTATTTCAGGCAAATTTAAAATATGTTGTGCTAAACAAAGAAAATGGCCAATAGCTGGAATTTCCCACATGTTTTCCATTTGAGTAGGTGCTGCTTGAGACAGAAGAGACTTCTCCCATTCTTCTACTTCTTTTTGACTAGCTTCTTCTGCCTCTTTTCTTTCTTGTTCTCGAAGTCTAAAAAAAATCAGGTTTAATATTAAAAAAGGAATGGAAAATAGTTTGTACATAAAAGCAAAAGAAACTTTATAGTAGCATAACTAAGATTTTGACTGAGTCTTGGATAATTCAATACTTCTGTAATACAAAATCCACCAAAAAAGCAACCTGGTTTAGTTTGGATATTTTATTGTCTTATTGCCACTGGATACTGAGTTATCCTTCAACTAGAACAAGTTTTGTAATGTAGCACCTAGAGGTACTGATGCAGCATATTTTGACGCCTAAGATACATTAACCCTCACATTTTATTTTGCTATTAATGCTTATAGCATGATGTAGTATAAAGATAAAATATTATAACAGCAGACATTTGCACTCAGTGCATCCAAAAAACAAAAACAAAAAAAGTCTGTTATGGTGCCTGTGTTTAGTGATCATTTGATGAACTAAATACTAGCAAAATCTTGTTATTTATAATATATAATATTGCATAATATGAGAAACATAATATAACAATTACTAGTGCCTCAAATTAATTGTATTGAAATCATACCACACTCATGCACAGAACAGGACTCTACTTCTAGTTTTTTATCATTATCAAGACTAAATACTGAGATCCCACAGTATTCTATGTAAAGGAAAAACACTTTCTCAGAACACTTGCCCATACAGTATAGTTCCACCTGCTGCAGTCCACGTAATCCCACCTGCTATAGCCTCCTGGCTTTTATCCAAGTCTTTTCTTTTAAGGAGATTAACTGTAAGCAGACGAAGCGTGGGAAAGCCCTGCTATTTCTACCCTTGTACTTTTGGGACTCAAGTTCTAAAGGAATACACTTTAAATCCTATTAAAGGTTTCTTCATTTATAAAGACCACCATATTGATAAATATGTCAATATACATTTTAAATCACAATACTTAACTTTGCCACAATCCATATTCCCAATATATTATCAAATAATTTTTTAAATTTCAGACTACTGAATACTAAATCTTATGTTGTCTGCAACTGACTCTAATTGCATACCTTCAGTTTATTTTATATTTCACCCATTGTACAAGCTATATGGTATCTGTTTCAATTACATTAGAGTCCTAATAATAAGTCACTTGGCCAATATCAATTCTTTGTCTTCTTTCTGCAACATGTTAATTTCAATATAAGAAAAAAGATCCTCAACTCATAAGCATTGCAGCAGTTAACTATTGTTGCAAGTACTGTCCATTACATTCTATGCTTCAGTGAATCTCAGAGCTGATTGGGTATAAACTATAACATTAATTGTATGTATGCTACCTCTAGATCACAGCTTTTGCTAAACAAATTCAAGGAAAAATCCCAGTATGTTCTGTACATAATTTTATTCTGTAAAGAATGAGAGCTCTCCTGCTCTTGACGAAAATTTAGGGAGACTGTTAATCGAGCGGTTCTTTTTTCATGAATTCTAGAAAGTTTGAGACACAAACAAAGCTTCCATGGTTTCATCCTTGGAATAATTATGTGGACTGGTTCAAGATTGCATATGCAGTATCAAACAAGAAAACGGTATTTTGTATATTTAAAACTACCTTAGCTTGGTTCATATATCACTACTTGATTATACTGATATGCTTTTGTCTTAAAAATGACTGGATTTACAAATCAAAGTGCTTTGTTTAAACTGAGGTATTGACAATTCTCTAAACTGTATGCAATAATAATACATAGCCAAACACTAGTTATTCTGTTCACAGATATATTTGACTCATCTATAATGAATATGCTCCTCAATCACATAGAGGATGATGGGTATTAGACTCACATATATAGAGACTAATTCAGTGAAAGTTACTAATAATTAAATGATGAAGAGAAATACAAACATAAAAGAATTAATATTAACTGGATTCAGACATTATCCTAAGTCATGGTTCATTTAGTAAGCCACAAGTGCCTGGTTCATACAATACTTCAAAAATCATGGCTTGAAAAGGACAATGAGGGAGAGCTCATATAAGCCATTTTATGGTTTGGTGTGCTGTATGGATGAGGCCATCTTGGAAATGTCCTTTAACAGCAAAAATTGAAGCTAGCTTAATAAAATTTAGAATTTTATTAAGAGTTTAGTTTAGAATTACAAACAAATATTCAGAGATATAGATATATATTTGTGAAATTAATTTTAAATGTCAAATCCAGTATTAACATTTGAGTACTTCACATTATTAACTAATTACTTTTTGTAGATTAGGTGAACGATTTTCTGGATCCATATTCAAAGGCAGTTGTAGCTCCTCAAACATTTGGCAAAACCCTTACCAAGATCTTCTGTCTGAAAACAGCTGTAAGCAACTGTTGTCTGCCATCACATCATGGTTCCAGAAAACTTTCCTTGTGAATGAAGTGCCTCTCTCAAAGATATGCACAAGAAATCTGCTTACTTTATAGATAGGGATCAATGCATCAAATATTAAATATCTCCTAACAAATACTTTGGGCTATCAAGGTACTTAATGTGCATCTATGGGACTGGGAATCTAAAGTGATTACTAATAATTGACCAATTAGGTAGATTTAATAAACGAATTCAATTCCTGATAGAATTTTGTCCAAAAATTTACAAGTTTTCCATCTGTCATCAAGCTAAAAAACAAAAGATACCTACAGATTTCCTATCTCAATATAAGAAAACTTTTGAACTCCAGAAATTCAGAAATAAAGAAGTTATCAAAATGAAGGAATGGTGCAGTATGATGTGTTTTAGAACAATGGTACAGACTAAAGACAAGAATTGTAGTTTTATCTCCTCTTGTTGCAGAGGAAGATTTATAAAAATATTACATTCTTTACAAAAATAAAAATTTATTTATCAATAAAATTGAAGATCTATCCCTTTACTTAGATTTATATACCTCTTACTTTATAAAAATAGAAACTTTTGCCATCAACTAAGATAACCCTACATGCCAAAATAAATTTTCATAATTCAAAAGAGAATCTTTCCTGAAACCTAATGTTGATTAATAGTACAAGCTTTCCAAGCCAAGCTGCTCTACAGACTACTACAAATTAATAGTTTCCTTCTTCTTGAGGCTGCTTTTTCACCTTCCTCCTGATTTTATATAACCCCATATATCAATGCTACATTAAACTTAATTGTAAACTATTAATCATGTAAAATAAATGGGAGAAATGTTAACTATGTTGATATTTGAGCTAATGTCTAAATTAAACCACCCCCCTAAAAATGAAATGCTTTGAGATGCTTTGCTATCAAATGGTTTTCTAATTTAAAAAAAATACATTTTTTTTGTCCCAAAGCAGGTTACTAATGAAATGAACAGTCAAGGCTACTACCACTATTATGTGAGTAGACATCTTGGTGCCTTCCTTTCTCCTGCATCCTCCCATGAACTTCTGAAAGCTGATTGGGAGACATGCAGTGAAGAGAGACTGGGTAGATGTTCTCTCAACAAGTACCCGTCTACCAATATCTAGACACAACTGAATGCTACCCACAAGAAAATGATTGATTTTTTTTATTCTGTAGTCCTAGAGGAGTTTTTAATTCTTGAAATATAAAAGTGTATTTCATATATTTTGGTTCCAAAAAAGTCTTATTTTTCTAAGAAAAGATACAACGGCATACTTATCTGTTAACTATTTAGATTTCTTTTGGAAATCCGTTTTGAACCAGAAATGAGGGGCAAGTGAAATGTTTAATCTTTTAAGAGACAAAGCCTGGAGGGACAAAATAAAGAAAGAATAGCTAAACACATTCCACTTTTGCCGTTTACCTCTTTTCTTCTTTTGCTTTCAGTTGTTCTTCCTGTCTCAGAACCTGAACCATTACGGATTCAAACACGCCTGTAGTCAAGCCTGCTAAACTGCGGGGTGTAGAACGACGCCTTGTTGAAGTACAAGCTGTTCCCTTCTCATCTTCCAGCCCATAGAACCCTTTAGATGTTACTGCTATTGCTGTCTTCTCTCTTAAATGCCTTGAAAGAAAAATCAAACAAATGCACAAGAATGTTTTTCCCGAGCAGCAGTAATCCAGCAACTACACTTTTTCACATTTACAAAGGCAGCTCAATTAGACTACTCTCCAAGTGTTATTCTGACATGTATTCTGATAGCAAAATATGCTCTTCACTATGCGCTTTGTGTCATCATATGCTCTGTAACAATTTTGTCTCTAAAACAGTAACCTGGATTTTATTTAATATCACCTTCCATTAACATATTTGACTAATAAAACTTCAAGGAAAAATAAGAGACTCTGGAATGGGATAAATATTGGTGTAGAATCACTTGATCACGTATCTTCAGTATTTCTTTTGTGAGCAAATACTCAAACTACTCCTTACATTTAAAATACTGTCCTATATATCTGTACAGTCTATATATGCACAGATATATGATTATCTGGATTAAGTCCTACTGAATTTTCAAGTATTACCTTTAATTACACTTGCTTATATTTTCATCTTCTCATTTGTACTTCTTCCCTCCAAAATCTCCCCAGGTTAAATAATTAAGTTATAGAAGTAAAGCATTATCACCAGCACAATGTACTTTGAGGGTACTTAGTAAGAATGCAGCATTTGAAATTGTGACTGCTTCCTCTCTACTATAATAGTGTTTCTATAAAAATCAGAAATGTTAAAAGCAAACATTTCTATTCTCAACCAGTAAACATCTAATTGATTTTTTATGAGAACATGCTTTATAAAGATTATTACCCATATGGCTCACACCATTTGTGGCTTCCAGTTCTGCTTTTGTGGCAACTATGGTTTGTTTTATATGCCATGATAGCTCACAGTTGTGCAAAGCACACTACAAAATTGAAGAGAGCAAGAGAGGGTGACATATCAAAATTCATATTGTTCAAGTCTATCAAGATCATTACAACAGGTTTTTATCCCCAATTGCCTTTTATTTGTAACCTTTGAGTTCCACTAGTTTAGTGCTATAACAACTATTAGTCTGAATCAGCTATTAGATTTTTGCATTAGTTGTTACACTTTATTAACTATCCATAATCCCATAAACATTTCACTCATATACAAGTGATTATGGTTTGCCTTATGGATTAACATAATAGCTGACAGATGCAGAGCTTAAGTAGACTTTTCATTTGTCTGCATTTCCTGGAAATGCATATTTTAGGTGGAACCATTACTCAATCATTTCTGCTTGACTCTTCCTGCCAGAAGCAGAACATATGAAAATTTTTCCTTTAATAAACCAGAATCTACAGCCAAGAAATAAACATGATTTCCAGGTATAGAAGAGCAAACTAGAGGTACTGGTTCCCGCAACATTCTAAGAAACAAGGCAATGTGTTTCTTTGATCTTTTTAGCTGCTCCCACTGAATGGAAGAGCCAAGTGAAAATGACTGAACAGGTGTGTGCAACAAGCTTCTAATTAAATAAACTAATTCAAAACACTTTTGATTTAGTCTGACATTAAATACAGTCAATGCTTCTTTACCCCATTTCACAAGTGCATTGAAGCATTCTCTCTGTTTTTGAAGATTAAAACTCAGATCTCAAATTGCCTTTTTATTTGTGTCATTCTTCTACATAACTTCAATAGTTTTTAGCTGTACACAGACATACTAAATCTTGGTTGACAAAAGGGACTGGTTTACTTTTCAAACTCATTATGCTCATAAAGAAATATGCTCTACTTAGTTCAATGAGACCTGCTATTAACTAAATATCCAAATAGGTGCAGCCTTTAAAATGTTACTAATTACGGGACTTCTAGGGAAAAAATGGTGAATTGAAGATGGCTGCACCAAGAGTAGAGCTGATAATCTGGGGTTGCCCAAGAGTGTGCCAGACAATTGCTCCTTGCAAGAACTGGTAGGTTTAGAGGACTGGGAGATGTCAAACCTCTGATGGTGTCTTTATGAATACATCCTCTAATCATTTTTGGAAATTGCTCATTAATTATTTTTCAGCTATTAACCTTTGGAATGACAAATTTCTATAGTATTGAGTAAGTTTCCTTCATTCCTTCACAAAATAAAATTTATATATAAGTTTTAGGTCTTAAAAAATTCTTATTTGGAATAAACAGCAAAATTCTGATTAGAACATTCATTTTGGAATATTGCAAATGGACTAAGGATCCAGATGGATTTGAAATATGATTTTGAAATTAATAAGACTCCTTCCCATGGAAAACTGAGTAGATAAAATAGGTATTACTTCAGTGGGAAAATAACGATTCCATATTTCACTGTATACTTTGCGCTGCGGCATAATGTGGGCTACCTGATAGTGGAAACAACTTCAGACAGCGCTGGCTTGAAAAAACAGCAGCTGCAGCTCTACTTGTTCAACCCTCCACAACAGTTCCAGTTTCGCATATGGCCCCTTGGGAAAATTAATTGCCCATTCCTGATCAAAATTGTTAAAAGGAAGGAATATAAAGTTGGTTTACTTGTTCAAGGTTAAAATACATACATTTTTATCTCTTGTAATCCTTAATGGACTTTTGCTGACTAGGGTGAATGACAAGATTTTAAGGATTTGTTTATAGATAAGAGATGTGATATGGGAATATTGTTTATTTTATTTTTAGAGAAGATGGTAAGTTGCTAAAATTGTTTATGTATGTTATGATAAAGGGGAAAATCATTTATTTATATATTTTTCTCTTCTTTTACTATATTATTCTTTTTTCTTTCTTTTTTCTACTTTTTCATCCTTTTTTTCCTTTTTCATCTTTTCTTTTTCTTAGTTTACATTCATTTTTATTTTAAATTGCAATGTTTAATAAAAACATACTAGGTTCTCAAAGAAAGTCCAAAAATAATCCCAAAAATAGTTCTAGGCTGAAAAAAAAAGACAAATCTACCCTGCAATGAGTTTTTGGTTCATGGCTTTTTCTAACACATTTCATTATATTTCACATAATCCAAATTTTTCCTTTCTTTGAGACCTTTTCTCCATTAAGAATTTTGCCATATTTTACATAGAAATGTACCATATACATTTATAAACACATAATAAAAACTATTGCAAATATAGAGGTCCTCCTGAAAATGGCTGGTGGTATCATTTTGGTTATAAATGTTACTTAAGAAATGTTATTTAATAATATAATTGTCCTCCTAAAAGCTGAGGGAGCAAAGTGCAATATTGGAATGGGGAAAACTCTGAGCAGTGAACAGACCTCTCCTAGTGAAACAGGTAAATTTTATATATCAGTTTATACATCATAGTGATTGGTTGTTCAAATGCTTCAGTGGAAATATCCACATTTTTTCCAAATTAGGATTGGTTTAGTGTTTAGTACAGTTTAGAGACAGAACAAAAGATTTGGAAGTCTCATTTTTTCTTGAAAGGTCTTATACAATTGGAATCTTTACTACTCCATACTTATTTTTCCACTTAAATTTCACTATTAAATACACATAAAATGCTTTTATTTTGATTCTGTATCGAGGACAAAATTATAGGAGAAGCTGGAAGCTGCATCATGTAATAGCAATAGCACTTAGACTTATATACCACTTCACAGTGCTTTACAGCTCTCTCTAAGCAATTTACAAAGTTAGCATATTGCCCCCACAATCTGGATTCTCATTTTACTGACTTCAGAAGGATAGAAGGCTGAATCAACCTTGAGCGGGTGAGACTTGAACTGCCAAACTGCTGGCAGCCGGCAGTCAGCAGAAATAATTTGCAGTACTGCATTCTAAAATACTGTGCCACCATGGCTCTATAGGCTTCTCCATTTAATTTGTGCCCTACCCACTACGACTCTTAAAGTCATGTAAGGGTTCTCTCAAAGCTGGTTACAATTCAAAAGGAGGTAAAACAGACATGTATTTTGACCCTCCTGGTACTGTGAGGTGTCTAAACAATGATGTGGCTTATATAACAAGGTTTAAGAATGTACACTTTTGGAATTATTGACAAAGCATTTTAAAAGTTAAGAGAGAAAACTCACAAAGTATGTAAAAAGCCCAATACACCAACTTGTGATGTTAAAGAACATGCTTAATGAGATAAACTAAGGGACTGCATAATTTATTTTGAAGTCTTATGAAATTTTCTCAACTGTTTTATAATTCCTACAACATTTAAAAAGTGCATTCTGGGAGCATTTATTCAGCCATTTAAACAATAGTTAGTATCCAGGGTACATTCTGAAAATTAATAATATCTAGTTTTACACTGAATTGTAAGCTAATGTATCAGGGTAATATATCGTTTTGTCTCTACTACATCTAAACACTACATGACAAATAGATTTATATGCTAAATTAAGAAAGCATGACCATAACCAATATAAATCGATTTCATATCAATGAATGAGGCAATGTCGTCTGGCGACGCCCAGGGGAAGGGCCTTCTCTGTGGGGGCTCCCACCCTCTGGAACGAACTACCCCCAGGACTTCGTCAACTTCCGGACCTCCGAACCTTCCGTCGCGAGCTTAAAACACACTTATTCATCTGCGCAGGACTGGACTAGATTTTAAATTTATTGGTTTTAAATGGGTTTTATTATTTATATTGTTTTAACAATTCGGCCTTTTTAGAATAAGTTTTTTAATTCTTATTTTAATCTGTATTTATATGTTTTTATTTGCCTGTGAACCGCCCTGAGTCCTTCGGGAGATAGGGCGGTATACAAATGTGATCAATCAATCAATCAATATGCAAGGTACTACAAACAGGGGTATATACTAAGGATATAAACTAAGACAGATGAAGAACTACAAACTCAGCAGCTATAATTCAGCCAAATTTCATTAACATGTACATTTACAGAACATTTGCTTATAAAATTTACAGAAAACCTTAGCAACTGTAAGCATTAACATTTAATGTATATAATATTGTATAGATAAGCATCTTATTTAGAATATCACTCATTTATTGGGATATCACTCTAAATTAATTTCAATTCCACAGCTAGAACTAATGCCTTTGGGTAAATATAGATGTAATTTGAAAAATAATAATTTAATATAGCCTCCCAAGGTATATACAGCTACATTTTAATAAACTGCTCCTATGCATTGATAATATTTAAAGACATGGTGCAATAATGCAGCAAAGCTATTAAACAGGCCAAAATTAGTATGATATTGAAAATTCTATAGAAATTTGATTAAATTCACCTGCTGCTTAAAAAAAATCTGCAAAAACATGGAATATATTGCCTTTCAAGACTCTTTCTGTGAAAATTAAAATATTGCCTTTGAATTCAGAATTTATAAGGACAAGAAGGATTAGATTATTCCTAAAATAAAACTTCAAGGTAAATCTAAAATAGTATCAAACGTCCTCATTTTTAGGTAAGTTTTATGAAAGACTTTCCAACTAAAGTAAACAATGGCATTAAAGCAGAAAAGTATTGATCATGAATTCCAGAAGTTTCATGATAAAACAATGGAACAAAACATAGGTTTCCTAGTGGCTTCATATTATTACCTCCACATAATCTCTGGATCAAGCAAGAGTAGCTCAGACACTTTCTACCATATTTTACCCCAGAAATATTACTAACAAATATGTTAAAACCTCCACAATTAATATTAGAAAATGCAGAGACTATCAATTCTTTCAGCAAAGCAACATGGAAAAGTTTCAAAGGCAAGACTGTAAAATGGTAATTAGCTTTTCAGATACAAGGCATTCTATGATACTGATGCTGAACATTATAATACTGATAATTCTAAATTCTTCCAGGTCTCGTTACAAAATGAATAGCAGAGAAATGAATAACTTTATGTTACCCTCAAATACTTTTGGTTAGTGGTATTGATAATGTTACAGAGTAAAGGAAGAAAGACTCTTTAAAACAGGGGTCTCCAACCTTGGTCCCTTTAAGACTTGTGGACTTCAACTCCCAGAGTCCCTCAGCCAGCAAAGCTGGCTGAGGAACTCTGGGAGTTGAAGTCCACAAGTCTTAAAGGGACCAAGGTTGGAGACCCTGCTTTAAAAATCCTCACTGATCTGAAAATGGCAGTAATTCAATTACACTGGGAAAAAATGATTTTGAACATATTAGAGGTCTACATTGATTTTTTAAAGCAAAAAATGCTTTTAAAAAGTAAAAAAAAAGGTTCCGACAATCACAGCTGTGCCGCACAATCGTCGGAACCTTTTTTTTACTTTTTTAAAGCATTTTTTTTACTATCTATTCACTCGAACCAGTAATAAAAAAATGCTTTAAAAAAGTAAAAAAAAAACTTGGCCATGCCCACCCAATCACATGACCTCCCACCAAGCCACGCCCACAGAGGGGGGAATAGGTGGGGCAAATGTTGCAGACCCTCTGCGGTAGTTTGTAAGGGTGAACCACTGCTATGGTGCTGCAATATTCATAATTTTGGCACTTATTCATAAACTCTAGGTGGCACGTAACTTCAAACATTTGCTAAGGGAATGCTCGTAACCCGGGGATTACCTGAACTTAGTTTATTGCATGTGAGTGTATACTCAAGATTGGTAGTAGGACATCTGATCATCTGTGTTCATGAAGTTTTCAATTTGTCTTTCAATTAGTCAATCAAAATAGAGCTGGAAGGGATTCTGGAGGTCTTCTAGTCCAGCCCCCTGCTCAAGCAGGAGACCCTATACCATTTCAGACAGGTGGCTATCTGGTCTTTTCTTTAAAACCTCCAGTGATAAAGCACCCACAACTTCTGAAGGCAAACTGTCCCTATTGTTAGGAAGTTTCTCCTTAATTCCAGGTTGCTTCTCTCCTTGGGTAGTTTCCATCAATTGTTTCTTATCTTCTGGTGCTTTGGAAAATAAGTTGTCCTCCTCTTCTTTGTAGCAGTCCCTCAAATACTGGAATACTGTTATCATGTAACCCCTAGTCCTTCTATTCTCTAGACTGGTCACACCCAATTCCTGTAACCATTCTTCATATGTTTTTGTCCCTAGGTCCCTAATTATCTTAGTTTTTCTTCTTAGAACTTTTTCCAAAGTCTCAACATCTTTTTTGGTGGTGACTAAAACTGGATGCAGTATTCCAGGTGTGGTTTTATTAAAGCGATACTAATACTTCACTTGATTTTGATTCTATGCCTGTTCATACAACCAAAGGTTATGTTAGCTTTTTTGGCTGTTGCCACACACTGCTGGCTCATGTATAAGTGATCATTCACTAGGACTCCAAGGTCCCTCTCATAGTTGTTATTTTTGAGCCAGACTTCCACCTAATCTGTATTTGTACCTTTGGTTTTTCCTGCCTAGATGTAAAACCTTGCTTTTCTCCACATTAAACTTCATTTTGTTAGATAGCCCCATTGTTCAAGTCTGTCAAGATCTTTTTGGATCATGAGCTCGTCTTCTGGGGTGTTGGCTATTCCTGCCAGCTTAGTGCCATTTGCAGATTTGATGAGTTCCCTTTCCAAAGTTAAAGTTTAAATTTATTTATTGCCATTGTATGTATATACACAGTATACCCATACAACGAAATACACATAACACCCAGAGACCAAGCCCAATACACATGACAATCCCCAGACACCCACCCAACCACCAAAAATTCCCCACCCCTAGACCACCCAAGTATCCACAAAGCAGACCAAGTAATGCTGTCCAACAGCTTACTGATGGTGGCCTTTTAGTTCATTGTTGAGTCCAATTATAGCTCTGGGATAAAAGCTATTCAGGCGACGTGTAGTCTGAGTATTAATTGTTCTGTATCTTCTGCCAGAAGGCAACAGTCCTTCATTTAAGTCATTCTAGTCCTTCATTTAAGTCATTGGTGAAAATATTGAAGAGTACTGGGCCTGATGGAACCTTGTAGAATCCCACTGCTTACTTCCCTCCATGTACATGTTGTATCATTAAGGACTACTCATTGAGTATGGTTTGTCAGCCAGTTACAAATCTATCTGGTGGTGATGCTGTATATCCCACATTTTCCTAATTTACCGAGAAGTAGGTTGTGCTCTACTTTGTCTAATGCCTTGCTAACGTCTACAATATCCACAGCAGGGGTGAAATCTAAAAAATTTCCTTACCGGTTCTGTGGGCGTGGCTTAATTGGTGGGTGTGGCTTGGTGGTCAGATGGCTTGGTGGGCATGGCCAATAACAATAAATAATAAAAATAATAAACAAAGTATAAAAAAACAATAAGAGGTACCAAAAACCAACTTTCACACTTTACACACACACAACACAACACAACTGACTCACACACAATGTAAAAGCAGCTGCACTTCACACTTCACAGCCACAAAAAGCTCAAAAAACGACTTTCACACTTTACACACATACAACACACACACAATATGCCATACAGCTGAGATTTTGTGTGTTTGTGTAGTTAGAGTGAAACACTACAGAAGCACACCAAATCTCAGAAAGCTGCACAAATATTTTATTTTATTTTATTTTATTGTGGACTTCAAATCCCAGAGTTCCTCAGCCAGCAAATCCAGCTAGTTGATCACCGAGGAAATAGATTAGCTGAGTGATTGATTCTGTCTGGGCTGAAACTGAAACTGCTTTCAGGCTGTGGCCATGCGTTCATCAGTAATCAGGTAAGTGCCTTAGAATCTCTACTTTTACTTAAGAGTAAGAGTACAAGTAAGGTTCTGCTGTTTTTTACTTTTAAAGGCCTGTTTCTGCTGAAGCAAAACCGGCTTTTAAAAATAAAAATAAAAACCTCTGCAGATGGTGCGGCTCAGCAGAGACGGGGGGGGCGGGGCCAGGGATTTTTGCTACCGGTCCTCCGAACCAGCAGCCGCCATCGCTACCAGATCGCGTGATCCCGTCCGATCCAGGAGCATTTCACCCCTGATCCACAGCATTTTGTTGGTCTAATAATCTAGTCACTTTGTCAAGTAATGAAATAAAATTGGTTTGCATGATCTGTTTTTAACAAACCTATGCTGGCTACTAGTTATAACTTTGTTTGTCTCTAGATGTTCACAGATCTGTTTTTTTAATTATTTTTTCTAGTATCTTCTCAGGTATTGATGTTAAGCTGATTGGTCTGTACAGTATATGCATATGTTTTATTTTCCCTTTTTGAAAATGGGAACTACATCAGCTCTTTTCCAATCCTCTAGTAGCTCCCCAGTACACCAGGATTTTTTTTAAAGGTATGGTACAACGATTCTGCTATAATATCTGGCAGCTCCTTCAGACCTCTGGGAGGTAATCCATCAGGTCCCGGTGATTTATATTCATCAAGATCAAATAGGTGTTCTCTTACTATTTTCTTGCTTATTTTAATTTTTATTTCTAGTCTGTCTTTTGAAGTTATGTTTTTGGTAGGTTGGGCTATAGTTTCTTTTTGAGTGAAGACTGGGCTTTTTTTTTTAAATCAATTTTTTATTATTCTTTTTAAAAATTTATACATATCATTGTGTGAATGGTGCGATGTTTGAGTATCATACATTTCAATACATATAAACATATTCCTAATTTTTACATTCCATTTTCCTTATTCCATATTATTTAGTTCTACCTTTTATACAAAATTTTAATTTTCATATAAATGTCAACTAGTATGCAATAACATCTAAACCGATGTGCTTTAGCATCCGTATTATCTTCCATTATAATTTCAATAGTATAACCCTCAAGAAAAAAAAATACAAAATTGCCTGTCTGTTTTCTTTTCTCGTATACACATTTCACTCACTTTTTCAACAATCCCTCTCCTTTCCTCTTCTTTTTCCTCCCTCTTTTCTCTCTTCTTCTCTACTCTCCCTTCTCCTTCCCTTTCTCCTTCTCTCCTTCTCCTGTCCCCTTTCTATTCCCCCTCTCCTTCTCCGCTTCTATCTCCTTCCCTTTCTACCCTTTTCCTCCGCTCCACTCTCCTCTCCTTTCCCCTCTCTATCCTTACTCTTTCTCCCCTCCTCTCCTACTCTCTTCCACTCTACTCCATTTCCCTCTCTCTTTTCGTTGTTGCATATAATACCTACAGAATATGGTGTAATTTCCAATTAATATCTTTTTCAACTATAACCATACAGCTTCTTTAAATTGCATTCAAAAATCAAAGAAACACAGTTAAACATATATTGGTAATAATCATAATTATACTATCATCATAATATTGATTAATCTTCACGTTAATAATTTTATATACATCATTCTAATCACATATATATCTGCAACTGCAATATTCTTTTAATACTAACTTCACTTCATTAATCAAACAGCATACCATCTAAATATCAGTTTCTTACATCCTCACATTTCAAGCTTACCACTATTTATAAGCTCTCCCTACCTCTCTTCTCTCTGTATACCAATGACTGCATCTTCAACGATCCATCTGTTAAACTACTGAAGTTCGCAGATGACACAACAGTGATTGGTCTCATTCGAGACAATGACAAATCCGCATATAGACGTGAGGTCGAACGATTAGCCTTGTGGTGCGACCATAACAATCTGGAACTGAACACACTCAAAACTGTAGAAATGGTGGTAGACTTTAGGAGAAACCTTTCCATACTTCCACCTCTCACAATACTTGACAACACAGTATCAACAGTAGAAACCTTCAAATTTCTAGGTTCTATCATATCGTATGATCTAAAATGGACAGTTAACATCAAAAACATCATCAAAAAAGGACAACAAAGACTGTTCTTTCTGCGCCAACTCAGAAAGCTCAAACTGCCCAAGGAGCTACTGATCCAGTTCTACACAGGAATTATTGAGTCTGTCATTTGCACCTCTATAACTGTCTGGTTTGGTTCTGCAACCCAACAAAAAAGACACAGACTTCAGAGGATAATTAGAACTGCAGAAAAAATAATTGCTACCAACCTGCCTTCCATTGAGGACCTGTATACTGCACGAATCAAGAAGAGGGCCGTGAAAATATTTACAGATCCCTCACATCCTGGACATAAACTGTTTCAACTCCTACCATCAAAACGACGCTATAGAGCATTGCGCACCAGAACAACTAGACACAAGAACAGTTTTTTCCCCAAAGGCCATCACTCTGCTAAACAAATAATTCTCTCAACACTGTCAAACTATTTACTAAATCTACACTATTATTAATCTTCTCATCGTTTTCATCACCAATCTCTTTCCACTTATGACTGTATGACTGTAACTTTTTGTTGCTATCATTAAGGGTTAAATTGCAACCTATGACCATCATTTGTGTTGTAAATGTTGTACCTTTGATGAAGGTTTTTTCTTTTCTTTTATGTACACTGAGAGCATATGCACCAAAGCAAATTCCTTGTGTGTCCAATCACACTTGGCCAATAAATTAAATTCTATTCTATTCTATTCTATTCTATTCTATTCTATTCTATTCTATTCTATTCTATTCTATTCTATTCTATTCTATTCTATTCTATTATTTTTATTCTTTGTATCTATTTTTCATATTTCTTTTCTGTGATACATTGCTTTACACCCTTTCATTCTAAACTTCCACCAATATTTCACCCCCCCTTATTATATTTAAGGACATGATAATCTCTTTTGTCATTCATATTCCTATTCTCTAACTCTTCCTTTCTATATATTTTAAAATTTATTTAATACACCTAAATATATCTACTTTCACTTTACCTACACAAGTCATATTTTATACTTTTAATAATACCATCATTCAACCATATCATTCTAATATTAATAATTATTACCATATAATCATGACATATCTATAACTCTTTTTCTCCCCTTAACCATTATCTCTTATCCACATCCCTTCCTTTAATCCTACCTTTTTTTAAACTTGTCTCCTGTTTTCCTCTTAAGTCTCTCATTCCATCTACTTCAAGGTTTATATTCTGAATCCATAATTTAATTTTTCCTCTTTGCTCTGTCTTTCCCCACTGTTTAATTTGAGAGCTTTCTGTTCTAAAACCTATCATTTCCCTCCAGGCCTCTTCTTGTTCCTCTCATTTCTTTTTTAAATCTTTTAAAGTGATTCCCCTATTTTAATTTCTCAATTCTTATTAATTTTAATAGTGTTCCTCCTTGTTATCTTCTGTTTTCTGGTTTCTCAGTTCTAGTTCCCCTTCTATTCCAGTTGATTATTCCATTTTTTCCTTCTTGTCCTGATTTTTGCTCTTCATCTCTTGTATACAATTTTTCAGACTTCTATCTATATGGTCCAATATTTCCACCATATCTTTGTGCAGTTCCAGGATAAGATCCTTAATATTTTTGTTATTTTGAGTCGATAACTCCATTTCATTTATATCTCCTCAATCATCCGTTCAGAAACCATCAACAAATCTGTGCAGTTCGGAGAACCAGCAAATTGGACCACTGGCTGGCCCCACCCGTTTTTTGGGCAGTTTTCAGGCCATTTTTCCGGCCAAAATCGGTGCAAAAATGGCCTGAAAATGGCCCAAAGCATTACCAAAAAAACAAGCCATTTTCAGGCTGTTTTCCAGGCCAAAATCAGTCCAAAAAACAGCCTAAAAATGGCCTGAAAAACACCCAAAACCCAGGCCGTTTTCCAGGCCAAAATAGGTCTGAAAACAGCCCAAAAACGGCCCCAAAAAGCTGGCTGCAAGTGGAAGAGAAGCTGGGTGAGCTGGACCCAGATGTGTCCCGGGTCCCCTCATCCAGAAGCAGCAACCTCTCATTCTCCTCTCTGCTAGCCCCCTTCTTCGCAGGGAATCGCCCAGCAAGAGAGACAGAGAGGGAGAAGGGGGCAGCATTTGTGTGGCACTTTCCCCTCAATCCTAGTGGCCGCTGCTGTCCCCTTCTTTCTCGTCATCTCTGCTGCTGCGAAGTAGGGGGGTAGCAGAGAGGGTAGTGAGAGGTTGCTGCTTCTGGGATGAGAGGACCCTGGAAGCATCTGGGTCCAGCTTACCCAGCTTCTCTTCCTCTCGCAGACGTCTTTTCCTGTGTAGCTTGATGCAGTCTCTGTCTCTCTGTCTCTCTCTGTCTCTCTGTCTCTCTCTCTCTCTCTCACATACACACACACACACACAAACAGGTTGGATCTTTCTTCCCCCCCCCCCACCGGAGACTCCTGGATTCCCTCCCCAACCCTGCCTGTCCCATACAGGTACCACCCACACACGTGACGTAGAGTTGGCCGCACACCGCAGCCGCATGCCCCCCCAGCCATGCCCACCAGTCAGTCATTAGGGCAGAAACTAGTTGTTAAAAAATTTGGAGCCCACCACTGATTGAATTCCTTGCTCATTCTCGCCCAAGGTTCCAGCAACTTGAACTCCCTCTATCACTTCTTCTCTATTAGTAAGAATTAGTAGTAAGAATACAAATTACTCTTATATTTATTTTTGAGCTTTTTGCTTACGTACAACCACACATGTAAGTCTTATAAGTCTTCTTTTTCAAACTTAAGGAGCTAACTGTTCCTGCATTAAATTCAAAATATTGCAATATCTCAAAAATCTACTTTACAAATGTGCTGCCATTCAATGAGACATTAAAATGCCAGGCTATTTAATAAATTATGCAAATTTAAGCAGATTGGGCTGCAATGCATAAGGAAAGTCAATTGTTCACATTTGTATTTATTGAAATAATGTTGAAGAAACCAAAATATTATCAAACCTAAAGAAAAATCTAATGGTTAAAAAGTATACAGGTATTCCTTGTCTTACAATCATTTGCTTAACAATTGTTCAAGTTATGATGGCTTCGAAAAAAGTGATGTACGAATCTGCCTACATTCTTATGGCCATCACATCACACCCACAGTTATGTGATTGCAATTCAGGCGCTTGGTATCCAGATCGCATTTTTGACTGGTTGCAGCATCCTGCGGTCATGTGATCAAAATTTGTGACCTTCCCATCCAGTTCCTAACAAAAAATATTATTGGGGAAACTGGATTTGCTTAAAAACTATATGATTTGCTTAATGACAGCAAAAAATGGCCATGAAATTGGGTTGGTCATGTGCTGATTCAAATTTTTGACTGGTCCAAACATGTAACTGATTCCGGTCTTAAATATGGTCATAAGACTACCTGCATTCTCATTTGCTTGGGATTACAATGAAATATGGTTTCAATTTGTTATGGGGGATTGTGAGCATGGGGGAAAAAAAGAAATATAATGGGTTTTTTTTCTATCCATTCCACAACTAACTTTCTGGCTGAACCAAGATAGTCAAAAATTGCATAAAGTATTTGAAAGAAAACGTAAAATATCCAAAATCATCACAGGGTATCTGCAGTAAGCCAAAATTCCACTAAATGATAAAACATGTCACAATTACAAGCTTGATCCCTTATATGTACTTGGCTGTGATGCTATCATTTGCCTCATCATTTTACTCACTAGCATCACAAAATTTGTATGCCATAACATAATCAATATGGATAGCATAAATTAAGACTATGTATTGTTATGTATTTCTTTTTACTTAACATTATGTGATTTTTAGCATTCTTGAAAAGTGTTCACATTAAATTTATTTGAAAGCTAATTGATCCTAAATTTAATGCAACTCTTCTGTCCAAAGAAAAAGCAGATAGAAAAACATTTTTTATGTAAATGTATACAAAATATTTGAATATCCAATTTCCTCACCTTCACAACCATGTCAATATTCCCACTTTGTCAAGTATTTTAGCTGAAACAAATCCTGGAGATCCTCTACATGTCCAATAAATATATATGACACTTTTGTACAGGTATACATATAAGTATGCTTATCTCCCAGAAGAAAAGTAGACAGACAGACAGACATAGCCATTTCTCTGTCACACAGAAACCAGCCTCACACATATACAGATTTCCCCATTTTTTTTCCTCAGAAGAAACGATTACAAAGAAAAGAAGAGATATTCCTGAAGCATAAGTAGTCCTCAATGTACAACCACAACTGAGCCTGGAATTACAGCCATAGCTCTTTGTGATCATTAAAGAGGCACCCATGTGATCCTCTTGCTTAACAATCACGATCCTGGTTCTCCCCATTGTGCTCATTAAATAATCGTGCATGTCAGGGCCTTTCCCAGTCGAGGCATCCCTTGGACAACTTCCCATCCCACTGGGTCTCACATTCATGGGCCCAGACTGTCAGGCCTTGTTCCACTTATCTCTTCTTAAGATTGACTTCCCAAAAGAGCACAGGCCTTGCTGCAAAGGCCATTTCGCATCATTCTGAAGGCAACTGCCACTCGTTCAGAATGGCATGATTTTCCATCATGGCATTCTGAGAGATTGCAAGAATGGCAGATGCTTTCAGAATGGCACGAGGCAACCTATGCAAAAAGGCCATGCATTGCATTGGCTAGGTGCTTTTTTGGAAAATCTATCCTTGGAAATTGCCTTTTCAAAAGAGAATCAACTGATGCGCCACGTGACCTCTCAATCACAGAAGCACCTCATGCCATCCTGAAAGCAGGTACCATTTGGAGGTGGCTGCAATTCTCAGACTGCAATTCTAGGTAGGCTGCATGATTTTTGGCTGATTCGCTTTCAAGAAAGATGGTCTTCAGAAGAGGTAAGTAGAGCGCGGTGGGTGTGGGATCCACCGAGGCAGGAAGCAGATCCAAGAGACTTAGCAGGGTTGGATGCAGGGGAAAGATGGGTAGGGGCACTTGCAATACCCTCACAGTCAGTTATAAGGGCAGGTAGATTGCCAAGTGCCAGAATTGTGATCATAGGGGAGTGCAGCAGCTGTAATTTCAAACATAGATCATAAATCCCTTCGTTCAGCACTGTCGTAATTTTTAAAGGTTGCTGAAAAATGCTCATAAGTTAAGGACTACCTGCACTATGAAAAAGAAGAAAACAAAAGGGAGAAACAAAAAAACACACAAATGAACTAAAGGGAAATTATAACTTCATAATGAGGGAGAGGGGGAATGGGAGAGAAAAATCCTAGCTAGACATTGCAAAAACAATTTAATTCACAAAACAGCATCAGGCACCATCTGATCTTCAAGGTTATCATCAAAGAAATAGAAAGAAATTCATGCCATGCAGCATGTATGCAGCCATCTGGCTGGCTGGGGAATTATAGGAATTGATGTCCATACCTCTTCAATCTGTCAAGGCTGAGAAACACTGATGCATAGGTTTCTATTAGATTACTATTGTTAGTAAATTTTACTTTTGGGAAGAAATGATGGCCAAATAACCAGCAACTCAAAAACACATTCCATAACTGATTACAATTGATGGCTCAGCAGTTAAAGATGTTGAGCTTGTCATCTGGAAAACTAACAGCCCAGGTTTGAGACCAGAGCTCTGCATGACAGGGTGAGCCCCTATTACTTGCTCCAGCTCCTACCCATCTAGCAGTTCAAAAGCATGCAAATGCAAGTAGATAAATAGGAACCACTTCTATGGAAAGGTAACAACGTTCCATGCGCCTCGGCATACAGTCATGCTGGTTACATGACCATGGAAATGTCTTCAGACAACACTGGCTCTCTTGGCTAAGAAATGGAAATGAGCACAGTCCCCTAGAATCAGACACAACTGGACAGAGGAAAACGTAAGTGTTTTATCACCTTAAATGTTGCTAACTAACCTGCTTCTTGAGAATAATATTCTCATAGCTTTATAGTAAAAATTATTTTGTCATAGCAAGTGATATATTTAATCTCTGATGCCAGAGTGAGATAATGAATTATAATGTTGTAATTAGGTTCTTAATAATCTGAAACCAACAACCTGTTCTAACTGGAGAAGGTTTTATCTAAAAAGGGTAAACGTTGAAAAAAATATTATTCCTGGTCTGTTCAGGCTTTTCTACACAGTATCTGCTTAAATTCTCCCTCCCTAGCTGCCACTTCTGTTCAATTGTGTCCAATTCTTGGAGACTGTCTGGACAAGTCCCTATAGTTATCTTGGCAAGATTTTTCAGAAGTGGTTACAGGGTTACCATAACCCTGTTCTAGGACTGAGAGAAAGTGACTAGCCCAGGTCACTTAGCTGACTTGTGTCTAAGGGGAGACTAGAATTCAGAGTACCCAGTTTTCTAGCCTGATGAACGATTATATCAAACTGGTGTAAACAGATATTCTTGGGGTCTCTATTAAGCTTTATAAAAATATAGGAATTGTTTCACAATAGTCATTCATATCTAGCAGCCATCAATAGCTTTGTCTCTTTTTTCTTTTAAAACATTTTAAATTAACTGCAGCAAATTCCATTGTTTAATAATGCACTTCCTTCCTTGTAGCTGTCTTGAATCTTCCATTTGCTGCTTTCCTAGAGAAACTGAAATGTATATATAGTAATAAGAAATTTGGTTACCTTGGTTTTTGGAATCCTGAGAGAAGCGGCGTTGGTCTTATCTGAATGCCCGTTCTCGGGACGGTGAGACCAGCAGCAGGAATGGGTTAACTCTGTCTGTTATCCGATAGAACAGAGTCTGCAAACTGTTAAGCTCCGCCTCTTCCTCCTGTTTCCAGCTTTTGATGAGGGCGATGCTGCAGACTGACGTGCTGAGCTGTGAAGACAAGGTTATGCTCCTCTCTGGAACCCGAGACTGGAAGGCACACAGGATAGGACTGGCAGCTGGTCCCACCATCCTGAGAAAGGGCGTTCAGTTAGACCAATGCCCCTTCTCCATTACGGGTCCTGTCATATAAAGTGGCGTTTCTAGTGGCCATAACCTTGGCCAGACAAATTTCTGAGTTGACAGCTCTATCTATCAGGAACGACCTTTGTGTCTTCCATTCTGACAGAGTTGTCTTACCTCTGGACCCTACGTTCATTCCCAAGATTAACACTACGTTCCACAGGTCTCAGGAATTGGTATTGCCCAATTTCTGTCTCGAACCAGTCCACCACCTAAAACGTACATAGCATTCCTTGGATGTACGGAGGGCTCTCCATATATATATATAAAGAGGACCTTTTCCCTCCGAAGGAAGGAATCTCTTTTTGTCTCCTTCAACCTGCCACCCTAGGTCATAGGGTTACGTCCTCCACTTTGGGGAGATGGATTAGGGCCTGTATTACCAAGGCCTATGAGACCCAGGCTTTGCCAGTACCTAGACGTATCACTGCCCACTCAAATAGGAGTGGGCTATGCAGGCATCATTAGACGAGGTCGTCCTGGTCGTCTCTTTCCCCATTTATCTGCCACTATAAGCTGGACATTTACGCCTCGGTGGAGGCAGCATTTGGGCGGTGGGTGCTCCAAAGGGTCCATAAGAAGCAGGAGACACCGGACTGGTTGCCCCCCTCCCAATAGGACAGACTGCTTTGGTATGTCCCTTTCCTGGCTGCTGGTCCCACCTTTATGGAGAAGGGACATTGGTCTTACCTGAACGCCCTTTCTTGAGATGGTGGGACCAGCAGTCAGCCCCACCTATGTGCCTTCCAGTACCAGGATCCAGGGAGGGGCATAATCTTGTCTTCATAGCTCAGCACGTCAGTCTTCAGCATCATCCTCATCAAAAGCTGGAAAGCAGGAGGAAGAGGCAGAGCTTAACAGTTTGCAGACTCAGTCCTATAGAAAGGGCCCCGAGTAAGGGAATTTAAGACTTTAGTCAGACTCCAAATAGGATATTGGTGAACCATGGGGGGGACGAAGATTGGTGGCACCTCTGAGGAACTGTCTAATCACTGGTTGGTGAGAAAGGGAGTCTCTGGAACCACAAGTCAAAATGGAGAAAAGGGCTACTACTACCGCCAAGAGTATTTGGCGACAATCCATCATCGAGAACATCTTGCAAGAAGTCCAAGACATGAGCTGTGGACACCTCCATGGGAACCAGGCCCTTTTTGGTGTACCAGCCGCAAAACGCCCTCCATGTGGCATTGTAGATGCGGTTGGTGGAAGCCCATTACAAGGCCTGAATAGTTTCAATGACCCAGGAGAACAACCTGTCCCTCCTCAGCAGGCTCCGCTCAAGTGCCAGGCAGTCAGTTGGAACCACTGAGGATCCAGGTGGACCAATATCCCCTGGCTGAGGGAAATCCTGTCCTGAGGGATCCTCCAGGGCCGAGCCACCGAAAGGGCTACCAAGTCTGGGCCAATGAGGAGCCAGCAGCAGAAGCTCTGCTCCCTCCTCCAGCAGTTTTGTGATGACCTTGGGGATCAGAGAGAGAGGGAGAAAGCCATAAAGCAGTCCCGGAGGCCACAGGCTGCGCAGGGCATCCACTCCGGTGGATGCCCCCGGTGTCGGCAACCTGGCAAAAAATCTCAGCATTTGGAGATTATCCTGGGTGGCAAACAGGTCAACTGTTGGGAGGCCGAAGCAGTCCAATAATTCTCAAAACAGGTCCGGGTGCAGGCGCCACTCTGTGTGGTTGACTGAAGCTCAGCTGAGTCAGTCCACCTGCACATTTTCCATCCCTGATATATGTGCAGCCCGTATGGACTACAGATGAGTCTCCACCCAGAGGCCTAACTGTTCAGCTTCCTGCATGAGGGACCAAGAGTGGGTCCCTCCGAGGCGGTTGATGTGTGCCTTGGTGGTCACATTGTCCATCAGAATTAGAATGTCTTGATCCTTGACTGCGTCCTGGAAGGCTCTGAGGGCCAGGTGAATTGCCTGGAACTCCAACCAATTTATGTTGTGATTCAGGTCCTGAGTCCACTGGCCCTGGGCCATGTGTGATTCAAGATAAGCTCCCCAACCGTAAAGGTTGGCATCCCTTGTCAGGAGTAGATGGTGTAGTTCTCTGAACTCTTGACTCCTGGTGATGGCATGGGAAGTCCACCATTTGAGGGCAAGGATGACCTCTGGTGGAACCTGAACCCTGGTCAAGGAAGTACTCTGGTGTGTCCTCTCATATGGGAGGAAAAACCACTGCAGAGCCCTACTGTGGAGATGTGCCCAAGGGGTGATGATGATGCATGACACCATCCTTCCCAGGAGGTGAGAGAGCAGAAGTAGGGAAACAGATCTCCAGTGTCAGATCTCCTGACTTTCCTCGTTAGGTCCTTCAGGCTGGAAAGATGTTCCTGGGAAAGATACACCTTGGACTTGACCGTATCGATCACCACTCCTAGATGGAATATGCAAATTGTTGGAATTAAGTGGCTCTTGGCCAGATTTATGGAGAAGCCATGGTCTTGTAAAACCTGAATTGTGGTATTCAGGTCCTTCCTCGACAGAGGCTCTGAACTGGACTGGATAAGGATATAGTCTAAGTAGAATTGGATCCTTCTCGGCAGTGTCTGGAGGTGGCCCGCTAGTGCAGCCATCAGTTTTGTGAATACTCTGTTGAGGTTATTAGGATTAGGACCAGAGACAGATGCAGACCACTGTCTTTGCACCACATCCAGAAATAATCTGGGGGTAGGCACTTCTTCCGCCTAAATGGCAAGTTTTGCAAATACAGGGTCTGTGGGGTCAGTCTCCCCTACTGTAGGGTATGGAGTTGTACAGACCGTATCCAGCAGGGTAGTGGTCTGGGCTTTGTGGAGTAAAGACCTGAATAGCTGTGGGCAGAAGAGCTCCACAAAAGAGAGTTAGTCAGGGATCAGACCTTTGTCATCAGATAAGTCCGATCCTGATGCATCTCTTCCCCAGCTAGAGCCGTGACTGGGAGATGCAGAGGAATAATCAAGATCCTGAGATGGTTTGGGATCCCCCAACATTTGAGGATCCTGATGAAATTCCTGGGATCTGAGGTAGTCAGATACCCATGATTCAGCTCTTCGCTGCAAACCCATTGCGATGCCTTGCTGTATTGCTTCAGAGATGAAAACTGCCATGCTAGCAGTAATCTATGATTCAGAATGCTGTTCAAGTCACAGGCCTGCAGCAGATGTAAAAGTCACCTCGGCAGAAGATCCCCTGGGTCTCCCAGACTGCTCGTAATGGGGCTTTGTTAGGCCGAATTCTGGTACAGGGCCAACAGCAAGTCGCTGTTACTAGGCAGAATAGGAGCTTGAGCCACTTCTCCATCCAGAGACCAGGTTGCTGTGGGCAATTGTTCCTGAGGTACCGGTTGATCCAACTGCCAATTGGGAGAGGCTTGAGAGGTGACCTGCCCCATATTTGGGAGGCCTTTGTTCATTTTATCAGCCTCTTTAATGGCTTTTTCTTTTTTTTTGTATTTTTTAAAAACATAAACAGTATATTTTTTCAGAATAAAGTATTGACTGAGTCAAAATTTACAGCTTATAACATAAATGCTTCCTAAATATAAATTATGTATTTCAATTTCTGCCATATTATTCATCTTTTTATTTTTTATCTCTACTTAATATTTAATTTATAATCAATATTACCATCCGCCCTATCCTCCAATCTTAATCTTATTTTATTTCATTATCTTATTTTTCCATTTATCACATATATTTCTCAAAATCACATTTGTAAATTATCATTTATTTATTTTATTTATTATTTAAATTTGTATACCGCCCTTCTCCCGAAGGACTCAGGGCGGTTCACAGCCAGGTAAAAATACAATACAATAAATACAAATTAAAATACAATTAAAAAACTTATTAAAATTGGCCAGGATTAAAATTTAGAGCTAAAAACCCATTAAAACCCATTAAAACACTAACCCAGTCCAGCGCAGATGAATAAGTAGGTTTTAAGCTCGCGGCGAAAGGTTCGGAGGTCCGGAAGTTGACGAAGTCCTGGGGGGAGTTCGTTCCAGAGGGCGGGAGCCCCCACAGAGAAGGCCCTTCCCCTGGGCGTCGCCAGACGACACTGTCGCGCTGACGGCACCCTGAGGAGCCCCTCTCTGTGAGAGCGCACGGGTCGGTGAGAGGTATTCATCAATTTGTTTCCTCTTATTTCCTTTTTTCTATTGAAACCCTTTAATTTAAACATAGTCATTTCCATCCTTAGTTTCTATTTTTTTATATTACAGCTTGATATTTCACATTTATCTCTTAATGTCAATTATTTTCTATGGTGGACCAATTTATCATTTCTTATTTCCCTATTAATCATTTTACCATTTTATTGAAAACAATATATTTCTTCCGTTTTGTTTTTCATGCCACCTTTCAAATACAAACATTATCTTAATTTCTTAATCATCTTCTTTTTCTTAATTTCTATTAATATCTTATTCAATTTCAATTTCATTTGAAGTTCCATTTCTTAACCGCTTCTAAAACATAATATCATATTAACCTTTCTACCATTCTTTTTGTATTTCACAATTTATATCATAATTCAATTTTTACAATATTGATATTAATACAGTTCATTTGATTTTATAAGTATATAGCATATTTCCTTTCCTCCTTTCCCTTGTTTTTCTCCATTCTACTATTCATATTACACAATATATTTCATATTACATTCACAAATATTAACAATACAGTTCACTTATAACTATAGATATGTGTCATATTACCCTTCCTCCTTTCCATTAATTACTCCTTTAACCATTTTCTTTTGGTCCATCCAGCAATCCACCTCTTAAAATTTTCTTCCCTTTATCCCATTCTCTTCTTCTTTTTTATAATCATTACGTCTTTTCTTCTGTATCCTTCCTTTGACTTTTAATTCCTTTACTCGTCTAGTTTTCCCTAAATTCCCATCTGATCTATTCCCCTTTTCTCATCTCATTTTCTTATTTCCCCACTGTTGATCTCAGTGTAAAACTTTTTTGTGCCTAGTCCTTTCTCCTTTTCTTTTCTCTTTTGCTTCACCCTATCTTCTCTATTTTTGCCACTGTTAATCCCAGTGTAATCATTAAAAATATTTTCGTCTAGTCTTTCCCCCTTTCCCTTTCTTCCCGTAGTTTGCTTCTTTTTTGTAGGTTGTTTCCTCCTATTCCTTCTCTTTTTTTCATTGTTACTTCCAATGTAATCATTTAATTTTTCATCATCAATGTCTTTATCTTCAGTATGTTCTGACACAATTTCTCGTTTTCTATCAAAATTAAATGAAACATGCATCATTTTAACCATCTCAATTAGTTCCTGCTACATTTTGACATTCTGGTTTGTTTTTAACTCCAATTTACAGTTTTACTGTTTTCCACCTCCTTTGGTTGTTGAGCTCAAACAACTTAAAAGAAAACAAATCCTCCTTCAAACTTCTCATGGCTCTTGAGCTAAAAGTCACTGTAATTTTTTCCAGATTTCAAATTGTTCATTTTAGTGGTTTTTTCCCCCGCCATCAGATATCTCTCTCCAATCCACAAGTTTCAAATCAACAGTCACAAAATATCCAATTTGTGTATTAACTCCACTTTTCAAATATTTTTCAAGTTTCTTCCTCTTCTTAATTTTACATATCCCAAATTCCAGTTTAAAACCCAATTTCAAATCCAATTAAAAAATTTCCTTTACAAGGCTTTTCTATTTTAAATTTTTCTTTGTTCTTCCTTCAAAGTTCAAAACTTTTAAAATTATGTCTAATCTTGTTCAGAAATAATTTTCTTTCGGGTTTCTTTAATAATTTTTATATTATTATTATTATTATTAACACAAAATGACAGTATACACGGCAAACGAGATAACTATGCTGGATTTCGTATCACAGATCACTACTCGAACACTTCCAAAGCGTTTAGGACTGCGTGATGTATCGGCGAATTATGCGAGCAGATCCCAGTAAGGTGGCCTTCTGCAGCTGACCAATGGTGATCTTGTATATTATATTATTTTATATTATTTTATAATATATTATTATTATTATATTATATTATATTATAATTATTATTTTATAATTTGTTATAATAATTTTAATATCTCCATATCCAATTTCCAATCCAAATATCAAACTCCGTTCTGGGCTTTAGTGCTTTAACTTCTGTTTTGTTCTTCTCCCTTCATTAACATTCCCCAATGCTAATTAGCTGCTATTTCCTCGCTGGGACTCTTTTTAAAGTTTTTTAAAATACTTCTTTTTTACCTGTGTGTTGGCCAATCACTCACCTGGTACCAATACTCCATCTAAAACACCGCACCTGCACAAATTTTATTCCAGTTGCCCCAGCTTCATGACAGTCATAATGGCCCCGCCCCCGGATTGAAGAATTTGCTCTGACCTCCGAGGAACTTGCCTGTTCCTCTTGGTCATCTGAGGTGCCTCTCCTTCTTCTCCATCCCTACAAGACAGATCCAGTCCAAAGACCCCCCATCCCTGACAGAGGTTTGTCTGGCTGGATTTTCACAAGGCTCATTGGACCCTGCTATTTTCAGCCAGTCTTGCCACAACGCTTCCAGTTCTCTTAATACCCTTTTCAATAGCCTTTTCTAATAGCCTTTTCGATAGCCCTGTGTCTTTGCCTGGCCTCTCTTTCCAAGGCCTTAAAGGCCAGTTTGGGAGACTTCGTAGTGGAGAGATGGGCCGTCTTCCCTTGCTTAGGAAGTCTCAATCCCGAGGCCCCTGCTTCCCAAGGTTGCTCTGATCCTTAACAGAAGGATCCTGTAGCACATGTTTGGTAGGCCACCCAGTTGAGGTGGCGGCCATTTTGAAATCTGCTAAAGGTCCCTTCAGGATAGCTGGGAGGAAGTAGGCCATTGGCCTGAATAAAAAGGCTGATAGCCGGCTAGGGCTGTGTCTCAGCAGGGCTCTCCTCCCCGCCCCCCGCAAATCTCTGTGCCAAAAGGAAGAGGAGATTTGAATCCAAGCCTATGGGTCTAACGTCATGGCCGTTAGCCCTTCAGTGATTGGTGGTGGCAGCAGAGCTGTCCGTTCCCCTGCGAAATAAAATGGTGCATTCTTACCAGGCTCCGTGCTTTGCCACTGAAGGAGTCCTGGAACGATGTTCCGGTAAGAAAAGCCGCATTACGCCTGGAAGGCTAGCGCCACTGAGACTACCTCATGAGCGCAGCTGCCGACCACCTTGATGCCTCCTGCGGTCAATTGGGGTAGAAACCACCAGGAGCGCCGCCCTGATGATTTGCCGGTGGCAGACTCCACACCATCAAGCAGCCTTCAGAGGGCTCCGGCTGGATCACCATTCACACTGGAGCTGGGAGCCCTTATGTGATGTTCTCACCACCAGGTGGCCTTCAGTGTGGTCAGGCTGGATCACCCTTGATGCTGGCAATGTGGCAGGCTGGACCAGCGAACTGGGAGCTAACCCTGATGTTTAGTTGGTTTTGATAGGAATCAAGCAGTTAGAAATGGTTTAGCTCAGAAAAACACGTCTGTCCAAGTCAGACTGAGTCTAAAAGCTGAGAAGTAGGAGGAAGAGGCATAGCTTAACAGTTTGCAGACTCAGTCCTATAGGATAACAGACAGAGTTAACCCATTCCTGGCTGCTGGTCCCACCTTTATGAAGACTTTTTCAACAGACTATAAGGATTTAATAGGAAAAAAAAAGTTTTTTGTTTTGAATCCAAGCCTGTGGAGATATATGACAGAGTAGAGTCCTAAAAATGGGCTGGCTATCAAAATTAGTGTAAAGTGAGAATTGCTAACTATCATATGAAAGACGCTCAAGATGTTTTGTACAAAGTTTCTGTAATCCAAGAACTAGCTATGAACAATTGTACCCACTGAAACATATCAGTGACAAAGAGGAACATAAGAACAATTTAGAAATAGTCTCACTGTGTAAAATTAAAAGCTTAATTAAATTAAAATTAAAAGTCCATTCTTCTATTCCCACCAACCAGATGGCTTATAGGAAGTTTATCAACAAAACATGAATATAACAGTCTCGTGCTCCTGTTCCCTAACAATTGGTAATAAGAAACATCCATCTTCTGGTAGTGTTTCTGGTGTTGGAAATAGTTTATGCACATTACAGATTAAAATTCACTGGAAATTTCAGTCTCTTACTTTAAATATTGGTAAACAAACCAAATCCAGCATGGTCTCCCACTTTCTGAAATAAATGGGAAAACACAGGGAAACGAAAATTGCTTAATTTCTTATTCCATCAATGGAAATTTTCCATTGATCAAAACTTTCTTGAATAGCAGGACCTCCTTCATTTAAAGTAGGCAAAATTAGATTCAAATCCTATCTTCACAGGTAAAATTTACATAGTTAATTCTTCGCTGTTTTATTAATTTAAACATTTGTATTCCATCTTTCAGTTCTAATTGAACAATCTTTGATGGTAATAATTTCCCTGGCTTAAAATAAAGAGACAAATCTCAGTTTCATCCTCCTTTTCTCATTTACTAATCTATGATATTAAACTGAATCCTCTTATTAATTGCTTCATCAGCAATTACAGAGATGTATCAGAGTGTTCAGCTGAGATAAAGTTCATTCATCCTTGCAACTTCAAAGTTGTAAGAATAGCTATTGTCACACTTGACAGATTTAAAATGTAAACATCTACTAATAAACAAAGTTAGGGAATACATATATAGATATATCTTGTGTTTGTGAATGTTAATTTACCCAAACTACTGAAGGTCATCTTTTAGCATTTTAGGACATATTTTAAACAGTATCATTTGTCAGATACATTCACTAAAGATATTTGTTTTCAAATTGTAGCACAAAATCCAGTATCTTTGGTTTCTGGTCAGAAGAAATAATAGTGTTGCATTATAAAAGCAAAAGAAAGCATTATATTTGCTAGAAATTATATTTATGACCAAATTAATTATATATTAGCAGTGACTGGAATTTCAAGCACTGTTGGGAAAAAAGGGTATTAATGAGCTAGTGTAGCATCTAAACACTGGCCTTATATGGTATCTGCATCCAACCAGCTCATCCAGTAATTAAACACCATCTTTTGAACGCATAGTTATTTGCAGTAGATGAAAAGTAGGCATCCATAGAAGTTATGTTCATGTTCTTCAATATCAGTTTTTACTGATCAAGAATACCCCTCTCTCAGTGATGGAATTCAAATTTTTTTACTACCAGTTCTGTGGGCGTGGCTTGGTGGGCGTGGTAGGGTAGGATACTACAAAATCTCCATTCCCATCCCACTCCAGGGGAAGACTACTGCAAAATCCCCATTCCCTCCCCACTCCTGGGGGAAGGATATTGAAAAAACTCCATTCCCACCCCACTCTGGGGCCAGCCAAAGGTGGTATTTGCCAGTTCTCTGAACTACTCAAAATTTCTGCTATCGGTTCTCCAGGACCTGTCAGAACCTGCTGAATAGCACCCCTGCCCTCTTTCATCTTCAAACTGTCTTGCTTCATTCAGGCCATTACCAGCATCAGTCAGTAACTCAGGACCTGAACTATTTCAAATTCAGAGTTAAGGCAGAGTAAAAATATACTATCTAGCCCATGTTTGTCCATTGAGAAGAAACGGGTTGATCTGATAAAACAATTTTTCAAACTTAGGTCTATTTCTGTGACTTAATGCTAATCAATCAGAACAATTAGAAATATACATTTCTTCTGGTGCTGTCAAGTCTTTATTTAAATAGGTAACTGCACACAAAAACTGTAGTTCAGGAAAAAGCATTTAGTTTTAAGAGTATTTATACAGCGCAAAATTCAAATACTATAAAACAATATGAGAGCTGGTGAAAAAATAATCAAAAATGCTGATGAACAAATACAAAGAGAATTCTAGATTTTCCTTACACTTCATTTCTGTTGCTTTCTACCAAGAGTCTTTACCAAGGTTTCCAAATGAAATGAAATACTGTATAGCTCATTAGCAATATATAGTGTCTGCTTCATATAAGAAAGTCTTGGATTAGAGTCCAACTCTGGCAGTTAAAACTCTTTGTAACTGCATAGGCAAAATAAGACTAAATGGGTCAATTGTATAAGGGAGATTCTTTTCTAGTCCACAGGAAACTGTTTCCGGGTATATCTTATGATGTTATAAAAGATGTGATATTATATAGTGAATTTTCTGACCAAAGCATCTTATATGATAATCTATTTCTCTAACTACAACATTAAAAAGATAGACTGCACAAAAAGAAAATACACAGGCATTTTGTGGTGATGCTCATTATAAATTATAATCATACTTTTTATGGACATTTAGCCACTCTCAGCAAAAAAATCTTGCAGAAATTCAGAACAATGCATTCATAAGTATAAGGCCAAATTCTGGTAGCATAGTTTGCATTTCACACTAAATTCAAAACAAGTGACTTTATGACTCAGTATTATATAAAACCAGGCCATAACTTCATCACTTTACCCCACTTCTAAATTTTGTCATAAATGATCATCAGGTGTGCAGTAAAGCAAACTCTATATTCATGACCAAGATCTTATTAGTTCAGTGGTGCTTATTACTTACCGTACCTAACAGAACCGTAACCTCAAGAAAAAAAAAAGATGGTATGTATCCAGTTAAAAAAATATCTAGCTTGTACAGGACTCACGCCCTCACAGCCTATATTTCACAAAAATAGAACTCCTTCCATTCTGTGTAAACTTTCTTCCTAAGTATTCTGATACAGCAGATATATTACACCTACCGAGAAAGCAGAGCCAGTTTCTGTTCAAGCATCATCTCTAACTTCTGGGCTTGTTTGGAGAGCCAGTGATCTACCCCATGAAGCCGATAGCAGGTCTCCAACATCAATCGGAAATCGGCCACAAAATCAGTAATTCCTCTGTACTGGCCAGAAGCAAATTTTTCTTCCATTTTCAACAGCCACATCCCGGATAATTGCTGAGATTTGGGGCAAGGCAGAAGACAGCCACTATGTTCTTCCGCGGAAAACTCGGCAGCGCTCATTTGGCCGCGTTCACTTTTTTGGTTTTCCCAAGATCTTAAGAAAGGAGCCGTCAGAGGCCGGTGCTTTTCTAAGAGAAACTCGCTCAGGATCCGATAACCCTGTTGCAATTCCGGGCTCAGGCTTTGCTCCCAATCGGGGTGGCAGCCAGCGCTCCCTCCCTCTAGCTTGTCTCCCGTCGGGAGGCAGCCGGTGAGCGCCGGGTCCGTTAATGCCTCCGTTCCGCGCTCCCCAGACCCGGCCGTCGTGGCAGCCACCACCGCCACCTCCTCCTCCTCCTCCTCCTCCTCCGGCGGCGGCATCTCCATGTCGCCGTCGTCTTCTTCTTCTTCGCTGCCGTCGCCCTCCTCGTCCCCTTCAGGCTGAGCCGGATTCATGCCCCGCCGCAGCTGCGTATGTCGGCGCCCGTGGAAAGCGGTCCCGGCATCCAAGAACTTAAGAAGAAGTCGGCGCCGCTTCAGCCGGCCTAGACAGCTCCCGCCTGCCTCTTCTGGTTAGGCCGGCCTCGGTCAAAAAAAAGAAGGTGCAGCTTCGGCGGCCCCGCCGCCGCTTTGCGCGCTTCGCCTTGCCCCCGAGATGCGGCGGCAGAGGCCTCTCGTCGTGGAGAAGAGCCGTAACCTGTGGCGGCAGGTGAGAGCTCCTCTAAACTCGCCCGGGTCGGAGGAAACGGCTTCTGAAAGGCCGCCGAGAGTTCCCTCAGAAAAGGGCTGCCCGGGACCCCTCAGCCTTTGCGCTGCAGGACCGAAAGGGGCGTGAGGCACAGCAGACACGGAATACCTGCCTGAGTGGAAGGAGCGGCTGCCGGGGGGGGGGGCGGGCTCATTGCCTCGCTCCCCCCTCCGGACCGAAAGGCGTCCCGACCGGTAGGGAGGCCTTCCTCGCTCTGCACCCGGGCCCGAACGACGCTTCTCTCCAGCCCCGCTGCCTCGGCTTAGGGACGCGCGGATGAAGCCGGCGTGCTGTCAGTTAATGGGGGGCGCTGCCAGACCTGAGCAGTCCCCTCCCCCCCAGCCAAGAGACAGAGAGAAGTAGTGGGAGAACCCAACCTCCACCGTCTGCGCAAGCGTAGTAGCGGCAGACTCTCCAGTTGCGTTGAGTGCGCGTTTTGTATTGGACACCTGCTGGAGGGTGACATCATCAGAGAGTGACGAGAGAGAGAGAAGTGGGGGAGGTCGGCAGCTCGGTTACAGATGTTATTTGCTGGCAACCGAGACGGATGGAAACCTGACCGTAGGGTCCAAAGTAAAGAGCTGCCGCAGATGTGATTTCAAGTAAAATCGTAATGCTCGTGTTAAAACTCATTGGAAACATTAGAAAAGTTCGCAGTTACGCTATTCTTCTACCTGCATTTCGTGAAGCTTCTACGCCAGTAACTGCAGCCTGGATGCCTTTTGTGATTCAGTTGAATCTTTGAAAACAGCCACGGAATGGAAGACCCTGGTTAAAGGACTCTTATCAGTTTGAAGCATTAAGTGGCTTTTTCTTGAATGGTAAACGCGGAGATTAATTCTTTTGAAAGAGAGACAGAAAAATGGGGCTTTGGGAGTTTTTAAAAATTAGCTTATCAGGGTTGTTTCGGGTCTGTGACCGCCGCCCTTGTATCAACAGGAACGGTTCATTTGCTCTCTACTCCAGGGAGCTCTCAGTGCCATGTAAATACTACATGACTCATGATTCTGTGTTCATAATTTAAAAATGAAGTTGAATGCATTTCAAATGAAAGACTGACTAGTTGCTGCAGTCGAAGGCTTTTTATTTAAAATGTACATGTGTTTTTAATATGAATTTATATTTTGTGTGTACAGTACTACTGGTAGATTTCTTATTCACTGTCCTGAGTACAAAATTTGTTAGAATGGTAGGTTGTAGGCCTAACAAATAAATACTTCACTATTTTAATTTACATTGTAACCTACTATGGGGTCATTGTTGTGAAAAGTTTATAAATGTCTTAAATTGGAAGTAAATAATGTTCTGATGTTCTAGAATAACATTTGAAATGTTGAGAAACAGAGAAGGCAAATTATCTGCAATTCATTCTGAACCTATAGTCCAGGAATTTGACAAGAAGGAATAGACACTGTTACAGGTAGTCCTTGTTAACTGACTACTAATTCAGTGACTATTCAGAGCTGAAATGATGCCGAACAAGTTATACTTATGACTGATCCTTGAAGTTCCAGTTGTCCCAGGACCCCCACTGTCATGTGATTGTGATTCAGGCACTTTGCAACCAGCTTCCACTTCTGTGAGTTAAAACATCTCCCAGTCACCTGATGACCATTTGAGACCCACCCTGGCAGCTTTCCACAAGCAAAATCAATGGGAAAGCCAGCAGGGAAGCTCAGAAGTTGCTTGGTAAGTCTTTTCTGCCGGCCTCCACATAAAGCTATGCCTTCCTTTCCTTGGCTTCCCTGTGCTTTCCTTTACCCTCCTTCCCTTGATTTTCTCACACTGTCCTACATCCTCCTTCTCTTGGCCTCCCTGTGCTCATATACCCTTGCCCCTTCTTTCCTTGGCTGCCACACCACAACACCCGTCCCCAACTCAGGTGGCCTACATTAGTTCTCCCTGGGCTTCCCCCATTTCCCTGTATTTTTGCCTGGGATTCTTCCCACTTAATGACTTGCACATCTTGGGATCACCATGGTAACCATGAGTGCCTGGATTGCTGTCACTAAGTGATGGAGTCGTTTAATGTTGCATTTATGACCATATATCTTAGTGACAGCAATCCCAGGCCCAATTGCTGTCTTAACCCAAGGACTGTATTATTTTTTGAAGTGAGTTGTAAATATCTACACACAGACACACAGAGGAGTGGATACTGTTATTAGATTGGGGCCGGGATAGCTCAGGCAGTAGAGAAGCCTGTTATTAGAACACAGAGCCTGCAATTACTGCAGGTTCGAGCCCGGCCCAAGGTTGACTCAGCCTTCCACCCTTTATAAGATAGGTAAAATGAGGACCCAGATTGTTGGGGGGGCAATAAGTTGACTTTGTAAAAAAATATACAAATAGAATGAGACTATTGCCTTATACATTGTAAGCCGCCCTGAGTCTTCGGAGAAGGGCGGGGTATAAATGTAAACCAAAAAAAAACAACAACACTAGAGATGTGTAGACATACACACGCAAACATGGGCAGGGCTGACAAAATCGTAGCCCGTGGGCTGGACGCGACACGCGCTGGCCACGCCCGGTTTAGCGAAGGGGAAAAAAGTTGTGATACATCACGTGATGCTGCCGTGATGACATGAGTTTGACACCCCTGATATAGGGAATATACATAGCTCAGAGTGGAATTATGGAATGACTCTATATGCATACACATGTACACATATGTACATACCAAATCCCTGTTAGTCAAATATCTTTAACATCAATTAGACTGGTATAAGTAATCCAGTCACTTCTGTAGTCTTGAGTGGCAAAACGCCAGTGTCTTTTCCATCTGTTTTCACATATATTTTGCATTCTGAATCTACTGAAAAACATTATTTTGCAATTTTGTTTAGATTAGCTCTAACAATCTGTTAATTTACTTGTACCATTAGTTAAAACTTGCAATAGAAGTTAGAGTTGCAATTAAAAAAGATTTGAATTTAATGGATTTGGATTTTGTTTGAAATAAAATGGATAGAGAATAAACCTGAGTATTATATTTAAAAACATGAAAAACCTAACCTGAAAATAAAGCCTACTAAGGACTAGGCAGGTTTCCAGTACATCAAGAATTCTCTCACAGACATGTGGATGGGTCCTTTTGGCTGATGAAAATTTATTTATGCGGTACAGAGAAGCATTATTTGTTGCTTCCTTTTATGATCAAGATGGTTTGACTCCATGTGGGATACTGTCAGCCATGTATAGTATGCTTTGACAGGATAAGTTCCAAACTTATCAAGGACTGTTCCTTGGACATATGGCTGCATGTTTTTGAATAGCCCAAACCCAACTTGAGTTGTGTGCTGTGTTTCCTAAAGGCAGTTTACTGGTACTACATCTGAAATACAAATACAAGTGAAGAGATAGTCCAGCCAAAACCTATGTCAGAATAATCTAGGGTTGTGGTGGTGTGAAATTCAAGCAAGATGAGCTTGAGCTTCCCGTAACTCATGGAGGAAGGTATTTCATAATGTGGGAATTATGGAGAAGGTGTACCTCTGAAGCCCCAGCCACTTAACCTCATGTGGGATGGGTATCTATAGTAGCATCTCTCAGAGTGCTAATGCTGATCAGGAGAGAGAGTCCTGCAGATACACTTTTTCTAAGCATATAGAGCTTTTAAAGTTCATATCTTGAATTTGGCCTGGGGTCCTATTTCTAACAGATGCAGCAACTTCCTGCTTCCTCCTGTTAGCCTTCACAAGCTGGCCAATAGGACACTGGGAAGGCAGCATGGAAGACAGGCAAGCATGGCAGGGCTGCGAGGAAGGAGCTAGCAGCTTATTCCCTTCCCCGCAGTCCTGCCATGCTTGCCTGCTTTCCACATGGGCTTCTGCTTGCCTTCATTCGCAAGCTGGCTACGGGGACACCGGGAAGGCAGCATGGAAAGCAGCTAAGCATGTGAATGTGCAGCGGCCATGTTCCATGCGCCGGCTGCGCAAGCATACACTGTTTATTTCATTCATTCATCAGTGGCAGGTTGGGTGTGCGCTTGCGCAGCCGGTGTATGGAACAGGGTAGCAATGCTGGTGGCACATTCAAGAAGTAGAGCAGCTCTGGTAACTTTTGGGCGCTTGCCTTCTTTGGCAGCCAGCCATTGGAGGAAGGTAAGGACACGCCACGTGGCGAAGGGAGAATAAGTGGCGGCTCCAGGGCAAGGCTGGTGTAGGGGAATGGTGCATTCCCCAACCTGGCTGAGGCAGGCAGCCAGCAGGTGGCAGCTTCGGGGCCTTGGGGAATGGCGCATCCCTGGGTCCTGGCCCTGACCCATAGCGAAGGGCGAGCGGGCGGTGAGCAGGCGGTGAGCAGGCAATGGGCGGCAAGCAGGCGGCAGCTCCGGGGTAAAGCCGGAGTTGGAGAATGGTGCATTCCCCAACCCGGTTGAGGCAGGCAGTGGCTTTGGGGCCTTGGGGAATGGTGCGTCCCTAGGCCCCGGTTCCCAACCCAAGGTGAAGTGCGAGTGGGCAGTAGCTCCAGGGCAAAGCCACATTCAAGAAGGGGAGCTGCTCCGGTAACTTTTGTTTGCAAGAAGCCTGCAGCCACTGCATCGTTCAGCACAAGAAGCACCTCCAGGCGCACTGAAAAAAAGAGAGGCTGCAGCTGCAGGCATCTCACAAAAAGGGAAAAGGCAGGAAAAAAAATTAAAAAGTTTTCCTACTGGGTTCTGTGGGCATGGCTTGGTGACTGAGTGGGTGTGGCTGTGACATTGAGTTGGTCACGCCCAGTCAGTCACAGGACACCCCCTCACCAAGGCACACCCACAGAACCGGTAGGAAAATTTTTTAGATTTCACCCCTGCTTTATTGTCATTGTACATCATGTATACAATGAAATTGGTTTAGCGTTAGGGTTAGGGAAAAGCAACTAGGAAATCAATTTGCAGAAACTTTTAAGGAAAGTGAGAGTTACCACTTTCCATTCAGAATTAGTTTTGGACCACAATAAAATGCATGGGAAAATCCTGTTACGATTTAAAATTGAAGCTAGGGTTAAAGTTTGGATTAGACTTCCCTAAACAAGTGAAGGGTTAGATCCACAGAGCCTTTGTAAGAAGTGGGAGGGTGACAGTTTTCTGTTCAGATTATATTTGCAAAATATACTGGAAAATCCTATTGCAGGTAAAATTAGAGTTAGGGTTAGAGCAGGGGGGGAATCTACTTACCTTCCTTACCGGTTCGGAAGTGCAGGTGCCATGTACGTGCGTGAGCATGTGTGCACAGATCTGCACATGTGCAGAACCTGCGTATGCACAGAAGGTAAAAAACACATTACTTCCTGGTTAAAACCAGGAAATAATGACACCCGGGTGGTGCTACTGGATCACCCAGTTTGTTACCAGTTCACTGAACTACTGGTCACAATCGTTATCGGATCGCACGATCCGGTCTTATGCAGGAGCATTACACCCCTGGGTTAGAGATAGAAATACTTTTGGGGTTAGGGTTTGGGATGGAAATCCATTAGGTTTAAGGTTAGGGGTTAGGGTTATAGATGCAAATTTAGTTAGTGTTAGGATTAGTGATGGAAATCGAGTTAGGGTTAGGGTTAGAGTTGGGGATGGAAATCCATTTAGGGTTAGAATTAAGCCTCCATGAATTCAGAGATTAAAAGAAACATCACCAAAAGATTCGGACAGCCTTTTTCATACCAGCCTCTCACATTTCCAATCCCCCTTCTTTTGATTTTGTGGAAAAATACATGGAAAAACAATCCTTTTGGGATAGAAATGCATTTGGGTTTGGCACCCATGAATTTGGAGAGTAAAACAAAAGTCTCTAACCCCAATCCTAACTCAAACCAGAACCCTAACTTGCAGCTCCACCCTAACAGCCCTAAATTTAACCCTAACCCTAAACCAAACAAAAAGCTTAATACATACCATAATTCTAAGCCAAACCCACCCCAACACAAAACCTTACCCAAACGCTAACCTCAAACCCTAATCCCCAATTCAAACTCTAACTGTATTCTTAAACCAAAGGTGCTTTTTCAAGAGGCAACTGGACTTTCTGGTTTTGTTTTTCTTTGCACTACTCAGGTGACTCTGATGTCCCAGCTAAACCTCTGGGTGGCCTCAACAACTCTAAAAGAATGCAAAAGACGAGGTGTCTGCAAAGAGTATAAATCCTTTCATTCCCCACCACCCATCAGAGCTGAAGAAGCTTCTTGGCTGAGAAGGTAATGTCTTCAAAGAAAAAACTCCAGTTGCCTCTAGAAAAAACACCTTTGAGACAACTGAATGAGGATGACTGAGAATCTCCATAGACATGTATTATTAACCTTATCTCTAATCCCAACCACAAACTTTACCCTAACCCTAACTAGATTTCCAATCCTAATCCTAACCCTAACCGTAACTAATTTCTTACTGAAACCTTAACCCTAATCCTAAATTGATTTGCAATCATAATTCTAATTCTAACCCTATCCCTGTTTTGTATTTCCATGGTATTTCCAAGCATCATCTTCAACACCAAAGTTCAAAAGTATCAATAGTCTCTTAGGTTGCTCCTTCAAAATATAGACTTCATAGAAGATAATGTTGAAAAAGCTCTTCTCGAACTGAAACCATCCCTATCTATTGGACCTGATGGACTATGTGCATACTTCTTAAAAAAACTTTCCACTAATATAGCAGAATCCCTAAGCATAATTTTTGAAAAAACTTTCACGACCAGTTCCCTTCCCAAACTTTGGCCACTAGACACAGTAATCCCTGTCTTCAAAGAAGGAGACCCCAGCCTAGTTGAAAATTACAGACCAATCTCTCTATGCTGCGTCACCTGCAAAATAATGAAATCTATCATCAACCAATCCATTACCCTCCACCTAGAAACAACCTATTCTCTAATAAACAATTTGGTTTATCATGTAACTTACAACTTCTTCACTGCAAAAACATATTGACTACAAATCTTGATCAGGGAAAGCAATAGATGCAATCTACATAGACTTCTATAAAGCTTTTGACTCAGTAGTACATGATAAACTTCTCCTAAAACTAAAATCCTATGGCATCTCAGGACCCCTCCACAATTGGATAACAGCTTTCCTATCAAACAGACACCAAGTGGTCAAAATTGGCAACGCTCTATAAATCCTGTTCCTGTCAAAAGTGGCGTTCCCCAAGGCAGCTTTCTTGGATCAACACTCTTCATATTATACATTAATGATCTCTGTGACCATATCACAAGTAATTGTGTTCTCTTTGCTGACGATGTCAAACTATTTAACACCACCAACAATACAACTACCCTTCAAAAAGACCTTGACTTTGTATCTGAATGGTCTAAAACTTGGCAATTCCAAATCTCAACCAGCAAATGCTCTGTCTTACACATTGGAAAAAAAAACCTAAACACTAAGTACAAGCTTGATGGGCATTACCTTAAGATGTCCCCCACCCTGTTAAAGACCTTGGAGTCTTCATATCAAATGATCTAAGTGCCAAAGTCCACTGCAACTACATCACAAAAAAGGCTCTAAGAGTTGTAAACCTAATCTTGTGTAACTTCTTCTCCAAAAACACTACACTACTAACCAGAGCATATAAAACATTTGCTAGACCACTTCTAGAATACAGCTCGACTGTCTGGAACCCATGCACATTTCTGACATCAATACAATCAAACGTGTCCAGAAATATTTTACAAGAAGAGTTCACTCCTCTGAATACAACAAAATACCTTATGCCACCAGACTTGAAATCCTGGGTTTAGAAAATTTAGAACTACGCCACCTTCGACATGACCTGAGTTTAACTCATAGAATCATCTATTACAAAGTCCTTCCTGTCGAAGACTACTTCAGCTTCAATTGCAACAATACACACAACAGCACACAACAGATTTAAGCTTAATGTTAACTGCTCCAATCTTGATTGCAGAAAATATGACTTCAGCAACAGAGTTGTTAATGCCTAGAATAAACTATCTGACTCTGTGGTCTCTTCCCAAAATCCCAAAAGCTTCAACCAAAAACTGTCTACTATTGACCTAACCCCATTTCTAAGAGGTCTGTAAGAGGTGTGCATAAGAGCACAAGTGTGCCTACTGTTCCTGTCCTATTGTTTCCTTTCGTTATACCCAAATTAATATAGTTATTACATACTCATACATATATATGCTTATATACTGTATAATTATTTCATGCTTATGCTTATATATACACTGTGTGACAAAATAAAATAAATAAAATAAAAATAAAAGATGACAAGCTGCATAAATTCATTGTAGAGGAGGTAAGGCAGATCCCCATAACTGAACAGTTTTTTTCAGGGGGGAAATTGAAAGAAATCAAACAATTATAGATAATCAAATACAATATCGTAAGTTTTTACTAATTAACAATAAATACTATATTGAAAGACTTCCAATGTGAGGTAGCAGATTGTAATAAATAATGCCTTTTCTCTCTGATCTCAATGATAAGTCCCTGGACACTGGAAAATGACCAATCTAAGTACCATTTAAATAAAAGGCTGGAGCGAAAATAAAGGGAAATAAAGACCAGGAAAGTCTGTCCTGAATAAATAGCAGAAAGTAATTTAGATAAAAAACCAAAGTGGCTTCTACAAAAATAGAAGGGCATGTCCATAGACTGATCTGATAGATATTGTATAGCTTTTGACCAATGGCCTTACCAGAGGATCCTAGGAAAATTCGGATCAATAGAAAAAGAGAGCAGTTATTCACATGGATTTGCAACTGATTAATGCATTGGAAACAGAGGGCTGCCTGCAGGAACAAATAAAAAAATGTTAACTTTATGAATACAAACACAACCCTGTAACCCTTTGAGCATCATTTGAGAGAAAGGAAGTGCAGAATATTTATTAAATTTAAGGCTAGGCTAGGTTCCCCCTTCCAATGTTGGATAGTCCCATGATCATCTAAGAGTACAGCATATACATAAATAGGAAAACAACTATAGTGGCAAATGAATTTCAATAATAAGTCAATATTTCCTTACCTAAACAGAGAAACAGAATGACCGAGTCAGCAAAAAGAAATGAGAGTAGGAGCAACTTTCTGCTGGCTTCCCCATTGACTTTGCTTGTGGGAAGTTGGCAGGAACACTGCAAATTATGATTATATGACTTCAGGGACACTGCAATGGTCATAACTTTACAAATAAAACCGGTCTAAACATCATGGAGTTTCAGGAGTACCAAAATAATGGGTCCCAGATTTTTTACACATACTTTAAGTTAGCAGATTTCAGGTACTGGTACCTTGATTCAAAAATTGTGAGCAGTCAAGAGTGTTCAAAGCAGTATTTAGTTTCAGTCATGCTGATTTTGGAATTTTTCTATTAATAATGACCGGATCTCAGCACTTAATCACGCATGAGAAGAAACCAGTAAAGAGGAATAATAACAAAAGAAAACCTGTTTGCCTAATCTATGGCTTTTAAAGTGTAATCTGGACACCGAGATCTGTTCTTATGCTGAATTCCAAATATTGTTATATTCCATTGTAGAAAGTGACATATGTTTTTTTAAAATGGAATTTGTACAAAAATGGTATTTTCTATAACACGTTTTATAAGGGGCTGCCTGTGGAGGCCATTTTTTGCAGTGCTGTCAATAAGAGAAGATTCAAATGCAAATTGCAAGAGATTCGTGTGGAACCTAGTCATTAAATATTGCAAACAATAGTGACAGACAGATTCGAGTGTGCAATATATGAAGTTAATTAATACAAAATTAACAGGATGCGTCTCAAGATGCACCCTGTGCTGCGAAGTGCAACTCTGTGGGCACGAACGTCATCTGTAACATAACGCAGGTTCTGGTGCCGTACAGTTGCAAAATCCGGATGATCGAGGTTTTTATGCCATGAACAGTAAATGTTAATTGTGGCGTTTGTGCTGTCCCCGTACACCGATCTGATGATACACGGGTGAATACACCGACAGGATCTGTGTTTGTGTGTACACGCGGTGCGTTCAATGCATCGCCACTCCGAGGAAAATAATAAACAAGGGATGAAGAGCTTTATCAGCTGAATTCAGTGCCGCCGCTCCCCCCTCCCTCCGAGTAATGCCTATTTAAACGTAAGGAGATTTACTATACTGCCATCGCGATTGGGTTGCAACGACGGCAACCCAAGTCTAAGGCCAGGCAGCGGAGTTGCGCAACCTCTCAATTTTGCCACGAACATCAGACAACGGACCTCAGATCTGGCGCCATGAGGTGTCGCGCGCAAAGGGGCGTAGCGCTAGGCCCGGCGTGCTCGGAGAGGCGCGAAGAGGGATTTGAGCACGTGAAACGCCGCCTCCGCGCCTCCCTTCCCCGCCCGCCGTTATTGTCTCTTTAAGGTCGTGGCGAGAGGTGGGGGCGCGCGTGGATGGCGACGGTTTATGGTGGTCTGGGATCGTCTCGCGAGATCAGCGTTGGCGCCGTGACCTCCATGTGAGAACAGCGGCGCTTTGGTAAACAGTCCTCGGGGTTAGGACATGGCTCCCGCCGGCGCCCGTTAAGCTTAGGCGAGCCGGCAGCTCCCAACTAAGGTCTGACAGGGTTTGCCGCCATTCTGGGGTGGCTCGAGAGAGCCGTTGCCGCTGGTGGGTCGCGAGTGAGGCGGGTGGGATCGACGGAGGAGCCTAGGAGTAGTCGAGAGTGCTGGTGGGTCGGGGAAGAGGAAGGCAGGCAGGCAGGCCGGCCGGTAACAGAAGCGGCTCGCGCCGCGGCGTTCCTCGAGATTCAGGCAGCAGCTCCTCATCGCCACTCCGGCATCTCCAAGTGGAAAAATCCGGAGGCAGGAACCTTCCGGTCCTTCTGCTTCCCCCTCCCCTCCTTCGGGAGCGCGCCATGTGGATCCAGGTGCGGACCATCGATGGTGCCCAGACCCGAACTATCGACGACCTCAGCCGGCTGACCAAGATCGAAAGTCTGCGAGAAAAGATCCAGGAAAGCTTCCGCGTAAGCCCTGAACTGCAGCGCCTTTTCTACCGGGGCAAACAGGTGAGGCAGCCGCGACAGACACTCCCTCTCTCCCCCCACCCCGCCTCAGCTGTGCGCTGCCTGCAGCTTGAATTGCCGCCGCTCCTACTCGGTCGAGGGGTTTTCTTTACCGCCGTCTGAGGGGAAAGAAGACGCCGGAGATGCCATTGTGCTGAGGAAAGGGACGGCGGCGGCTTCGTTCCCCGCCTCCTCTTCCCATTACACGCGAGGCATCTCATCCGTTAGCGGTTTCCCCCAAGGCCGGGGAATGGGGATTCCTAGGCGGGACTCCCGAGGAAAGCGAGGCGCGCGGCTTCCCTCGGGCGGGGAAAGAGAAGAGGTCGGTGGCGCGAGCCGCCTCTGGTGCGCCTCGCGCTACTTCCGGTGCTTCAACGGTCTCCTTTGGCACTGGGGCGCGCGCTCCCCTCTTCTCTGAAGCGGCAGCTGCCCGGAGGAAGTTCATGTCGTCCTCCTCCTCTCTCGGTTCTCTGCCCTCGGCTTCCCCCACCCCATTCCTTTTTTCTCCCCCATCGTCCTGGTGGGAAAACTGCTAGCCAGCTCTGCTGATGTTAAAGAAAAAGCTTTTTCTTCCAGCCGCTCTACAGACAATCCTCGATTTACACCCATTTGTTTAGTGACCGTTGGAAGTGACAAGTGGCCTTGAAAAATAACGGTTTTTCACACTTATGACTGTTGCTGCATCCTCATGGTCACATGATCAAAATTCAGCCGCTTAGTAACTGACTCATTTTTATGACGATTGCCCTGGCCTGGGCTCATGGTTGGTTTTTTTTGGCCATCGGCTCACAGGCAAAGTCAGTGAGGAAGCTAGATTCACTTAACAACTATTTAACTAACAAGCGCAGTGAATCACTTAAGAACTGTTACAAGGAAGGTTGTATAATAGGACAGAATGCACTTAACAACTGTCTTGTTTAGCAGTGAAAATTTTGGGCGTAGTTGGGATTTTAAGTTGAGGACTACCTGCACAAGGTTTTAACTGGGGTGTGATCTCCTGTTCCATCCTGAAGTATATATCTGCAGTCACTAAGAATTTGCATTGGCTTGATGGCAACTAATCTATCATCTCCTGTTCGCCACACCTTTTGTGAATGCTTAGCTTGAACTTTTTATTTACACTTGGATATATTAATTCAAGATGTTGCTTCCCAATATATACATATAATAAATGCTGTGACAGTTTGGGTTACTAACCTGGGGCAGGCAAATGTCAGTTTATTTTATGTTGCTATGTTAGGATTGTATTCTGTTACAACTTGTTTTTAAGTGGTATGGTATCATAGGTATTTCCCTGATATTTTATTGTGATGACAGACTAAATGTATAAGAAAACTGTCTATTATTAGGATAGGATAGGAGTAGGATAAATAGGTAAAATTATTCGTTTTCTTTAATTCAGAGTTAAATAATATAGTAACACTTCGAATGTGTAATCAAAATCATGGCTTTGTTAATTTATTACAACAAAAACCATGCCTATTACTTACAATGATGGATATTATGTTATTTTAGGTTAAAATGATGAGAAACAACATGCACAGTACTTTAAGCTTTCAGAACAAAGATATCATGCAAGTGTACTGAATTAAAGCACATTGTGGTACCTTAAAAGCTGTCAGATTTATTAATGGAATAACTCTCGTTCATTGTAAATATAGTTTACAATAAATCTATACCATCTAGATTTCCTTTAGTGATCGTGGTGGCAAAATTCATTAAATTATAAAATCAATATTTTCACTGATTTATATAACTATGTTTTTGTTTCTGCTTACAAGCAAACAGCACATAAATATTTCTGATGCTTTCTAAATGGCCATGCTGCCGTAGTTAACAGTCCAACACACCCAAAGGATATTAGAAGTGGGTGCTTTAGTCATAATCTGTTTTTAACTGCTATGATGTGGTAGTTTTTAAAGACTATTTTTTATAGAGAATCTGTTTAAATTCCCATAATAATGACCATGAAAGATAGATTTGGACTAGGAGAAAATAACAGTCCTTACGTTCAGGTAGTGAGTTTTCAAGGTTAAAAGTGAATTTGAACCTGAATATCTCTGGTCTTAGTTCAGCATGTTAATCACTGCACCATACTGCCTATCTAAAGTACAGTATGTGTTGTGTCAAAATAGTGTGGCTATAACAACGACAGTAGCATGGTTGTATATAAATTACCAGATTACTACACCGTAGACCTTAATGTGAAGTTTACTGATACCGGAAGTAAGGAATCAAAAGCAAGGACAGTTCTAATGCAAGACAAGGACACAGAAGAAGAATCAGTAATGGATGCTGTACATGTAGTAATATTGCTTCAGCTCTGTTTCACAACTGACTGAAATATGGAAATGTTGGCACATCTCATCTTTTCGGTTTAAGTGCTGGCTGACCATCTCATCTCTGTTTATGACAGGAAAAGATAAATTTTGTAGGGTTGGTCTAATGGGAAAAGTAAAAGAGGCACTTACTGTTCTAATCTCACTGATGGTATTAATGCAGATTTAATGCTAAATCATTTAAGTATTGCTTATTTCTTATATTAAAATAGCAGGTATGTACAAGGCATAAAGCAAACAAATCATAGTATAGTAATTTGCAAACCTAAATCCAGCCATTTTCTCTTTGCAGATGTTTTCTTTTTCCACTACAGGTAGTCCTCGACTTATGACAATAATTGAGCCCAATATTTCTGTTGTTAAGTGAGACATTTGTTTTGCCCCACTTTACAACCTTTCTTGCCACAGTTGTTAAATGAATCACTGCAGTTGATAAGTTAGTAACCTGGTTGTTAAATGAATCTAACTTCCTCATTGACTTTGCTTGTCAGAAGGTTGCAAAAGGGGGATCACATGACATTGGACACAGCAACAATCATAAGTATGAACCAGTTGTCAAGCATCTGAAGTTTTATCACATGATCATGAGGATGCTTCAAAGGTTGTAACTTTGGCCACTAAATGAATAGTTTTAAGTCAAGGATTATCTGTATTGCATTAGTGTAGAAGAGGATATTGTTTTTAAGTTGAAATTATTATCTGTCTTGCTGTTCATGTTTCTCCCATAAAGGAAAACGCTCTGTTCTTCCTTTGAATAGTTACTAAATAAAAATGCCTATTATTCTATGATTCTTGGAATACATGATTTTTATTACTGAATCAATTTTTAGGATTATTCTCTGACATTCTTTGCTATCTCATCCTTCGTCTTGATGATAGAAAGAAAAACTGCTATTTAATTTCTCAGCTTGTAATAAATTTGCAGCAGATTCTTTTGTAGTGTCAGCATGCCAGATGGATAGTGAAAGAAATCTTTATAGGGTTCACATATCATGTTCTTCATAGGGTATATGATTCTTTTCTGTATAAAGCTATATCTGGAAATATGCTTCAGATATGCAGAAGGCTCAGATAGCTGAATTTCTCTGCAAGTACATGTAAAGCAAAAGCTTATACTAAAATACTGTGATTGTGGCTAGAAATCTAATTGGGATTACGGTACTGCATATATATATATTTACAATAAGTGTGTTTGCAAAGCATGGCCATTCTTGCTTATGGTTAATTATGTCTAGAGGATCTTTCTATAAAAGTACTAAGTTGCCAACCTCTGGGTTTAGTCTTAATTTTGTTTTTTGAGGTTTTCATATCATCCAGACATATTTGTTTCCATTCTGTCTTGTACCAACTGGAAGAAAACATTGTGTCACATTTGTCACATAGTATGGCAACCTTAAACCGAAGTCTGCATGAGTAGCTTGAAACTAGGCCACTTGGGAGGAACTCTAAGCATATGTAAATTACTTGATTATGTTAATATAAAGTTTCTTGTCCTAAGAATGTACTAACTGATTTCTGGGAGGAAAATATTAATGAGATTTCGATTGTGAAGCAAGGATAACACAAAATGACTGGGTTTTTTTTTATTTCAAGTTTTAAAAGCTGCTTTTTTAGCACTATGAAAAAAAATAAAAAGCGTAAAAAGCAGTTTATTTCTTCTTATTTAATACTGGCATTACATACTGTTACAATGAAGATAAAGGAATTCACATACTTTATAATTTTACTTTTAGATAAAGGCCAAATTTATCCACTTCAATTAACAAGTATTTATTTTTATTTATAACTATTGAAAATAATTGTGGCACCATTGGCCATGGTGACGCAGTGGTTAGAATGCAGGATTGCAAGCTAATTCTGCTGACAGCTGGTAGTTTGAGTTTTGCTGGTAAAATGAGAACCCAGTTTGTTGGGGGCAATATACTGACTCTGTAAACTGCTTAGAGTGGGCTGTAAAGCACTGTGAAGCAGTATACAGGTGGTCCTTGACTTACGACCACCATTGAGTCCAAAATTTTAGTTATTCACGGAGACATTTGTTAAGTGAGTTTTGCCCCACTTTACGACCTTTCTTAGTACAGTTGTTAAGTGAATCTCTGCAGTTGATAATGACATGGTTGTTAAGTGAATCTAGCTTCCCCATTGACTTTGCTTGTTAGGAGGTTGCAAATGGGGATCACATGACTTTGGGACACAGGAACGGTCATAAGTATGAACCAGTTGCCAAAATCTGAATTTTGATCACATGACCATGGGATGCTGCAACTGTCATAAGTGTGAAAAACAGTCACGAATCACTTTTTTCAGTGTTGTAACTTTGAACGGTCACTAAACGAACTGTTGTAAGTCGAGGACTATCTCTTATACTACCTGTATAAACCTAAGTCAGGGGTGTCAAACTCGAGGCCCGAGGGCCATATCCAGCCCACTGGGGGCTTAGATCTGGCCTGCGGGGCCATGCTGGAAACAGCGAAGGACCTGCCCACAGTGCCTCTGCCAGTAAAAACACAACTTGGGAGGGCCACCCGCAGCCCTCCCGAGCTCTGCTTTTGCTAATAGAGGGTTGCAAGAGGCCATCGCAGCCGAAAACTGAGCTTGGGAGCCCGTTTTTGCTGGCAGAACACTTGGGCCACCACAGGCACCCCTGACAGGTCGAGCTGGCCATGCCCACCCTGGCCATGTCCACCCCAGCCCCCTGAGGTCAAACACAACCATGATGTAGCCCTCAATGAAATCAGGTTTGACACCAGACAAAAGTGACTGGTGTAAGTACTGTTGCTATTACCTGGAAATTATGGCATGAAGGTTTTCTGCTTTAGAAATTCACCTTGAATATAAAGAGGACAGTGAGAAAACAAAGCTATTTTTTTTGCTTTTTTCTTCCCCTAGTTCTATTGATACGATTTTATTTATTTATTTATTTATTTATTTAAATTTTTATACCGCCCTTCTCCCGAAGGACTCAGGACTTTGTACAGCCAAAGATAAAAACAGCAAGTATACAAAGTTAAAATATCAATTTAAAATACTTATTCAATAGTGGCCGAATTAAAACCGTCAGATTAACCTAACCTAAAATACCCCATATAAAATTACAAAGGATTAAAAATTAAAATTAAAAATTTTAAAAATCAGTCCAGTCCCGCTTGAATAAATAAGTGAGTTTTTAATTCCCGGCGAAAGGTCCGAAGGTCAGATATTTGGCGGAAACCGGGGGGAAGGTCGTTCCAGAGAGTAGGTGCTCCAACAGAGAAGGCCCTTCCCCTGGGGGCCGCCAGCTGGCATTGCTTGGCGGACGGCACCCTGAGGAGACCCTCTCTGTGAGAGCGTACGGGTCGATGGGAGGCATAAGGTAACAGCAGGCGGTCCCGTAAGTACCCGGGCCCTAAGCCATGGAGCGCTTTAAAGGTGGTAACCAAAACCTTGAAGCGCACCCGAAAGACCACAGGTAGCCAGTGCAGACTGCGCAGGAGCGGTGTTACTCGGGAGCAACGAGGAGCTCCCTCGATCACCCGCGCAGCTGCATTCTGGACTAACTGGAGTCTCCGAGTGCACTTCAGGGGTAGCCCCATGTAGAGAGCATTGCAATAATCCAGGCGGGAAGTGACGAGAGCATGAGTGACCGTGCATAAGGCATCCCGGTCCAGAAAGGGACGCAACTGGCAGACTAGGCGAACCTGGTAAAAGGCTCTCCTGGAGACGGCCGCCAAATGATCTTCAAACGACAGCCGTCCATCCAGGAGAACGCCCAAGTTGCGTACCCTCTCTGTTGGGGCCAGCGACTCGCCCCCAACAGACAGCTGCGGTTGCAGCTGACTGTACTGGGGTGCCGGCATCCACAGCCACTCCATCTTGGATGGATTGAGTCTGAGTCTGTTTCTTCCCATCCAGACCCGTACGGCCTCCAGGCAACGAGACAGCAGTTCAACAGCTTCGTTGGGGTGGCCCGGGGTGGAAAAGTACAGCTGAGTGTCATTAGCGTACAGCTGATAACTCACCCCGAAGCCACTGATGACCTCGCACAACGGCTTCATGTAGAAGTTGAACAGGAGAGGCGAGAGAATCGACCCCTGAGGCACCCCACAAGTAAGGCGCCTTGCGGTCGATCTCTGCCCCCCTGTCAACACCGTCTGCGACCGGTCAGAGAGATAGGAGGAGAACCACCGATAAACGGTGCCTCCCACTCCCAAACTCTCCAGATTTTGAAAGCCTGAATGGAACTTACATTCTTGTGTAATAATAGATGAGAAAATTAATACAGTTTGGATCCCAGACTGGACCCCTTATTAATAAGATGAGGAAAAATACCTTCCCCAACCTGGCTTCCTGTAATTATACTAAGATCATCCTGTAATTTTTTAAAAAATGACTTGAACTTGCAACACATATGAGTGGCATATGGCTATAGAATACTAAAGTAGAGAATGGGATTTGAATTTGTGTCTCTAATACCGTTTGTTAAAGTTTGCTTTAACCTGTATCAAAAAATGGCCATTTGATTTCAATGTGTGGAAGATAGAGGCAGTCCTTGACTTGCTATCATTACTGAACTTTGAATTATGATCATAAGTTGTTGTGGTTGTAGGTCAAGGCATCACAACAAGCAGATCCGATTTTTTAAACATTTTGTGGTAGTCATTAAGTGAATCAATTTCCGCATGTGTTTTTTGCTGTAAACTACAGAAATTTTGAATATAAACTACAGAAATCAGTAAAAAAGTGCATCAGGGTCATGTGAACGTGGGACACTGCAAATCGCTATACAGGTGAGCTTCTTGCTAAGCTCCCAAAATGCGATCACATGACTGCAGGGCAATGGGTGCAGCAATAGTAACTTTGGAAACAGATCGTAAATAACTTTTCCATTGTAATTTGGAATGGTCACTAAGCAACCAGTCATAAATCAAGGACTGCCTGTAAAGTGCTGCATTGTAGAGTGTCTTCTGAAGCAAAACTAGTGACATCAGAATTCAGCAGCCTAGTTTCTATTGTTTGCCTTATTTTTCTTGAAGTGAAAGTTTGGGGAACTAAATTGCACACAGGATTTCAGTATTAACTTTTGCTGTTACATAACTCAAATTCATATTCAATTTTGGGTAGGAAAGAAGAGTAGGAAATGTTTTAATAGTTTTTGCAGAATCTGAAAATAGGGTAAGGGCAAAGTTTGGCAATGCTGTTTGGCCCTGGTGTTGCTGGGCATGTGGCAGTGTCTTCAGCAGTAGAGTTGGAATGATAACTTGAAATTCCTTTTCTTTCACATCTTAGATATATCAGGTATTTATTATATGAAATTAAAGACTCCAGTTTGTGTCACTAGGTAATTCTGAGATTAACTAAAAAAGTTTAACAGCATCTTTCTATATGGGACTACTGTATCTTCATCTCTCCTGTATAGGAACAAAAATAGGAAAGAAGTAGTGAATTAACAGATCACATTTTATTTGGAGTTCTACCACTTGTCCTATTCTTACTTATTGGATTATTAGCAGAAACAGAATTAGAAATTGTAGAGAATATTCGTAGCTTGGGTTGTAGATTTAGGCAGAGGTTCGTCATCCAAGCTTGCTGATTGGCTCCTGAACGTTTCATTACCAAACTACATAACATATTCAGCGGAGTTGAAGATGTTAATCTAGTTTGGCAACAAAACGTCTGGGAGATGAGCAGCAAGCTTGGAGAACAAACCTCTGCCCATAAATAGAGTTTCCTGATACAGGATGATTTTTGGTGATTTTCCAGAAGTTAAATTACATGACTAAATCCTTTTCTAGTATTTTTCTTTAAGAAGTAATTAAATCCAATACCAAACTGACATTTGGCTCTAGGCTTCCTGTGGAGAGTACGGTACTTTGCTGTTTCTTCTTTTGAAGAAAGTAGTGGTAGACAATTTTTGCTATTTCCTTCTATAGACCCTGAAAAACTATTTTGGATATCGAATAACTCTCTGGAATGGTGTGGAAAGTTTCCCTATAAAGGGAAGGAGCATTTTGTTTTATGTTTATTTAGTTGTAAAATAGAAATATATTAAATAAATGAGTCTATTCTGGTTCAATTAAGCTTTTCCACCTTTTCATTGAGAGTTCTAAATCCCCTAAAAACCAAAGATATGTCATTAATACCAGCTATTAATCATATATTTTATTTTCATGCAAGCTTTTTCTGTTTTTCATTTTGAGGTTTTTATACTATATTGATTTCTTTTAATATATATTTTTCTGATGGATTTTTTTTTGCATTTTTTAAATAGCTTGAAGATGGCCATACCTTATTTGATTATAATGTTGGACTGAATGATATAGTTCAGCTTTTGATACGCTCAGAGTCTGATGTTCCTTCTACAATTTTGAATAAAAAAGATGGAAAGCCTGGTCCCTGTGCGGTTACCAACTGTAAGAATAAAGTCAAACAAGGCGTGAACAGTGGATCATCGAGTTTGCCATCTACATCAGCTCGTTCATTTCTTATAGATCCTGGCATTGGTGAATACAAGGTATTTTTTTTTATTTTTTTAAATCTTGACTGTGTCTTCTTACATTTCCAAGCTGATTGTGAATTCATTTAAAAAAAATCAGGATTACGTATTGAACACCTGTTCTAAAACAGGAAATACCATATTTTTTGGACTATTAGACACACCGGTGTATAAGACGCACCAAGATTTCGAAGAAGTAAGTAAGAAAAAAAAGGCTTTTGCCCTCCCTGGCCCCCAGGAGCAATCTGCAAGCCTCCCAAACCTCTACATGCCCCGTTTTTTGCAAAAATGGGCCCGTTTCTCACCTGTTTTTCACAAAAACGGGGTGCTTTTGCCTTCCCCAGCACCCAGGAGCACTCTGCAATCTTCCCAAACCCTCTGCACACCCTGTTTTTGCAAAAAGCAAGCCCATTTTTCCCAAAAATGGGACGAGCGGGGTGGGGTTTGGGAGCCCAAAAATGGCTGTATTTGATGTATAAGGCGGACCAACATTTCCAACCTCTTTTAGGGGAGGAAAAGTATGTCTTATACACCAAAAAATATGGTATTCTATAATGATTTCATTTAGTTTAAATTAGCTGCTAGAACAGAGAAGTGCTAGTGGAATAGCAACTTAGCCATCTCTTCCTCTCCACAGCAGCCTCTAGCTTCATATTTTTTCAAAGCTTGGGGAATCTCTAGAATAGTGTACCCCCCAACCTTTTGGGTATCAGTGACCAGTTCTGTGAAGAAAGTTTTTTCCATGACTGGAGGGTGTGTGGTTTTGCATGCTGCCTGCAGCCCACGGATGGTGCTTCAGTTGTTTGCGTGGCCCGGTTGCTGGCATACCGCTGACCGGTCCCGGTCCACAGATGGGGGGTTGGGAACCCCTGCTCTAGAATGAAGTGGCTGGTTGTGCTAGGCACGTCTAACAAAGAAGACGATATCAGATGGAAGCAATTTCTGTAATCAGAAATATGAATTGGCCAGGCGTTATATGCAGCCTTTTCTAAATTGTCTTCTTTTATATACTTTATTGGACCAAAGGTCCCATGATTCCAAAATTAAAATCTGCTGGGTGGAAATTATGGGGGCAACAGTATATTACATTGGAATAAGTTTGGGAAATATTGTTTAATAATAATAACTATTATTATTTTGGGTGCCTTTCAAGTCAGTCTATCTTGTTTCTCTGAAAACACAACCTACCCCAATAATAAGCCCAACTCTAATTTTCGGGCCTAATATTACCCCTACTCTGAAAATAAGCCCAGGGGGATGGACATGGCCAGCACGGCACTGGTACAGGAGGGGGGCAACTATCAGGCTGCAGATGCAGCCCGCTGGCCCCTTGGGGCAACGCAAATACCGCTTTTGCCCTTCGGTTTCTGGGTGCAGTACTTCTGGTTGTTGGGCCGTTTCCCCAAAGCAGGCAGCTCTGCAGCCAGCTGCTTTGCTTTTTCCCTCTTTGTGGGAGGCTCACAGGAGGCTTTTTGGCAAATGCAAAATAAACACTTGGGTTTATTTTTGAGGCGGTCTTACTTTTTTTGAGGTGCAGCAGGCCAGATTTGGTGAGCTGGACGTGCCATTGCCTCCATTCCGAACCTTCAGTGTTCGGAATGGAGGCTTTTTGGTGAATGGGAGGAAAATGGGGAGGGGGATTTTGCTGCCTGTCATCCATTCCTCAAGCTCAGCACAGACTGAGGGAAGGATGACAGGCAGCAAAATCCCCCTTCCCATTTTCCTCCTGTTTGCCAAAAAGCCTCTATTCCGAACGCTGAAGGCTCGGAATGGAAGTGATGGCACATCCAGCTCAGCGAGTCTGGCCTGGTGCATCTCAAAAAAAGTAAGACCACCTTGAAAATAAACCCAAGTGCTTATTTTCAAGTCTAAAAGAAAATAAGACTCAGTCTTATTTTCTGAGAAACTCGGTAGATTCCTGGTAACTTCCTGGACAAGTCCTTGCAATTCTTTTTGACAAGACTTTGGAAATGGTTTACCATTGCCTTCTTCCTAAGGTTAAGAGAGAGTGATTGGATCATAGTCACCTAGCGGACTTTGTATCTGAGGCAGGTCTAGAACTCATAGTTTCCCATTTTCTATCCTGGTCAAATTGACATCAAATTGGCTCTCTTAAATTAACTAATTAAAAACAATTAGATTTCTATCTTACATTTTATTTAGTGGCCAAAGATGAGTTGTATTGCATCTCCATTTAACCCACAGAAACCTGAGGAGGTAGGTTGGTCTGAGAGTTTCCATGTTAGGACCTTCCTGAGTCTAGATCAATGCTATGGTACACTGGCTATTGCTGTAGGCTATTCAAGCAAGCTTTATTTTTATTAAATAAACGAAACAAAATTTTGTTAATCTTCATTAAATAAGGGGAAATAACAGGGTTTTCTTTCTCCACCCCACTGCAGTACATGTTTTTATGTCTTTCCAAATGTTTTAATAAGTTTTAAATTATGAATAACAATAGTTGCCTTTGCATTTAGTACTGAAATCTGCCCTAGGCATCTCAACTTAATATGTTAGTTGATTTGAAGCAATCATTTGCTTATGGATCTTGTGTTTGAACTGTAACCAGTATTATTTCTGATTCCTTAAACTGGATTAATATATATTTTCAATATTGCTGTCCCTCTCTAGAATTTTTTAAATTAGTTATGGAAAGAAAAACTTTTCTTCAAACTGAGTGGCTCTTGGTGGAAGTTTACAGAAATTGTAGTCCCCTTTTCACCTTTAACGTTATACAGTATCTGGTCCTAAACATTTCATTGACCAAACAAAAACCAAATCTCTTTCTGCTAAACTGGATTGTCAGCGAGACAGCACGAGTTATTAAAAAGAGGGAAGTAATGGAGAATTTATATCAAATTTATAACTAAGGATTCCTTTACTTCCAAATGACAGTCACTTAAATAATGAGCCAGCAGTGTCTCAACTACTAAAAAAGCCAACATACAGTAGTTCTTGGCTGCTTTAAAAGAGGGATAGAATCAAGATCACGTGAAGTGTTATTACCACTTCATAATGCCCTGGTAAGGCCATACTTGGTCGCCACAATATAAAAAAGATGTTGAAACTCTAGAAAGATTTCAGACAAGAGCAAGAAAGATGTATAGGGGGCTGAAGGCTAAAACATACGAAGAACAGTTGCAGGAATTGGGTATGTTTAGTTTAATGAAGGACTAGCAGTATTCCAATATTTAAGGGCCTGCCTGTTCTATCCCCCTCCGCAGTCTGGGAGACACGAGCGATGACTTAATTATCCGGCAACTATCAGCTCTGGCAGCAAACTAGCGAGCGTCTGACAAGTGTCTGTGTTATCTCTCTTGATGCTGATGAGTCAGCCAGGAAACCAGGAACAAACAGGACTTCAGCTCTAATTCTCCCTTTAAGCAGTTGATTTGCTTGCCACGAAGTGGTATAGCAGCCCTTGCTGCTTTTATATCCTGTGGGGTGTGGCTCCATGACTCAGCACTTCCTAGGCCTGCCCCACCCCTGCTTCTGTTGTTCCCGCCTCTCCTGCCTACGAAACCTAGGGTCCAGCCAAACCTGATTGCTATCAGCCGTGTCTGGAGGCGTGGCCTGGGGGGGAAGAGTCAGAGGACGGATGCCTCGTTATCTCCTCCACCTGGCCTGCCTCTGGTTCCTGGAGTTGAGCCAGGGAAGCCGGTGCTCCAGAGGTAAGTCCTGATGGCCCTTCCCCCTCACTTTCCGAATCACTTTCTGGCAGGGGGCCCGGCTCGGGGGGCGCAGACACAACACTGCCACAAAGACATGGTCAACCTATTTTTGTTCTGAGGGCAGGACAAGAAACAATGAATGGAAACTAATAATAGAGAGAACCAATCTAGAACTAAGGAGAAATTTCCTGACAGAACAATTAATTGGTGGAAAGACTTGCCTCCAGAAGTTGTGGATGGCTCCAACACTAAAGGTTTTTAAGAAGAGATTGGACAACCATTTGTCTGAAATTGTATAGGATTTTTTACTTGAGCAGGGGGTTGGACTAGAAGACTTCCAGGATCCCTTAGAACAATTCTGCTTATTGAGAACCCCCCCACCCGAACTAGGCTTTAAAAATATGATTATTAGAATCTTGGAATAACTTTATTGTCACTTTGAATGTACATTAATTGGCGTACATTAAAATGAAATGTTAGTTTTAACTTAGCCTTTAATTTTAAATTGTGTTCCTTCCTAAATCACAGTTATGGTCATGAGACAGTCAAACTTTCAAACACAACTATTGACCTATAATCCGTTGATTAAACAAAACTTTATTGAGTCTCTACTAATCCTAAAATTCAGAAGTCTCTGCTCAACCGCCACACGATCAAGTGCCATTGTGGATCTGGGTGGTAGATGGGACCCTGGCTGAAGGAGACCCTGTCGGGAGGTATCCTCCACAGTCTGGCAATCGACAGGCTGACCAGATCCATGAACCATGGATGTTTGGGCCAATGAGGCGCAATGAGTATGACCTGCCCCCTCATGCAGGATTCTCTGACCACCCTCGGTATCAATGCCAGGGGTGGGAATGCATATAGAAGTCCCCGGGGCCATGGGCAACGAAGGGCGTACACTCCATCTTACCCTGGTGCTGGGAACTTGGAGAAGAAGCGAGGCAGTTGGCTGTTTACCGGAGAAGCAAAAAGGTCCAGAACTGGCCGACCAAATCGATCCAGTATCTCCCTCAACAAGTCCAGGTGCAGGTGCCACTCCAAATGGTCTATGGTGGCCCTGCTCAGCCAATCTGCCTGGACATTTTTCGAGCCCAAAATGTGCTCCGCTCTGATGGACCATACATTCTTCTCTGCCCAGTGACATAGCAGCTCCACTTTTGTCGACTGAGTGCCCCCTTGTCTGTTTATATGTGCCTTTGTGGCCACATTGTTGGTGAGGAGGAGGATATGATGGCCCGCAATCTGTTCCCTGAATTCCTTGAGGGCTAAGTGGGCCGTCCTCAACTCCCAACCAATTTATGCTCTGCCATAAGTCCACCCGGGACCACTTCCCTTGTGCCATGATATTCTGGCAATGGGCTCCCCAGCCCCCCAGGCTGGCGTCTGTGGTTATAATCTGACACTCCTGTTCCCTGAAAACACAACCCCTGCCAGAGAGTGACTCAGAGAGTGAGGGGGAAGGGCTGTCAGGGCTGCCTTCTGCAGGGCCGGCTTCTCTGGCTCAGCTCCAGGAGCCAGAGGCAGGCCAGGTGGAAGAGGTGACGAGGCCTCTATCTCCTGTATCTCCCCCGCGCCCGGGAAACGCTTCCAGACCCAGCTGAGGACAATCAGTTCGGGTTAAATCCCAGGTTTCGTAGACAAGAGAGGCGGGAACAACAGAAGCAGGGGTGGGGCAGGCCTAGAAAGTGCTGAGTCACGGAGCCACACCCCACAGGGTATAAAAGCAGGAGGGGCTGCTATACTGCTTCGTGACGAACAAATCAAACTGCCTAGAGAGAACTTGAGCTGAAGTGCTGTTTATTCCTGATTTCCTGGTTGACACACTGGCATCAAGAAAGATAATAGAAAAACCTTGGCAGACGCTCACTGGGTTGCTGCCAGAGCTGATAGCTGCCGTGGACTCAATTGCTGGCTAATTGAGTCATTTCTCGTGCCTCCCGGACTGAGATGGGGGGGACAGAACATGCCTGCCATTGTAAAAACTCAGGTACTGACTGTGAGATGTTAAGATCGGAATGTGTAGGTAAGCTTCTGTAAGGTCGATTGAGGTCAAGAAGTCTTCCTCTCTGACATTTTATAAGATCGATTGGAGAGAATGAATCTTGAACTTCCGATACCTCAGATACCTGTTTAGGCCTTTGAGATTTAGAATTGGTCACTACCCTCCTGAGCCTTTCTGAATAACGAAGAGGATGGAGTAATATCCTTGTCCCGTCTGTTTGTCTGGGACTGGTTTTACCGTCCTGATCTCCAATAGATGGTGAATGGCGGTTTCCATGATCATTCTCTTTGAGGTGTCCCTTGATATGGGACAATGGATAAAAAACCTCGGAGGTGTTGCAAAAAATTCTATAGCGAGACCAAATCTTATGGTTTCCCTTACCCACACATCCGTAGAAATCTCCTCCCATTGGTCTACAAAAAGACCTAGCTGGGTCACCAATGGGAGCCCTTGTTCTGGAGTCATCGCGATCTCCGAAAGGGGCTATTGCCCCTCCCCGAAATGACTGTCTATTCTGGGGTTGCGATTGATTTTTATCCGCGAACCTCTATCCTGACTGATAATCTTGCCTGTAGAAAAAGCCTCTTTGTGATCTCTGAAAATTCTGTCCTGTATAGGGACGAAAATGAGGCCTTCGAAAGGGAGGTGAGTTACGGCGGTCCAACTGCCTAGCCAGAGATGGAAACACTCACTGTTTGTTCCTAGATTCCACCAACATTGGATGTAAGGACTCCCCAAACAAATTTTCCCCCTTAAATGGGGCTGATGCCAACCTTCACTTTCTCTTGGTGTCTGCCTGCCAGTGTTTGAGCCAGAGCATATGTCTGGCTGTGACTGATGCAGCGATGGCCCTGGCTCCAAACTTGGAGTTAAGCGTGGCGTCCGCTGTGAATTTGGTGGCTTAAATTTTATTGGTTTTAAATTTTTATTATTAATTTTTAGTGGGTTTTAGTTTTTATGTTCCAAAGTTTTAGGCCAATTATGTAATAAGTTTTTTAATTCGTATTTTAATTGTATATTACATTGTCTGTTTTACCTTGGCTGTACACCGCCCTGAGTCCTTCGGGAGAAGGGCGGTATAAAAATTGAATAAATAATAATAATAATAATAATAATCACCTTATTGAAATCCTGTTGTATTCTAAGGTCACTGAACGACACCCTGTCCTGCATTTGTTTCAACCATAGCAGTGGCGCTCTGGTGGAAAAAGAAGCCGCCTTGGCTATCTTAACAGCCCAGGTAGCCGCCTGGTGCACTGTATGTAGCGCCAGCTCCAGTTTTCTTTCCTGTGGTCTTAACACATCCTCAGTGAGGGTAGGAGAAGAAGATGCTAATGCCATCACTGGCTCATCAACCTCGGGGGTCTGAAGAAGCTTGGTGAGGGCCGGTGCCATATTATAGTACTTCTTGTCAAATGACGTGGGGCTGGGGTTAGCTCCTGGTGATGCCCACTGCTGTTGAATGACATCCATAAAATGCGGGTGGGTGGGTGCGCTGGGATAGCCTCCGCTTCCGTCATTGGTTTGGAAAAAAGCAGGTTTGAAGGGTCTTGTTCCCTACTAACATTGTCATTTCTAGAGGTGTTCGCACCCAAATGGGTTGAGCTCTTAGCCTTGTAAAGGAAGGCCTTGAATAAATGGGGCCTGAACAGACCCTTAAAGACTGGTTGGTCAGGTGTCAGGCCCTCCTCATTCGACAGCTCTTGGTCAATCTGTCCCTCATCCAGAGAGACCAAGTCCTCACTTCCCTCTGAAGAGGCCGAGGATTCTGGGTGGTGATATGATTCAGGGGCCTCCCGTTCCTGAAATGGTTGGAACCTCCCCTGGCGTGAAACTTCCGGCACCATAGAGCCGGAATCTGGTGGTTATAGTCTCTGCCCACCTTAAATCCTCTTTGCACCACTTCCAAGATCCATCTTTGGACCATCTGTGGCATATCCCCCACAGAATCCTTCAGCAGGTGGATTCCCGCTGCTGTTGGAGTGAACAAAGCTTCAGGTGGGGGCCTGCTACTCCTGTTCACCTCCCTACCCTGAGGTGGTGGTGAAAGGGACTGTATAGGTCTGGACGTGCGCCAAGCTGTTGCTCTCTTGCTTGGCTTTTCATGCCCAAATGGAAGCCCTGGCAAACACTCCCCACAGGGAGTCAGGCTAGCCACAGCGCATCTTCCCTGTACGCCCACACTACCTCCGGTGTCTATTCTCACGTTGCCTGGGCTTTCCGCTCTTTGGCTTCACTTCCAACCTGTGAGCAAGCAACGAAGTTTTTAGAGTGTTCTTGGGTCAACGGCCCTTCCCGCACTTTCAAAATGGCGCCTGATGTCAGTGAGGCTTGTGTATTTGGCCTCCTGACAGCTAAGTCCTTAGCGCCGGAAAAACGTTTGCTTGAGCAAACAGCGGCTCGAGCCAAGCTCCCTTAATTAGTCGCAGTAGTCTGCAATCCTAACTTCACCAGATTGCAAAGAAACATCAAGTTTGACCTGACTGCCTAATTATAGAAGAAAAGCCACAAGAGCTTTTCTTCCAGAAGTCTGTCTGAGCTCAAGACTGCGTCGAAACTGGGAGTGTCAGCAGAGGGTGTCTCTTCAGTTTAAACTCAGTCTGTAGAGCTATAGGAGAAGAGTCAACTCATGCCTGGAGTCTCGAATCCTCTACTTGGAAAATGGCTTCTACTCTGACTACTCTATTACCTCCCGTGGTCATTATGTTTCTCTGAAATAATTGCCCAATTGGTCACAGATTGTCTAGTTAAAGTTTAAATGTCTGTTGACTAAATTATATGGTGTAATGCTTGATTTGTGCAGTATTGGGATTTTAAATCAGGCAAAGAAACTTCGATTCTGATGTAGCCTCCTTTGACGTACCTGTCAGTAGTCCTTAAGGAATGGTGTTTTTTCCATGGCTTGAACTGTACAAGGGTTCAGGAAAATATGAACTATGAATTTATTAGAATAGAACAATTTATTTCTTGGTTTACTCCTAGTTCCTGATTTCTGTTGGAAAACTTAAATAGTAATTATAGAATCTCTGAAAATTAACATATTGATAATATAACATTGAGAATTTTCTTTTATTATAGTATTGTAATTAGGTGTTTTTTATTGTGACTGCAATTTTTAAAATGATATTTATAAGCTGTATTCCATGTGAACCCATGCACTGTTTGATGTGGCTGAAAATGTAAAAGCCTTTTTATTTATTTATTTATTTATTTTATTTATTTGCCTTGTTTAATATTCAGTTACCATAGAAATTTGTTGAAATACATACTGCTGCAGCTAGAATTCAAGCATTCAGTTCAGTTCTTATAAACCATTTACCTGTGCTTCTAACTTTAGTGCTGTAACTGAAGTATGGTCATAACTCTCATTCTTATGCCAGAAAAGTGCTATTTTTTTGTGTGGTTTATGATCTAGTGGTTCCAGTGAATGGATTATGACTACATTCAGTCTTTAAGATACCATATTTTTCGGTGTATAAGATGCACTGGAGTATAAGACGCACCTTAATTTTGGGGGAGGAAAACAAGAAAAAAAGAATTCTACCTCTGCTCATTGGCCCGCTGCAATTCGCAGAGCCATGTTTCAGCCGATGGCCAGTTTCCCTCCAAAATGCTTTGGTGAACCAGCGAGGAAAGCATTTTCAGGTGGCAGCGCCAGCTGCACTTTTTGGATTCGGGGAGGAAAGCGCTTTGTGTAGCGTAGCAGGGAATGGGGGTGGGGGATTTATCGGTCATTTGAAGGGGAGGGGGAAGCTGCACCCAGATAAAATCTCCACCGTCAAGCGGGTCTCGGAGGACGTGGCTGTCTACTTCTACAAGAGAAACAGGGGAGGACCCAGGCTGACAGGTGGGGGGGGGCACTTTCCTGGAAGCTGCCGGCATTGGCTCTTTCCTCAGTGAAAGCCCTCTACAAGGATTGCACGGTGGAGAGGTGCCGGGTGCTGTGGCTGAAGAGCCAATTTAGCAAGTACTACAAAGCCGCATAGCATAGCATAGCAGGGAATGGGGGCGGGGTTAGGATTGCAAAGGAAAGCGCTTCGGGGAACCAGGGAGGAAAGCATTTTCAGGTGGCAGCGCTAGCTGCACGGCATGCTTTTGGATTCAGGGAGGGAAGTGCTTTGCATAGCATAGCAGGGAATGGGGGCGGGGGGTTGATCGGTCGTTTGAAGGGGAGGGGGAATATACACACTCTTAATTGCACGTGCTGTGGTCGGCGTTGGAGGAGGAGAGGCAGAGGAGTGGGGGTGCTGATGCTTTGGCCCTCTGCCACTCCCCCCCCCCTCAGGCTGCCCCGGATAAGATTTCCACCATCAAGCTGTTTTGAGGAGATTGCAGACAGCTTTATAGTACTCCCTAAGTTGGCTCTTCAGCCACAGCACCCGGCACCTCTCCACCATGCAGTCCTTGCAGAGGGCTTTCACTGAGGAAAGAGCCAAAGCCGACGTTGTCCAGGAAGGTGCCCCACCTGTCAGCCTGGGTCCTCCCCCATTTCTCTTGTAGAAGTAGTCAGCCATATCCTCTGAGACCCGCTTGATGATGGAGATTTTATCCGGTGCAGCTTCCTCCTCTTCAAATGACCGATCAACCCCCCACCCCATTCCCTGCTACACTATGCAAAGCGCTTTCTTCTCCGAATCCAAAAAGTGCAGCTGGCGCTGCCACCTGAAAATGTTTTCCTCGCTGGTTCACCAAAGCATATTGGAGGGAAACAGGCCACTGCCTAAAATGCGGCTCTGCGAATTGGATTGGGCCAATGGGCAGCGGTGCTGGAAAGGAGGAACGTTTTGCTTCAGGGGCTCCCAGGTGCGGAGAGGGCTTAGGCGGTGGTGGCAGCTCCTCACATTGCTGGGGAGTGAAATCATTGGGGCCATTGTCTGCCCTGAGCTGCCCGCTGGGCGGCCAGATGGGGAACCAGCTGCGAACCATGGGGCCCGCCTTGTTCGCCGAAGCCGCCAGTCAGATTACCCCACCCACAGACCATCCTGAAGAGGCTTGTTTCTCAGGCTGTGCCCTGACCCAGATCCCCTCTGCTTGGAACCGTCCAAAAATGCAACACACAGAGGTCGAAAATGTCCAAAGCGTGGGGGCTGGTGGGTGGGCGGGGCTACATTTGGAGTATATGACGCACACAGATTTTCACCCTCTTTTTGGGAGTAAAAAAGGTGCATCTTATACACTGAAAAATACGGTAGTTTCATCCTGCTCATCCTCTGTTACACACGTTCCTTCATTTCTCTGTATAGAGGATAAAACAAATGGACACAGTGTCCAGGTTCAGAGGGACAAAGTAGAAGAGGATATAAAATGGCTGGAACAAGAAGGCCCATCATTCTTATAAAATAGTACTAAATGTGGCTCAATATTTTTGTTATGTTTCACTTTATATATAAATTCAGCTTCTACTATTTGTCTGAATGAATTTTGGAATCTATAGAAATTCATTTACACACACACAACATCCTTGTATTGTTCTTTGGAACCTATTGGTTTTATAGCCGGCTATTCCCTTTTTTTTCAGTTATATGCTTGTTCTTGTGCATGGGTGATTTTTCTTTAATCCATTCCTTCATTTTATCAACTTTCTGCCTCATATCTCTTTCCTTGTATAGAGGTCTATTAGATCTTATGTTGCCTTTCAGTAGTTCTGAAAGTGATTTTCACTAATAGAGGATCATAAAAATGGATACTATCTGTCTACTTTTGTGACATTTATATAGAATTATGTTTGCTTTAGAAATGTAACATTTAAGTAATAGGAATATTAGTCCTTATTTATAATTTTTTGTTTATGATTGTACTAGATTTCATTTACTGGGAAATAAAAGTTCAACTTCATTAGATCCAGTTTATGACCTATCCAAACAATTTTTCTCTTCTACTCCCTAAATAATAATTTGAAATTACAAGTGCCTCTACAGAATAGGAAAACTCTTTTAAATCTATATAAACAAGACTGTGCAGGCGGAAGGAAAATACCTTAGAGTAATTAATGCTTTAACAATTGCAAATGTAATGATTTGTTAGATTCTGGGAGCTACTGTATCTTGTCTGTCAGCTCTTATGAACTACTTTGTAGCTCAAAGTCATTAAAATAATCCAACTTTTGGAACAGTGGCATCTACTTAGATTACAGCAGGGTGGATAAAAATCGATCTAAAAAAAATTAATCAGATTTTTTTATTTTAATTGGATTTTTTGATTTAAATCAGATTTTTTTGATTTTATCAAATTTATTTTAATAAAATGCTTTTAGAGTAAAAATCTATCTAAAGATAGTTTTCTATTTAAGTTACATTAATAATTTAATTTATTCAGCATGAAATGGAGCTTTGTTATGTACAGTAGTGGCCAAAATTGTGGAAACCTTTTGGGAAAAGTGTATTTTCTAAAACTTGCTAATAACACCACTTTTTTTTGCAGTAGTACCATAAAATTATATAACAATGGAAAGATAATTTAATAAAGAATGTAATGCAATAACTTTTATGAAGGATTTACTATTAGAATAGCAGTTACAGTATAAAGAAAAAAGTGAAACACGTAGAAAAATGAGATATACAAAAATTTTCACCATAGAAAAAAGCAAGATATACAAAAATTATCATATCAGTTAATACTTAGTTGGGAAACTTTTAGCATGAATTATGGCCTTACGTCTTCCCATGGAGTGAACCAAGTCTTTTGGTTCTGCAGCTGTTATAATGTGAAACCAAGATTGAATGATTGCTTCTATTAACTGGGTTTTATTGCTAGGTTGCTTCTGACTAACAAGTTTCTTTAGTCGGCTCCATAGATTTTCAATTGGGTTAAGGTCTGGTCCATTCCAGTAATGGCATATGATTATCTTGAAACTCCAAAAAAAAAGTGGCTCTATTAGCCATCAAACCTCAAAAATATACTTTTCCAGAAGGTTTCCACAATTTTGGCCACTACTGTAGCATGAGGCTCTATATTCTGCAATATTGGGACTGTCGGTGAGTAAACAGTGGGTCAGAGGAGGAGTCTCTGTGGGACAGATATGATAGTTGCTCTTTATAAATTATGATTTAAATCGAGTTGAATTAAATCAAGCCTTTTTACTAGTGATTAAATCAGGATTTAAATTGATTTAAATCAAATCCACCCTGGATTACAGGTTATATATAAATTGGAGAGACAAATTTTATATTACATATAAATATGTGCAACAACTATTTTATTTTAACAAAGAACAGCTTTGTGAAATGAAAATTTACAGATGTGAGAACTCTGGGTTTGTATAAGTGCGTGTGCATGTAGATTTCAGTTTCTGGGATATCTCCGTTGTCAAATCCTGAATTTCCCATTTAAGATTGCAAAAGTGTCTTTGCTTTTTAAAATTATAATTAACACATATATTTATATACGAAACCGCCCCTTCTTGTTTCCATTCTTGTTTCAAGGCAAAACTTTATCTCTATATAGAAGTGTCATCTCAGAAGGTGGCAGCACGTGACATACCTTTTCTGCACTCACCTTTTAAAAATGTGACCATGGAATCTTTGTAAGTGGCCTACTGCTTCAAGCCTTGTGATCATCACTTCCAAATAGTCCCAGTTTACTGTTTAGTTAATCTACAGGAGACTATTTGTATCACTTTCCCCCTACAAAGTTACTTAAAACCACTGTATTCTTGTTATAATTGATGAAATACAGTAGATTTAAGCATTTTTTCCTGTGGCTTTTCCTTCTTTCCTACCAAATTCATTACATTTTTTTTTTTTTTTGGCAGCTGGCAGCAGAGGGACAATGATTTTAAGCTCATTTCATGTAGAAAGAGAGAATTTTTCTTTCTCCTCCTGGAAAATATGTATGTGTGTATATGTATATATGTGTACACACAAAAAAACCCCATAAGGAGAGTGTGTGCACATAAAAAGAAATGGTTGTTGTATCTGTGTATGCTATTCTTGTACGTAAATACAGAGACTGAAATTTTGGCCTAGTACTTAATACATTCCTATGACAGCTTCTCAGTGACTTTCTAACTTCAAATTGCAACATATCTCTTGATATGTACAATAAATGTGAATGAAACCTGGGAAGGTGGTAGGGGAGAAGGATTTCAGTTTATTTGAGAAGAAGTAACACAGGCCAGATTGGGGGGAGGGGTGCTCTGAAGGAGTTATTTCAAGGACATTGACAATTTATGCACTGCACATCTGCCTGGGAATTTACAAGACTAATTTTTATCTTAGCTACCATTAAAGATGTCTTTTCTGAAATTGAAGTAGTTTCACTACATAGCTACTACATGAGCTACTACATGAGGTTCACCAATATTTTATAAAAAGTAGTAAATTTATAGCCATTGTCACGAAAGACATGCTTCTGAATACTTCCAGGCCTCACTGCTGCCGTCACCTCTCATGGTTTCATTACTGCTAGCTACAAAACAGCTAATCAGGACTCCAAATATTTCCTTGTAACTTACAAGGTTAATTTATCAATGTGGACTTTCGTCTCAATAGTTTGTGCCCATCTGATCTAAAATGTGAATGTCTAGTGGGATTACCTATTCTTAGTCACCATGTGTAAAGTTAATCAGGATGCTAAGTTGCTAGGAACATCTTTAGCAGCATGCCTGGGGGCTACAACAGAGGAAAAACTGTCTTTATCGTACCACCCTCTTGAACTATTGTACATAAAAATAACAACACAATTTTAGCCCCTGGAAAGATTTAAGGAAAACATTAAATTGTGTGGCTTTGTTATGAAATAATTTATTATACTAATATAAACATGTTTGGTCTCTATTCTGTTTTCAAGTTACTTATTATATTGAGACAGATTTTAAGCATAGATAAATAATGTATTTTAGTTGACTGCTTTCACTGTCCCTAAAAATTTATCTTGAAAACCTGTTCTTTAGATTGTTGGTTTATGATACTATATTTTAAACTGTATTTTATCTATTTTAAAATATGTTGTATATGGATGTCATTGGGTGTCTATATAAACAGACCTATGTACAACTATGTTAATCCATCAGTGGAATGTGTTATTAAGAACCAGTTTCTTTCTGATTCTGTAGCTTTCCTAGATATGCTGCAGAGGTTGGTAATCTGGGGTATGGAGAAAGCCAAGGAAGTTAATCTGACTATTTTCAGGGCAATCTTCTTGCATGATATTAATTTGTAATGTGACTTTAATTACGATAGGTTTAGGAGCATATTTTTAAAAGATATTAAATTCATTTTTCAGCAAAATGTAGGAGACTAAAATTAAAAAAAATAGTGACAATTTACTACATGAGGAGAGTTTCTTGTTAAAGGCTGGTACAGTAGTGATGGTTGAGTTCATGATTTTGGGTGCACAGCAAGACTGTTGTTTTACACAACCTTTGTTATTTAAAAGTGTATACTTTATCAAGATTAATAAGTCTTCAATATTTAGATTATATGTGAAATATTAAGTGTATCTTGCATTATAATATGATACATAGCAAGAGGGAAAGAAAGTATTCTTGATTCAATTATTATATGATGACAGATTAATTCTACAGAAAATATGAATATTAGGAAAACAGTAAATAGTTAGAAACATCCAGTTAAAATAGAGGCAATAAATAAAACATGGGTGTCCAACTGTCTGGCTTGCCTGGACTGCATTAAATGAAGAGGAATTGTCTTGGGCTGCCTATAAAATATAACTAATAATGTTGGTTATAAAAATAGCATAATGTTAAAAGTTTATAATCTTGTGGGGCCGCATTACTAGCTATTTAGGGCTTCATGTGGCCCACAGGTTGGACATACATGTATTAAAAAATTGCAGATACATTAAATCATCGGTGTTAATAGTACTATGAACGAAGAATATTATATATAGCCCAATAATTCTATTTTCATTAAATATATAGTTTCTGTGCAACTTTTATTTGAGAACAGTTTTCCGACAATCAGATTTAATGGCAATAGTTTGCTGCTAAAATGGCATCCATTGACATTTCTTTATTCTCACACATTTCTTGCACAACTTCAGATCTGCTTCATATGTTGGGGGAATTTCAGTAGGGCAGAACAAAGGACTATCCTATTTTATGAAATCTGTTTTTACAACTTTCAGTATAGGCAGTATGAGAGTGTAGAGACAAAAATGCCAAACTAGAATTAAGTAAGTATAACTGTAAATGTAGTTAGTACAGAAGCTCAACATCATCACATTAGTTGTTTTTCTTATAGCATAACATTCACTAAATGTCAAATTTATTTTTAGATAAATGAATTGGTGGATGCCCGAGATGTCACTATTGGATCCTGGTTCGAAGCTCATATAGAAAATGTAACTCGAGCAACAAAAGGACATAAAAATGGAAAAGCTCAAGGAAAGAGTGGCAGTAATTACAAAAGGACTAATGGAAACTTGAGCCAAGATCATTCTAGAGAAAATACAAATAATTTGGACAATACACCTTCCACATCTTATACAGATTATATGGATACTGAAGATATTATTTATCATATCAAGTATGATGAGTAAGTGCTGCTGATATTATTATGAGGATACCATTGCGTATGTGATTGATATAAGATAAGAAAATGAGATCCTTAAAACAGGTTCACATTTTGAGTTCAAAGGAAATAGTATTTTAAAAGTTGTGAAACATGTCTGATTGATATATTATTTTTTAATAATAGTTTGGGGGAAAGTTTGGCATAGTTTGGGGGAAAGTTTGGATATAGTATTTACTTTGGGTTTTTTTCCTTTTAAAAGTTCAGTTGGCTGTGTGAGACATGAAGCCATATTCTGTACTGTAATTAGAATGAGGACGGATATGTTTCTTATGGAAGTTATCAATGTAGTGAAATCAACACTTACTTAAAATATTGAAAGGTACCAAAGAAAAATTGAGATACTCTTTTTTAAGATTTGGGATTCTTATAGGAAACTCATTTTGCCAGTGTTTATGCCAGTGTGTTTGAGCTGAGTAAACATAAAAATCTTATTTCCTTTTATTCAAGGAAGCAGATAAAATCTATATAAATAATTTACCATGAGTAATACCAAAGGGAGATGTAAAAAATTTACTGGATTTATTACAAACTAAAGCACCTACAAAAATCCTGTGTCTACAACCAGAATATTTTACATTATTGCATTGCATTGCATTACATTATATCATATTTTATGCACACATACCCCCTAAAGTTTTTGTTGCCTATTTTCTGTCCATTATACAGAAAATACTTATTGTTAGGTTAATTTTATTTTAAGATAATAGAAAGCTTATTTTACATTATTTAAAGCAACATTCCACTAGTTTATGCAAACCTACATCATTATTCCAGAGGCCATATAAAAAACAAAATTCATCTCCTTCCTGCAAATAGGAGCAGCAATAGGAGATGGATGAAAAGACTAAATAATAAAATGCTTGAAAAAAAAGGTCAAAAATTATATATTTTTTTTCATTTTCATACCGGGGTTTTTTTGGAGTATAAGATGCACCGGAGTATAAGACGCAGCTTAGTTTTTGGGGAGGAAAATAGGGGAAAAAAATCTGCCTACCAGGTATTCATCTGGCTAGCGTTCTTAGTCTGGTCAGCTTCAGCACATTAGTTTGTTGGTTTTCAGCACGCGCCACGCTTTTTATCCCCTGCTTAGGGATAAAAAAACAGCTTCTAAAGCACAGCTGATCTTTGGAGAGAGAAGCAATGAGAAAAGCAGGTGAAGCTCGGAAGATGCTTCACTCACTAGCGCCTCATTAGGGCTGAAAAACAGCTTAAAGCACAGCTGAGATGGAGCAGCAATGAGAAAAGCAGGCAAAGCACAGAGATCGCTTCATTCGCTAGCACCTCGTTAGGTCTGAAAAAAAGCTTCTAAAGCACATCTGAGAGTCTGCTTCCTTAGGGCTGAAAAAAAGATTCAAAAAAGCTACATTCGGAGTATAAGACACACCCAAATTTTTAGCCTCTTTTAAGGGGGGGAAGTGCATCTTATACTCAAAAAAATACGGTAAATTTTTTCGGTGCTAAATGAATCTGTATTTTGCAGCTTAGTGTTTTTCATACCTTACAGCATTACAGTAGGTATTAAAAGTAAATAAATAGGTATTACAGTATTTGCTAGGATTTCAGTAGAGTCAAATAATAAGTTAAGTACAAAGAAGAGCTGAATTTTGAATAACCAATGTTAGTGGTTATTTGCATAATCAATGTTTATCTCAATCTAATATTTTTGTGAAACCATAATTTGATTAGGTAATTTAAATGGAATTAACTGACTGGCTTCAGTTTGGTGTTTTAAGTGGATTCTTCAAGTATGTTTCAAGGCTCTTACTGTGCCAATGAAAGTTTTTCATGTAAAAAGTTTTTTATTTTTTTTCACACACATCAACATACAATGCATTTTTTCTGAACAGAATATTGGCCAGGTTTCAAATTTATACAGCTTTTCGTTCTCTTCCAACACACTTTGTATACTTACATTGATATATTTTACCATTTTTCTCTCTCATTTTTATTTTCCTTCTTTTATTTTTGTTGTATCTCTAATCTTACCCCTTGTCCTAAATTCTAATCATTTATCAACTTTCTTCTTCCCCCCCCCCCGCTCTCCTTACTCCCTCTAAATTAAACCCTTTATTTCCCAATTAATGTTTATAAACCTTTATACATACTACTTATCAAATATTAGTCATTCATATATTTGCATTTCAAAAACAATTCATTTTGTATTAACCATAGTCAGAAAAAAAGATAGAAAAAAAACCTCAGTTAATTTTCATAGTATCATTTCTAATTCCATAATTACATTTTAAGATTTTTTTATAGTTTCAAATTCCATTATTAATATTTAAACCATTCAATATATTGTTAGCTATTTTTTATGCTTTCAAATTCCATTATTAATGTTTAAACCATTTAATATATTGTCAGTTATATTTTTTTTATTTTCTTCTTTTCTCTTTTTCTCCTTTTTTTTCTTTTTCTTTTCTTTCTCTTAAAATCTTTACTCTCTTTGCTTGTCCTGTCTTTCCATCCACTCTCCTCTTCCCCCTTTCCCTTGTTCTTATATTCTCACTGTTAGTCCCAATGTGGTCTTTTAACTTTATATTTTTTTTCCTCCCCTCTTTTTTTCTCTTTGTCTCTTTCTTCCCTCAGTATTTTATCTGCCCTCCTAGTTTGCAATGTTTTTCCAGCTGCTCTCCTTATTCCCCTTTTAATAATTCTTTTGCCACTGTCAATCCCAGTGTAATCTTTTAAGTTTTTTGTGTTTTTTCTCTTCCCCCCCTTCTTTCTCCCTTTCTCTCTTTCCACCCTTTCTATTTTTATCATTTTTTTCATCATTACTCCCTAATAGCATTACAGTATTTTTTTCCTGCGCCATTCCGTATTTGGGTTGTATTTCACCTTCTTTAGTTATCAAAGTCAAACAGCTTGCAGACACACAAATCCTCCCCCAAAGTTCACACCAGTCTTATCACTTTAAAGAAAAACTTTTTCCAAAGCATATGTTGATCATTGTATTTTTTCCCTCTGCCTGAGGGTGTCTCTCTCCAACCCACAATTCCAATTAACAAGCTACAAAAGTATCCATTTTGTTTTTAAAACCACATTTTGCTTCCCCCCCCCCCAAGAATTCAATTTAAAGTCTGTGTCCAAAACTATTCATTTTAAAATCCAGTCTAAATCCAATTTAATGGGGAAAAGGGAGAATAAAAAGAAGTTTCACCAGGTTTTAGTTATAGTTCCCCCGACTCTTCCTTTTATAAACAAAAGGCATTCTGAAAGTTCTCAAGCCTCTCCAAATCTGTTTATGGGGTTTTTCCCTGTCCTTCTTCTGTTTTGGGTATCACAAGTTATATTCCAAAAAAAAAAAAAAAACCCAAACAAACAACCAAATTCCCTTTCGGGCTTTAGGGTTGGTATTTCTGTTTTCTTTTTTCCTTGTTGTATTCACTCAATTTAGCCGCTATTTCACCGCTGGGACACCTTTTACTGAATTAAAGTTAATTCCTTTTTCTTGTGAGTTGGTATTCACTCACCCGGCTTCAGTATTCCATCCAAATCACCACTCCTGCTCAAAATCTTGGTTCGGTTGCCCCAGCTTAATGCTGCCGCTATGGCCACCTCCCCTGTCTCCAAGTCAAAGAGTTTTCTCTACCTCCGAGGAATTTGTTGGTTCCTCCTGGTCTTCCGAGATGTCTGTCTTTCTTCCCTGTCCCTAGAGAACGGATCTGGTCTGAAGACCTCTTGGCATCGGTTCATCAGCCTGGGATTTCGCGAAGCTCATAGGAGCTCACTATTCCCCAACTCTTGCCACGACGCTTCCGGTCGAATCCAAGTTTTTAACAACTTATTCCCATGCTGTTTTACAAATAGCTTTACATATTTTGCTATATGATATGGTGTATGTTATTGAAGAAGTGTGTTCAGAATCATCTTGTGCAAACATTTAGTTTCATAATTCTTTGGAGTTTGCTCCATTTTATTAGTATTAGATGTATATTAACATTTATAATTTGACAAATCAACTACAATATAACCCTGGATGTATACCAAGTTAAGTTGAAAATTTTCTCAAGAAGTTGTAATTTGTGCAAGAATTATTAGAGGATGCCTTTCTCATAGATATTTGTTCAATAACCTGTATACTTGGTTCATCTTAATCACATTTACCCAAATATCTAAAAATTTCTGGATTGTCTGTCTCTTAATATGCTCACTAGATTTGCCTCAAAATGATGGAAAATAATCCTGTGAATTATTATACTGAGATAAACAAAGGAGTAAGAACAGAACCTAAAATACCATTCCTTAAAATGATCATAATTAATACTATCATCAGGCATGGTCTGATAGTTTCCAATTTATCGAATAACCAGACAGTTTCTAAAGTTTATTTATTATAAAATTACATTAGGGATAATGATTTATGTTTATTTATAACATAGCAACTGCATATAAAAATATCTGGGATTCTGCTTTTCTGCTATAATTCCTTAAAGCCATGATGGCGAACCTATGGCGTGCGTGCCACAGGTGGCACATGGAGCTATTTCTGCGGGCCCGTGGGCCCGTTGACCTAGGTCCACTGTGCATGTGCGGGCCTCCTGTCGGCCAGCTGATTTTCAGGTCTGCCGCGCATGCAGGAGATGCATGTGGATGCCCATGCCTCCCCTCCCAGGAGTCTCCATGCAGCCCTTTTTGGATGCCAGGTAAGTACAGGGCTCGTGTGGAGGCTCTGGGAAGGAGAAAAATGGGCCTACCAGAAGTCCAGAAACAGGCTGTTTCCGGCCTCTGGAGGGCCAGGGGAGGCCATTTTCTCCCCCCTGGAGGCTCCAGAAAAGCCTCCGGAGCCTTTGAAGGGTGAAAAACAGGCCTCCCAGAAGTACCGGAAGTCCAGAAACAGCCCATTTCCGGCCTCTGGAGGGCCAAGGGAGGTAATTTTCACCCTCCTGGAGGCTCCAGGAAAGTCTCCGGAGCTTCTGGAGCCTAAGGAGGGCGAAAAACGGGCCTACTGGAAGTTGGAAATGGGCCGTTTTTGGCCTCCAGAGGCTTCAAGGAGGCCTGCTAGGCCCAAAACGGGCACGGGGTGGGGTTGTGCGTGCATGCGTGGGGGAGCTTGGGAGAGGTCGCATGTTCATGCGCAAGGGCGGACAGTGTGCAGGGTGCATGCGTGTGCACAGGGGGTGGGGCGTGGATGGGGGGCATTACATTATAAGTGTGGGCACGTGCGCACACACGTTTTTGGCACACGAGGAAAAAAAGGTTAGCCATCACTGCCTTAAAGTGTCAAACTGTAAGTTTCTGAAAGTTAGAGGTAAGGCTGAGTTAAACATTAAAAAGAGAAAGAAAAAAATGTATTGTTGGTGCATACCTCAGTCTAAATGTATTGAAATAAAAGTTGTCAATAACAATTATTCATGATTTAGGAATTAAGTATACTGTAGCAATATAAAATATAAAACTTAGGAAAATCTTAGTTGAAGTAGGAAGGGGATTCTATTGTAATACAAATCTTTTTTGCTTTTTTAGGCAAAATAGTTTTGAGCACCATATTATGTAGCAAACCATTTATATAAACTATTTATAAACAACATAGGACTGAGCTTTTGAAAAAGAAGGATCTGTTGGCATTTGTAGAAATTTGAGACATGCCTAATTCGATTTAAAACATCATATGGAAGAAGATTAATTTCATTTTAATTATCTGTTTACTTTCTGACTCCATAAAACTTTAGACCAAGATAGATTTTGATTATGAAAATAATGACTAAAATATACTGAAATATTAATACAAGATAACCACTAAAATTGATGGAAATGTTAATGCAGGTGGGGAATCTCACAGATCTGTTGGATTCAAAGTTCCATCAGTCCCAGTCATCATGATCAGTGGCAGAAGTGATTGGAATTGGTTCTTGGCTATTATAATAATTCAAATCTCTTGTTAGCTTGACTCTACTGTCTTGTATGTTTCACTGAATACGTTTCTTCCAATAGATTTTGTAGGAAATCTGTATTATTGATATGTGATGCAATATCAATAATGAAGTTCAGCATTCATTTCCTGGTTATATTGAACATCCTAAATGTATAGAAAGTAAGCTACATGCTGTGTAGATATTCTGTGTGTAAACAAACTATCAAGCTTTTCTGCTTATTTGTCAACAATAGGAACAGCCCAAATTAATCCACTGCAGGAAGAAGACCTCTTTTGCTCTTTTCAACTTCTTCAGCACATTGCAATTTGTTTTTAATTTAATCTGTCAGCACTATAAGACAGACCAATAAACACACACTACTACGGCAATAGTAGAATCTTTTAAGTCTGAATGTACGTACTTCCTTCCTCCCTCTTTTACCTTTAACTGAATGGGGAGGGTGCTGTTAGAAGCTTTTTCATAAATTTCTTTCTTGGTAGGGGCTCAGGCTTTCATTTTATGTGATTGTTGCCGTAGCAACAGATCTTTTCTTTATTCATCAAGGCCATCCTCTATATTGACTACAGCACCTTTAAATTGAGTACTATATATTTTTTAAAATGTCAGTCAGTCTCCATTCAAGGATTGCTGTTGTCGTCCATTGTTGATCTATTCATCCTGTAATATGGCTGGCTCATTTGCAATTTCTAGTGAGACTACCCATTTTATTAGGTCACATGCATATGATTATACTTTTAGTCTTGTCATGATGTCATGAAGCATTTGCTGTTGAATATAGCATGAGATTATCCAAATCTCTTCAACCTAGTTTCAAAATGTAATCCGTTGATGTGGCCATAACTATTGATCTTTTCCGGTTCATGATTTTCAAATTTTATTGGCAAAAGTTGGGAGTAGTTGTTGAACATGATTTGTATCATTTTCAGATTCATTTTCAAACCTGATTAATTGCTGCTGATATATAATTTATTAATTTATACATTTATTAATAAATATATAATTTATTAATTTTGAGAGCCAGTCAAGCTGGCTGAAGAAGAGCCTCGAACACGTACAGACTGAGACCACTGATTCTGAATGATGACGTTGGAATACAGTCCCCATGCAAGAGGCAATGGCTTGGTCAATAAGAATTTGCAGACCTTTGGGTAGATCTCTGAAAGGGTCAGAGGAAGGCCTAATAACTGAAAGTGAAGCGCCTGCTGAGGCCGCCACAGCTCAGTGGTTGCTGGTACTGATGGAGTTAACTGGCAATCAAAGTGATTCTGAATGGGGCCCTGTTCCCCAGGAGTCAGCAAGGCTGGACCCGTGGAAGTCTCTCCTGCCCCTTCAGGGGACCAGGCCTGTGGTGATGGAGTGTGAGTTTGAGATTGATGAGAAGGAGGATTAATGGCATGGGATCGAACTTCCCTTGCAGCCAGTTTTAAGACAGATTTGGAGACTTGCCTGTCTAAGGACTTGTGTCTCTGTTTGAGGTCTCTGGCTTCTGTCTTAGAAATATGCTTGCGCTTGCAGGAAGCCTTACTGCCAGTGGAGATTCCAGCACCTGTAGAACAATCCACCATTTTTGACCAAGATGGCGTCCAGAGTTAGATAGGCCTCAAAGGCACCACAAGGCAGGCCAAACAGTGGCAGCTGTGCTGGTGAAAACCGGGCTAGCCAGCACATTCGTGAGCAGGGCAGATGCTGCTCAAGGGGCAGCTTGGCTAGGTCAGATCTAGATCATGCCGGCTCCCAACGCCAAAGGCTATATGGTTTAAGTCAAGGCTAGACTGGCAGACGGCTTGCAGCTCTGCACCAAGCCGCTTCGTTGCTGCTGCTTCCCAATCCTCTCGGTGGTGGTAGAGCGGCAAAAACTAATCAAAATGCCTGTTGCAGTGCTTCAAAGGACTGCCCTACAGCTGATTCACGGTAAAAATGCTGTAGGCGGCGGCCGGGAGGCACGATCCCAGAGCTGCTGCCGGAATGTAGCTGCTCAAGAGAGTTGGTGATATAGCTTTGGGAGCTGCCACTGCCTCGTTGGTGGCGTAGAGGGCCCAAAGGGTGCCCGCCAGAGGTGAGAACGGACATGGCAAAGCTGCTGAAAATGGCGGCCGCCTGGAGCGATGCTAAGTGCTGGTAGACCAGTACGCTCCAAAAATAGAAAGGGTAGACCAATACGGCTCTGCTGGATCTTAGAAGCAAGCCTGGTAGACCAGTAAATTGCTAAAATCCTAGAATAAATTTGGTCAAAAAACTCAAAGTGACTGTAAAGGAATCAAACGGAAATGGGCTGAAAGCCAGATCTGCTAAACATGTTTTTCTCAGGCCAACTGAGTCAAAACTGGGCCTGAGAGGAAGAAACAAGGGGCGTGGTCAAAAACTATGACTCAGTCTCTAGGCAGATCTGACTGTAGCAACCCATGTCTGGATGATGCCACAGCCTCACTGGAGAACAAAAATTGCCCTTGTATGCCATCAGACTGCTTTAAAGGATGTTCTGAGTTCTGTTGCTCTGTGCCAACATATTTAGTTCTGCTCTATCTCAGTGCATCCAGAGAGCACAGTCAACTGGATGTTTGTCTTTGACATTGTTTTCTGCAGTGTTAGTATTTTGGAAATGTACTAATAAAATATATCAGTTTGGATTCTTGTGAGCTTTCTTTATGCTGCTAATTCTTCTGAAGCATTAATCCTTGCTTAAATTTTTCCACTATATAACATGTCTATAACAAATGCTTCATCTAAATAAAATCCAGGATTACTGGTTATTATAATTCAAGAATCTATGCAAAATCATGTTGCATTTTTTCATTTTGCTTCCTTATTAAATACTTTATTCATAACATCACCCAGAAATCTGTATGCATATTCTACTTTCAGAAAGCAGACGTTAGTGAGAAAATATGGCATCTCAGAGAATTAAATGTTTTTATCATTGCTAATTTATATTACCAAAGAACAGATAATTAGCTTGCAGTATCAACTTATTCATTAGAGCAAAGTAAATCCGGATGATATCCTTTGAATTTTCCCTCTTTTCTACAGTAATTTTCATCCTAGAATATTAAGCTTACCTTTTTACTGTTCTCACTGAAGGTTTTTCAGTTTGCTAGAGGAATCAAATTCTTTTCAATATTGTAATCTTTCTATTATACCCGGTTAGACAATTTTCCCCCATAACAGTGATGGCTAACCTTTTCCGAACTAAGTGTGCGTGTGCGCCCGAACCCTCAAAATGCAATGCACCAGGCCCCCGCGCATGCCCCATGTGCCCCATGCCCCGTGCATGGGTGCATGCCACCCGCACACGCCCCACCCTCTGTGCATGAGCCACAGAGACCTGAAGACCAGCTGGCTGTTGGGAGGTGGGTGCGCGCATGCATGGCAGAGCTGAACTGGGGCGACAGCTCGCATGCCAACAGAGAGGGCGCTGTGTGCCACCTCTGGCACAAGTGCCATAAGTTCACCATCATGGCCCTATATAAAACATGCATAGCAACCATTAACTATACTACATTTATGAATCCAGGGAGAAAAGTAGTGTTCATATTCTATCATGTTATTTGCATTTATATAGCTCATCATTGTGAGGATTATTTTGGAGCATTTGTGTAAAACATTCAACCTAAGGAAATTAAAATACTGTAAATACCAAATTCTGAAAATTGAAATCTTCAGAAAGATTTCTGAAAAGCAAATTGTGCATTTATGCCATATGAATGATCATGTTAGGTACATATTTTATAGAACAACTGTGATCCAAAAATCTCCATGCACAAAAGTATCCCTTACTGAAAAATGATGTGCTTTCAGCATAGGCATTCCTGATTAGCTTTTTGGGATGAAATGAAATTCACTTTGACTTGGTTTCCCCTCTGTTTTGGCAGATGGTTCTGATTGTTAGACTTAACTATGCCAATCTTTTTCACCCTAGTTAATACATAGCTCTGTGCTTGATGTTTAATCCACCCTTGCATTAATATTTTGTTTTTATATAGGTTGATGGGAGAGACTGTTCTTGTGAACTCATTTTTTAAAAACAAATCTCTTTAACATTAAATTATGTTAGCTTGAAAACTATGTTTAATATTTGGATCTGGCATAGGTATAGATTCAAAGAAAATAAGATTAAAGCATATATTAAATTCCCAAATAATTTATAGATAGACAGAGATTATGGGTTTTGTTGTAGATCCAACTGGTGAATGTAATGTAATGTAATTTCTTTACCTTCAACTAACGAACAGGTAAGAAAAGGATGAAGAGCGTCTAAAATCTTTTGCTTCGGAAAAGGTGTTTTTTTTTAAAAAAAATTAAACAGGGTTAACATTTTTTGCCTTAGAAGAATGTAAAAATGCAGTCTGTGGCCAAAGAAAGCTGATAGTCTTTTCTTAATGGGTAACCAATTGCTAAGAAAGGTTTCCATAGAGATGGAAGCACACACGAGGGTTCTGCTATGTTAACATTAATATTTAAAATTAGAAGCAGGCTTGGTAGGGTTGCTTTCGGAAAGACATCCATCTATATTGAATTTGCTGGAATTTTTAAAATTGAATATATTCATGTTTATTCTCTGTACCTCTTTATATCCATCCCCGTGATCTTCAAACCCTGTTTCTTTGACAATTTATGGCTGTTCTTAATAGCATTTTTGCCTTTTCCCTTTTGGCTTAGGAGTTCATAAAAGTTGATTGGATATGAGGGTAAACAATTGTTCACTTAAATTTAAAAATGTTTCTCAATAAGCTATATTTTTACATGGGAAGAAAGGCATTTTTTCATTTTTTCAATCTGTGGTTTAAATGAAAGGAACATTATGCTCAGCTATCCCTTCCAATCCACTGATTTTAATTCTTATTTTAGATGCTGAATTTTGGCATGTAATCCCAGTACAAATACAATATTTTTTCACACAGCTTTGTGTTTATCGTCTGTAAATTGTCTTTATATTCTTCCAGATAATTCTGACATTTGTTTCTTTAGAACAATGTATATTACAAGCAAATGGTAGTTGGATGATAAATGAATAATTTTGTTAGTGGTCTGAAATTTGAGTTGGTGTTTATTATGTCCTCTAATAGAATAGAATAGAATAGAATAGAATAGAATAGAATAGAATAGAATAGAATAGAGTAGAATTTTATTGGCCAAGTGTGATTGGACACACAAGGAATTTGTCTTGGTGCATATGCTCTCATTTATAATTTATTGAATAATTTATTGAAAGGCACTGTTGCAGTCTCTTTCACTTTGGTGAACAGTTTAAGAGCTCAGTTCAGGTGATATACATTGCTCATATATGATGAGGGCCTGAGATTAGTTACTATCCATGTTATTGTACTAAGTAGTGGATAAAGATTATGATTATATGAAGAATATTATGCTTCTTTCTTTGCTAGTAGCACAGGAAAAAGTGTTTATTGTACTATTAATTAAATTTTCCTTTTCTTTTGATTATGCATGTGAATGCTTTAAACGTTGTCACAAAAATGTAATTGAAAGAGATCAGATGTTCTTGTGCAGCATATTTGATTTTTAATTATCTTAAAAATAAAAACAAAAAAAATCAAGAAAGAAATGCAACCCTTGGTTTTAATTTTCATTCTTCATTCTTGAATTTCTACTGGTACCCAGATTGTAATATGAAACAATGCCTTTTGTCCAGTTCTCATTTTGTCCACCATTATTCCAAACAGCAGAGTGAGGAAACTTATCTTTCCTCACTGAGACTACATTGCACTTCTCCCCACCCAGCGCTATCAAATGTGTGAAGCCTTTCCAGAGAAAGAACTTCCACTGAATAATGCATGAAAACTAGAAAATTGGAACAGATTTTTGTATATAAATAACAACAGGCTTATTTCCCTGCTGAGAGATATAGGGAGAGAATACGTTTCTGCTTCATGCATGGAAAAAATAATGTGTCTTATTTTATAAAGAAGTTGGTGATGTTTGCATTTTGAAGGATGGAATTTCAGAGACTAGAAGATGTTTTGCTTGAGGCTTTCCAGGCTGGATGATGATGATTCAGGGGCGATTAGTTCAGGCCTTTTATTTAAAGTAACCATTCTCAACACTAAAAATTTCAGTGCTGAAATTGCATATTTCAATCATGAACATGATCTAAATAATTGAGGGCCTAATGCTCAATGTGAGTCACATGTTAGATCTGATTTTGTCTCGGGGCAGTGGGGAGTTGATCAGAAGTTGGGTGTTGTCATCGACAGAAATATGTTTAATTGCTTTAGAATTCTCTATATCAGCTCCCTGTGGCAGAGAGGAAACATCCATTGGATTGGCCCATTGAATAAATTCTATGGGTTTCAGAAGGCCCATGGAAAAGTTCCCAAGCATCAGTGCATAATTCAACTGAAGTTTAGTGTTCTCTTGGAATGAGGCAGTGGTTGAAGTTTTGGATTATATTGTACCTGCATGATCTCTCTATATACATGGATCACAAAAGATCCCCTGGTTTTACAGGAACTCCAAAAAATGAAATGACAGAAAAGATGCCTTGTGCATTGCCGGAGGAAGGCAACAAGCTAGTCCAGTGATGGCGAAACTTTTTGGCACCGAGTGCCCAAACTGGAAGGCATGTGCATGTGCGTGTGCTGGAACGCAAAAACCCGAAGAGCAGTGCATGCCTGGTTTTTGGCCATTTTGAGACCGTTTTCCAGACCAAAATGGCCTGAAAATGGCCCAAAAAACAGCCTGAAAACAGCCCAAAAACTGGCCCTGAAAATGGCTTGAAAAACAGCCTGGAAATGGGCTGGAAAACAGCTTAGTTTTGGGGGCATTTTCAGGCCGTTTTCTGGCGCCCGCAAAGACCAGCTGGCCAGAAACCAGAAGAGCAACTGGCAACGGCATGCCTGCCCACAGAGAGGGCTCAGCGTGTCACCTCTGGCACACACCTCTGGCCATAGGTTCACCATCACGGAGCTAGTCTAACCAAACATGGGTAAGAATGTTTGTGTGGGTTGATTAGAATGGCAGTCAGCTATTTTCCCACTCTTACTACATTAATAAGTACTACATTACTATTAGGCTGCTTGATGTTTTGCAGCCCTATTTAAAGTAATCCATTATCTCCTTGGGAGGATGGGTCAGAAGATTACCTGAACAGCTACTGTGAAGATTTTTCAACACATCTATTAGATAAATCACTTTGGATCATCACTTTACCTTGAATTGGACTCCAGTGTGCATATCTTTTAAGTTGACTGAGGCAGAGTCTTGTGTGTCCATTGGTCCTAAGGAAGTAGACATGGTCCTTGGAGCTTAGAGTATAACCACCTGTCTTGGCTGATCAGGGCCTCTTAGGAGATAATGTATGATTGGATATAATGGTGGTTGTGGGAAATTCATCGAGTAAAGAGGCAATTTTATCTTTTCTTAAGGAGTTAGTGGCAGGATAGGTTAAAATCGATTTTTTAATGGATTTTTTTTTATTTAAATCAGATTTTTTTTATTTTTATCAAATTTATTTTAATGCTTTTGGAATAAAAATCTATCTAAAGATAGTTTTCTATTTAAGCTACATTAATAATTTAGTTGATTCAGCATGAAATGGAGCTTAGTTATGAAGCATGAGGCTGTATATTCTGCATTATTGGGACTGCCGGTGAATCAAAAGCAGATCAGAGGAGGAGCCTCTGTGAGACAGAGATGACAGTTGCTCTTTAAAAGTTTTGATTTAAATCGAGCTGATTTAAATCAAGCCTTTTTACTCGTGATTTAATTCATGATTTAAATCGATTTAAATCAAATCCACCCTGGTTAGTGGTCTGCCCCTTCTTTAGATCTCTGCATCTAATAGTGTTGGATAATTTCTGGCCTATATTTAACCTTCTGTTTTGGGGCAAGATTATTGAGAAAGTGGTCTGTCAACAGATTACCTGGAAACAGATTATCTGGAGACTTTTCAGTCTCCAGGTATATGAGATTGAATCCTATAGGCTTGGATATAGTATCAGATGACATTGATTGTACTTCTGGATGATCCCTGGTAGAACTGGGATGAAAATGGTGCATCCATCCTAGTTGTCTTTGATTTCTCAGTGCCTCTATTACCACCAATCATGGTATGCTTCTGGACCAGCTCAGCAGGTTGGAATTGAAGATATGATTTTGTGGTAGTTTTTCTTCCTGGATCAGGATCAGTTAATGTTGGAGATAGGCAGAGATCGAATCCTTGACTTTTGATTTGTGAGGTACCTCAGTACTTCTTTCTCCACTCTTATAACAACCACAAGTATTTTGGGCCCAATTGGTGAAAGAAAGCTCAAAACCATATTGGTTGGAAACATGCGGAAAAGTTTTTCATATTGCAGTAGATAGACAATGGCTAGGATGATGATGATGATGATGATGATGATGATGATGATATCAGTAGAAATCCATTGGGTCCTCTATTGTCATGGAATTAAACAGAGCAGTATGCTGGTGGTACCCAACCTCTTGCTACCAAGTGATGTTGTTAAGCTTCTCAGTAGTAATTGGAGGCTGTGGGGCCATAGATGGACAGAAACAAATGTAGACCTGGTTCTAGATTTTGAAACTTCTAGGAAGTAAAGATTTTCAGAATGGGCTTGTAGAGCAGGTGGTAGCCGTGAATTGAATGACTTTTGTACCATTCTGTCAGACCTACTGCCACATAGGTCAGTAGTGTTTTTATGGTAAAACTATAGCAACAGAATTTAAAACCTGAATTGCTTCACCACTTCCTATATCTTTGTGTGAACTAGGGTTTTCTGGAAACATTTATTCATATTAAGCTATATTCTTGTTCCAGACTGAAGATGCGATCATTGCCTTGGGAGCAGTGTTTCCTCTATTATTCAAGGCCATTAATTTTGTCCTCTATATATTTTATTTTGTGCATTGTTTGTGCCCTTTCCTGGATTGAGAGGCCCTACTCACTCAATGTGTTAAGTCACCTTTTATTTGGATTATAGCAACATACATTTTCCAGTGCGCTGCTTAGATAATCCAAGCATGGGTCATTTCATCTATTTGCAGAGACTGAGTGTAGATTTTTTTTATTCTTTAACCACACCACCTCTGCTCGGCTGAGCTTCAGTTTTTTTCACTCAGTCTAGCCATAGAGACGTGAGTATTAGTCCTCTGGCAACTACATTTGTCAGATCACTCATAACTTGAATTTTTTTCGGAAATTGACTTTGGACTGGACTCTTGCTGTTAGTGAGAGCTTTGTACCTGTGATTACGTTGGGGGAGATTTTTCTATCACCTCCTCCACTGCCGGTGGTATGAAGGGCATTACTGGGGCTCCAGGTCGCCTGCCACCACCCAGGACTTCCAAGGGCAGCGTTCTGGAGTTCTGTCCCTTCTCGGCACCTCCGGACTTGGACTTGGCTGCCAGTGGATGAGCTGGTTTCCCAATCCACCGGTACAACCACCACCACCATCGTAGCTCCACCTACAAAGGTGGCTCCAGAGTCACTGCCTGGCACGCAGGGGCAAACTCTGAGGACCAGATAACACTTCGCGGCGCTGGGAGAGCTAAAGTTTGCTTTCATGCCATTTTGCTGGTATTCGGCAACCTGTGGCGGTGCTGGGGAGCGGTTTCCCGCTCATGCACCATTTTTTCTCAATGGCCGAGCCACGGAGGTGCTGTGAGAGGCCTTTACTCTCACAGCGCCAGGACTGAGAGCTGCCGTTCAGCCCAGAGGCTTGCTTGGAGAGCAGTGAGAACTTGAATGGAGGACAGAAGTGAGGGAGACTTGTGAAGCGGTGGTGAGAAAGTCGGTCTCTACTCCTGTGTTATTATTACCTGCCTTGCGGCCTCCGCCAGCACTGGGTGAACGAGTTCGCTCTCGCACCATCATTTGACTGACAGATGGACATAGAGGCGTGAACGGACAGATTTGAATTTTTTGCGCCAGATCTGCACTGCTGAGGCCTTGAGTCCAACTGCTAAGAGCGCTGGCGGCACAGGAGCTATAACTTTGGGGGTTTTTTTGTCCCCTCATCAGGGCTGCAGAGAGTGTCCCCTTGGCCTGTCAGGCATCAGACCTTGGAACTTATTGTTACCGCGGTTCTGCCTGTAGGCAGCCGTTATAAGGGAAGGCATAACATGGCAGACTCAGATCTAGACATCCTGGTTCCAAGGTTCTAAGGCAACCACCAGGAGTAAAACGAGTAAGCCCAGGCCTTCAACATCCCTGCCTTCTAAAAGATCATCTGTTGGGGACAAGGACGCTAAGCGGCGACACAAAGCCTTAGAGAGACAATTTGATAAGGCCCAATGCAAAGCCCAGAATGCAGAGCCTCAGCAAGCTCCTACCACAGAAGCCATCTTTCTGGTTCTGATACATTGGTTCCCCTACCTCACCAGATGATGGAGGGGCTACAAGTACCATTGATGTTAGCTGTCCATTTTAGATCTTGCGATATGATAGAACCTAGAAATTTAAAGGTTTCTACTGTTGATACTGTGTTACCAGTACCAGTACCATCTGGTGGTTGCCAGATGGTACTGGCAACCACCACCAGTCTTTGATTGGGGTTGCGCAAAGGGATCCCTTTGTATTGCCTGGCCTGGCAGCAACTGGATTGCAGGTGGCGCCCAATATTAGAGGAAGCCTACAGAAAAGGTGATAAAATGCTGTACAATCAGGCCAGAAATGCACTAACAAGGGAGATCAGAGCAGCAAAAAGAAGCTACTCTGAAAAGCTAAAGAATCAGTTTTCAGCAAATGAACCAGCAAACATGTGGAAAACTCTTAAAAATATCACCGGCTATGGCAAACCTCCTTCCCAGGCTGAAGGTAATCAACAACTGGCAGATGACCTGAATGAGTTTTACTGCAGGTTTGAAAGGAAACTACAGCCACCTATCTCCACAACCCCCATCTCAGACACACCAACAACAGCCAAGCCTCCTACAACTGACCTCATCCCATTGGGTTCACAACCCCTAGTGATCACAGAAAAGGAAGTGCAGGACCTATTTCACAGACAAAAGCCAGGAAAAGCTCCAGGCCCAGACAAGATAACTCCTTCTTGCTTAAAAGTCTGTGCTGACCAATTGGCCCCCATCTTCACCCATATTTTCAATAAATCACTAGAGATGTGCTATGTTCCTTCTTGCTTCAAACGCTCTACCATCATCCCAGTGCCGAAGAAGCCCACCATCAAGGAACTGAATGACTACAGACCAGTTGCTTTAACATCTGTAGTCATGAAAACCTTTGAAAGGCTAGTGCTTTCCTACCTGAAAACCATCACGGATCCGCTGTTAGACCCCTTGCAATTTGCATACCGAGCAAATAGATCAACAGATGATGCTGTTAATATGGCTCTGCACTACATCCTACAACATCTTGAGTCTCCAAAGACCTATGCAAGGGTCCTTTTTGTAGACTTTAGTTCAGCATTCAATACCATCTTCCAGACATTCTTCTAACTAAGCGAAACCAGCTACAGGTACCGGAACAGACTTGTAAGTGGATCACAAGCTTCCTAACAAACAGGCAGCAGCAGGTGAAGCTAAGCAAGATCACATCAAATACCTGTACAATTAGCACAGGCCCCCCCCCCCCCAAGGCTGTGTGCTCTCCCCACTTCTCTCTGTATACCAATGATTGCATCTCCAACGATCCATCTGTTAAGCTACTGAAGTTCGCAGATGACACAACAGTGATCGGTCTCATTCGAGACAATCATGAAACCGCATATAGACGAGAGGTCGAACGACTAGCCTTGTGGTGCAACCAAAACAATCTGGAACTGAACACACTCAAAACCGTAGAAATGGTGGTAGACTTTAGGAGAAACCCTTCCATACTTCCACCTCTCACAATACTTGACAACACAGTATCAACAGTAGAAACCTTCAAATTTCTGGGTTCTATCATATCGCAAGATCTCAAATGGACAGCTAACATCAAAAACATCATCAAGAAAGGATAACAAAGACTGTTCTTTCTGCGCCAACTCATTAAGCTCAAACTGCCCAAGGAGCTGCTGATTCAGTTCTACAGAGGAATTATTGAGTCTGTCATTTGCATCTCTATAACTGTCTGGTTCGGTTCTGCAACCCAACAAGAAAGACACAGACTTCAGAGGATAATTAGAACTGCAGAAAAAATAATTGCTACCAACCTGCCTTCCATTGAGGACCTGTATACTGCACGAATCAAGAAGAGGGCCGTGAAAATATTTACAGATCCCTCACATCCTGGACATAAGCTGTTTCAACTCCTACCCTCAAAACGACGCTATAGAGCACTGCACACCAGAACAACTAGACACAAGAACAGTTTTTCCCCGAAGGCCATCACTCTGCTAAACAAATCATTCCCTCAACACTGTCAAACTATTTACTAAATCTACACTACTATTAATCTTCTCATCGTTCCCATCACCAATCTCTTTCCACTTATGACTGTATGACTGTAACTTTGTTGCTGGCAATCCTTATGATTTATATTGATATATTGACCATCAATTGTGTTGTAAATGTTGTACCTTGATGAACGTATCTTTTCTTTTATGTACACTGAGAGCATATGCACCAAGACAAATTCCTTGTATGTCCAATCACACTTGGCCAATAAAAAAAATTCTATTCTATTCTATATTAGGTGTCAGGCTCCAGAGGTAATGTTCACCCCGACAGCAGCTTAGCTCCGCATGGGGGAGAGGCAGGATCCTGGCCCGCCTTTTGACAGTTAGGGTCTCATTTCTGATGCGATTTCAAAGATTATTGCGGCTGGGATTCAACAGGGCACTCAGGGTCCCTCTATGTCAGCCCATCCACAGTCACAGATTCCGACACATATGACTACCATGCCAGGTTCTGACTATTAGCAGGATTCCATTCACAGTGCAGATTCCTTACTGGCAGATGATTACCAAGAAGACTTGGAATTTTCTGAGGATGAGGGGATGTTACCAGAAAGGCCAGTGTTCACAGGCCTCTTCCATCCTTCTTTCTTCAAGTTGCTGCTTCATAAAGCTAAGGTGATGACTAATATTGGCATCACAGAGGGCCCAGCTGACCAACTCCTGGGAGCATCTAACCCACATGACAACCTGTTCATGGTATCCAAACCTGAACAGGAGTTTATTCCTTGCCCAAAGCTTTTTATTGAAGTCCAAAGATCGTGGGATCCAAAGGTTGTGGAGTCAACCTGATTCATTGGCCACACCTAGTGGGCATGATAAAAAACTTTACTGTTCAGCTCCTGATTTGGAGGAGCTTCTTAAGTTGCCCTCAGTGGATGCCCCCGTGGCTGGTCTGACATCATGGAAGGACTTAAGATGGAGGACAGGAAGGCTGAGCTCTCCTTCTGAAAGACCCATCAGGTGGCCATGTGGGCCATTAGGGCTGCAACATCAGTGTCATTTTTTAATTGGGTGTCTTTAATATGGCTTCACCAATTCCAGGAGAGGTTGCCCCCTGATGATACAAGGCTGCACCAGGACATTAATAAATGGGTGGCGGCTACCGAATATTCAGCGGACGCATCTTTGGATGCAGCAAAATTCGCTTCTCAAGCCTTGGTTTCTATGGTGACCTCTTGCTGGCTCTTATGGCTATGCCATTGGAAAGCTAATACAAAATCGAAGTGGAAGCTTGGTTTGGCCCCATACAAGGGATCTACTCTTTTTGGAGAAGTGTTAGATCCAATTTTGATCGAGAACAAGGGCAAGCAGAAGATGTTACCTTCCTCTTATAGGAGGCTGGACCGCAGGTATTCACCTTACTTACAACAGCAGCCCTTTCGGCCTGACTCCGGACCCGGCGGGTTCTTCTTTTAGCGGTCCTACTCCCAAGGGTTAGGCCATTCAACAGACAGCCCATGTTGTGTCTTGCCCGCTCTCACAGCAGCCGGGGCCTTCTTATCTGCTCCCGAACACGGAGGAATGTATGCCTCCCGGCCCCAGTCCTGGCTCCATGCCCAAGCAGGCTGCAGAGGAGGGAGCACCCCCCGGCCCCAGCCCTGGCTCCATGCCCAGGCAAATGGAGCAGCTAGACCCCTCCCCCTCCTCCACAGCATGTGAGCCTGAGGAAAGTTTATTTCCAACAGCTGCTGATTGGAGTGACCCTCGCATCAGAAGACTGGATAGGTGGAGGCAACAGAAGGAAGGGGGGGGCAGGCCTTAATGAGTGCTGAGTCATGGAGCCACACCCCATGGCCTATATAAAGGATCTGCTTTCTGGCAGTCTCTGAGTCAGGCAAAGTCGAACTTATCTTGCTGAAGTCACTTTCTGGTCTCCTGCCTGCTCTGAGGACTTTGCTAGGACTTTGGGCAGAGCTGCAGAGGCAAGCCTGATTCGGATTTCCCTGACCCGGCCATCAGTGGAGGAGTGGGACACGACAGCCCAGCCTTTTGGACTGGAGCAGATGCCAACTCCCAGCGAAGAGACCATTTCAGGGTCCTGGTAACAGGTCCATCAGGCATGGCAAATGATTCCTTGTCGTCCCATCCCATCGGCAGCCGTCTCATCATTTCCACTGTCAATGGGAGTTATCCACACAGATGCTTGGGTTCTTTGAACGGTGGCGCTTGGCCTCACCTTGGAATTCCGCTCCAGCCCTCCCGACCAATCCTTCCAATGCCCGGTTTCTTGGTGTCCAGAAAGAGTCAACTGATGGATGCTGAAATCCAATATTTGTTGGATATAAAGGTCATCGAACCGGTGCCTGCGGGGCAAGAACGAACCGGGTTCTATTGCATTCTGTTCCTGGTGCCCAAGAGTTCCAGGGGCTGGAGAGGGATCTTGAATCTCAAGCAACTCAACAATTACATTCTGTACAAGCGATTCAAAATGCAATCCCTCATATCGATCTTGGGATGCATACGGGATGGCGATCTCTTGACATTGGTGGACCTCAAAGAGTCCTACTTACACGTTCCGATCCACCTAGCACATCGCAAGTACCTGCGCTTCATGTATGCCAATCACCATTTTCAATATCGGGCCATGCCGTTCGGCCTGTCATTGGCCCCCAGGATAGTGGGGAAGGATACAATGTCCTCTGCTGCGCATGGCCTTGGGCTGCTCTACTCATTCCCTCCCCTCCCACTCATCACGATGTTAATTTGAAACTGTTAGCCAAAAGAACAGAGGTGCTTCTGGTCGCCCCTGGCACGCTGACCTGGTGAGCCTCTCCATGTCCCGACCCTGGAGGATTCCCCAGGACAGGATTTCTCTCAGCCAGGGGGTCGTACTCCCTCCGGAGCCTCAGTGGCTCCAGTTGACCACCTGGCACTTGAGAGGATCCTCCTGAGGAAAGATAATCTTTCAGGGAAGGTGATCTGAACCATACAGGCTTCCAGGCGGGTGTCAACAAACCGGATTTACAACACACCTTGGCAATCCTTCTTTCTTTGGTGCTCCAAGGAGCCCATCGACCCAACTTAGGCATCCGTACCCGAGATCCTAGAATTCCTACAAGTGGGACTGTACAACGGTCCAGCCAGAAGGTCGCAGCCTTGTCTATGGTACTTAACTGTGACTCTCACTGTTCCCTCTTTCAACTTCCAAGGGTCTGCATTTTTCTCCAAGGGGTTGCCAATCTTTGCCCCCCAGTGGTACATAGGTACCCCACGTGGGACTTTCCATTAATCCTTCAAGCTCTTATGTCTTCACTGTTTGAACCATTGAGTTCCATCAGCTTCTGGTTCCTGACCCTCAAAGTCGCTTTCCTCCTGGCTATTATATCTGCCAGGAGGATATATGAACTGGCAGCTCTCTCCATCTGAGGGGAACTCTGTATATTCCATTCAAACAGAGTTGTTCTGTGGATGGATCCCTCCTTTCTGCCCAAGGTGAACTCCTGGTTCCACCGTGCCCAGGAGCTCATTCTGCCTGATTTCTGTCCAGCTCCCAAACAGATGGCACACCTTGGACATCAGGAGGGCCCTCCACAGGTACATTAAAAGAATGGCTTTGTTTTGACGGAGTAAAGCTCTTTTTGTGTTCTTTTACCCCTCGTTGATGGGCAGGAAGGTCTCCTCCTCTTCGGTGGGCGTTGGTTGAAGTCATGTATTGCAAAAGCATTTGAGATCAAGGGCAAGCCTTTACCCGGATGGATTTTAGCTCATTCAACTCGGAGCGCTGCCATGACGGCGGCTTGGGCTACACAGGCTTCCGTCAGTGACATTTGTAGAGCGGCCACCTGGTTGTCATTGTCACCATTTATTCGACATTAAAAATTAGACAGTTATGCCTTGGCTGAGGTGTCCTTTGTACGACGGGTATTGCAGAGTGTACACTCCACTCAGGGCCCGCAGATCAGTCAGCCTCCCACCCAGTGTACTTAAACTTGGGTATATCCCATGCTTGGATTATCCAAGCAGCGCACTGGAAAACAGACATTGCCTTACCCGAACATCCATTTTTGGTGCGCTGCGAGGAAAATCCAACCTGCCCTTTTGGCATCCTGATCTTGGCCAGGGTGGGTTTCTTCTGTTTCCTTAGATTCAATGGATGACTATGTCTTCGTGGAAAAAACCTGAAACTCAGCCGAGCAGAGGAGCCGTGGTTAAAGAATGAAAAAAATCTACATTCAGTCTCTGGCAAATAGATGAGAGATGACCCATGCTTGGATTATCCTCGCAGTGTACCGAAAATGGACTTTCAGGTAAGCCAACATTCCAAGGCTGCTCTTGAAGGCTGCAGCTAGTCCAGAATGTAGCTTCATGAGTAGTAATGCATCTCTACTTTGTGAGCTACATTGATTGCTAGTGGGCTTCTGGGTGGAATTCAGAGTGCTGGTTATTCACCATTAAAACCCTTCATGCACAAGGCTGAATTATTTTCAATTCTGCTCATTTGATGGTAAGATCCAGCAGAGTTCTCTTAAAAATGACATTCCGTCATTGTATATGTCCTATGGAACATTACCCTGAGATTTGGGTAACCCTAACCTCAACCTATCTTTTCTAAAGACCTGGCATCCCTCCTCTCCCCAGACATAGGGATTTGAATTCCTGTCCAATGTGACTACCTCTTTGATAAGATACCTTGGAATCTTTGTACTAATGTTATGTTTTATGATAAATATATTTTGTTTATTATTCTATATGTACACTGCCCCAAGGCATTTGAGAAAGTATGTAACTCATCTGAATAAATACAGTTTTTATTAGATTCCACATTTTTATCTTTTTCCTAGATTAAAAATTCCTTGGTATCATGAGATTTCAAAGTCATTAGTATAAGCTATGCATACTTTATTCGGATTTTTACCCCCATTATGCACTTTTTAAATTGTTACTTGACAGGCAGAAGTGTGGAATTTAGATTAGTTTCTGCTATTGATGAATTTCTTTAAATCAGTGTATGAATTACATTTTGTATGGTTTTTACATTCAAGATCTACTTTTGATTGTGGGACATAGGATCTGTTTTCCTGGAGGCACAATCACATTCCATTCTGCTGTGTATGCTTTACTGATTTTCTGTTTAATACAAATTGAAAAGATGAGAAATCAAGTTTCTTTATTATAGAGAAAGAAATTGGAACTGTCCTTTTTGCAAGAAAAGAGTTTTTTCTTCCATGAGCAGATTTTTTCATGCTGTTGGAATGAAAGTAGCTCATCTTCTAAATATGAACTATAGGAAGAAAGTTCTTGAGTAGAGCGGATGAATGGATGGATGGAGAATACAGTGGCCAATGGTCTAAAAGAGCCCCATGTTTGTTTAATATAAATGCATCATTATAAAAGTTGTTTACTGAAGTAGAATTTTAGGAAATTTCAGTGGTTAGATATTTAATTTCAGTGATGTTGTATTTCATTTTTTTTATAAAAGCCTTTTTTTGATAACTGATATAACCAGAGATAAATGTGATTGTATGACGTAATCATGAGTGTTAATCTGCAACATAGAATATGGAGAAGCAATTGCTCCCTTTCTATATAAATAGATCTTGTTTGTTTGTTTGTTTTACTGATACAGAGATGTTTTCAAAAATGTATTCAGTCTGTTTTTATAAGTAGTTGTACAACTAAATTCATGTAGCCAAATGATCTTGGCTTTCTATCTCTTAGAACAGAAATCTACTAAAGCTGTAATCATTTTGATAACAATTAATTATGTGATATATATTTGAAGTTTGAAATTTGTAATTGTTTTTACATGTAAAAATGTCTAAAGTCAATATTAGCCTAGACTAGACATTAATTACAGCCTTAGATGCCTCTTGAGATCTTTTGTTATAATAATTTATGGAAACTGAAACGACGCTGAAATTCTAAATCTTATGTTTTACTGAAAATACTAGGGCTTATTTACAAATACATTTTTAGAACTGGAGTGAATCTATTGTTCTTCTACATATCGCAAAATAAGATAGTTATTCAGATTTATGCTCACTTCTTTATAGTCACATTGAGAAAAGGAAAGCATTTTTCTTTTTTTATTGAAAAAGTTTTAACAAACAAAAATATTTTCCCCCTTCCTCCCTTCACACCACACCCCCCCCGCCAGCTTCCCAGGTCAATCACAAGGTATTGTTATACATGAACCAAACATAGAGTAAAATTTTCCCTTCTAATCCAATTAACCTCATCTGAGTCTTTTCATTTCCTAACCTCCCCCATTACATTCTAAAATAATACATCCTAATTATTCAAAGGCAGTCTGATATCTCTTAATCTGATATCTGTTTTGTAAATAATCAATCCATTTTTTCCATTCAATTAAATATCTTTCCTGCGTATTGTCTTTCAAAAAGGCTGAGATTTTAGCCATCTCAGCCAAGTTGGTAACTTTCAATATCCATTCTTCTATTGTAGGTAATTCTTTTCCCCCCCAATATTGTCCAATCAGCAGCCTTGCTGCTGTTATTAAGTTCAAAATCAATTTAATCTCAGTCACTGTACAATCCGTTATAATTCCCAACAGGAAAAATTGCGGCAGGAACTTTATCTTCTTCTTCAAGACATTTTGAATAATCCACCAAATTCTTATCCAAAAAGCCTTAATTTTCTTGCAAGTCCACCAAATATGAAAATATGTAGCGTCATCACAGTCAAAAAAAATATATTCCTATAAATTAGACTATAAGATTCCTATATGGGCAAGCCCCAGACATGCAATAGAGAATATAAATATAGAACAGAAACAGGAAACGATTACTTATAAAGAACTTTTATAAGTAGGTATAGGTAGCTTGCAATTAAAATCTTTACAGGTATTAAATGAAGAAGGGAGGAAATATACTTTGTTTCAATATAGGCAACTAAGTGCTAGATGGAAAGAAGATCAAAAAATTGGTATAATGCAAAGGGAGGAAAACTTAATAAAGCAAATTAGAAATCAGACCCAGGAGCATATAAAGAGATTGTATAATGTGTTGCTTGAAATAGATTCGGAAAAGGATTTGGTAAAGGATTGTATGATAAAATGGGCACAGAATATTCAGGAACCAATAATGTTTGTAACATGGGAGAAAATCTGGGTTAGAAATGTTAAGTTTACACAAGCACAGAATCTGAGGGAAAATTTTTATAAGATGTTTTATAGATGGCACTTAGATCCCAAAAAATTATCATGTATGTACCCTGATATCCAAGCGAAATGTTGGAGAAATGAAAGCATTTTTCTGTCAGTGAGTTATATTGATGTCCCAGTGATATTTATATTATGTATTACAGTTAAAAGCCTGTTCAGTCCCATCAGTGTGTCTCATAATTTTTAAATATAAAACCACCACTAAGAGATTCTTTAAGCATTTTCACAATCCTTCATGTGCATTAATGGTCTTTGGGGAACACTTCTCATATTGACAGTAAAATTCTGCTATGTTTCAAAGCAGGTTCCCGTACATTATGGACTTGATTTTTAAGGGTGTTACACTGTTGTATTATATAGATGGTTAAGAATTTGCATTATGATATTGAGGTTATTACAACTTTTGTTTTCATTCTTTCTTCAAGATACCCAGAAAGTGGCATTGTGGAAATGACTGTCCATAATCTGCGGCCTCGAGCAAGAACTATTTTGAAATGGAATGAATTACATGTAGGTGATACAGTGATGGTTAATTACAACGTAGAGAGTCCAGAAGAAAGAGGATTCTGGTTTGATGCAGAAATTACCTCTTTGAGGGAAATTTCAAGGACTAACAAAGAGGCTTATGCCAAAATTTTGCTGGGGTAAGATTTTTTTAATTGATACTGCAGTCTATCTACATTTTTAATAAAATGTATATTCTTTAAATAAAACCTTTCAGTATAGCACAAAACCTGTAATATCTTTCAATGCTATTTTTTTTATAGCAAGAAGTTAAACACAATACTGCTCTGTCTTTCAATATTAGATTTATATCCCTACTTTCATTTTGGAACTTGAGACTCAAGACAGCATACATAGTGCTCTTTCCTCTCATTTTTTCCCCCAGAACAATAACTTGTGAGGTAGGTTGGATAACAAGAGAGTGACTTGCCGGAAGTCATCCAATGCACCTCTATGGCTGGCAGTGGACTAAAACCTGGGTTTTTCTGCCTCTGGATCAACACCTTAACTACTGTATCATGCTTTTAGTCATGTTGTTCTCTTTGAAACTATTATTTGAAATACATAAACTACAATTCTGGAGAAATCTGCTCAGCAAAAAATTCTGTTGAATTCATTATTACCTTACTTTTGATAACATGAATCACAGCCTGATTTTTTTCATAACGATAGGTCTGGTTTTGTAGCACCATGGACACATTAATTAAACTTACATAGAAATTAAGATGTTTAGATTTTGGTTTTTAGAAATACCACGAAATTATAAAAGGAAATGATACACCAGAAATACGACTGTATTGTAGTGATTTCTGTGTTTCAGGAACATAGCAAGAAGCAACATTTCAACCATGTTATGCTTCTGATTTGCCAGATCATTTTGGCTTTTTGGAAATAAAGAGTATACAAATGGAGTACTTCACTGTGGTAATTTTTGCCTTCCAGAAGGAAGCGTTCTCTTTTTATATAGTTAATCAGTGTTCCCAAATGCGAAGAGACTTAGGTCTCAGAATTGAACTTGGCGAGAAAAGATAAATTACTCAGCACAGAAAAAAATGGCTGAATTAGCAGAGCAGTGTTATGTTTGGACAAGAGGCAAGAGGAGGTGGTGGATGTATTTGCTCTTTCCCTTTCTCCTCAGCTTAAATGTTTTTTCCACTTTGCAACAAACTTATGAGAGAGCTGAAACAAGTCACCAGCTCATTAGTTTTCGTTCCCTCAGATTACGCTTATTTCAGCATTCTCATAATCCTGCGGAAGGAAATATTTTGGCAATGTACTGATTTTCATTGTGGTAGCAGAGGACTGCCAATACCCTGAAAGAGAAGAGCCCTGCTGTAAAACAGAAAGAATAATAAATATGATAAACACATCTGCAAAAAAAAATGGATAATAGGGAAAAGCAGCACAGTTAAACCTTAAATAATTTATTTTCTCTTACATCAGAAGATCTGAATACATTAGAAAAGATATAAGTTTTCTTCATGGAAACACCTCCAGTCCTTTGTCCCTGGAAGTGTATTAAACTAATGCTTGGTAATACTGAAGAAAATCTAAAAGCAATTTACATTTGAGTTATATTATAAATCCTGATGTATTTACTTGTCATTTTTGCCCACCTAATTGATGCTACAATTTGCAAGTGAGTAGCCATATGAAATAAATGAACAAATAAAGTAAAAGAAATTATTTACAGTTACTATTTCAATCATTAAAAAACCCTAAATGATGAAGCTATTACAGGTACTTTATAAGGAAAAGTGTGAAATATATTTCAAATTTAGGCAAACTTTATTGCTGGCAATCTGTTTTAAGTAATGTGTAGCAATTCATAATAAAAACTAGCTTTGAATATGCAGCTTTGCCCATAAAGCAGCATAAAATACTAATAAGGGATTTATGTGAAGGGATGTGATTTATGCAGGGGACTCCTGGTTTTTTTTGTTTTGTTTTGTTTTTTGCTTTGTTTTGTTTTCAACAAAACATAAGAGTTTTAAAGATGAAAAATTAAGCAAATTAACCTTATGTTTCTCTGCATGGAAGTCTTGCAATATTATATAGTGACAGGAAGGCTAACTAGAAGGTGTATTTCATTAATTAAACTACTACCCAATATTATGTTCTGAAAATATAAAGAGTATTTCCTGCTAGAGTTGAATATGCTTGTCCATTAAATTACACTGAAATGAACATATTTTCCTTGTCCACTATAAATCAGACCTATAATCAAAAGTCTTCCTCTTTTAATTTCACGGTTCTGATTTAGATGTCAGCCGATCAGCTATGCTAACATCTTGTTCTCCAGTGTAGCTGTGGAATAGTCCAAGAATGGGTGTCGCTATAGTCGGATCTTCCCAGAGACTGAGACATAAATTCTTAAGGCATGCCCCCTTGCCTCTCACTCTCCAGTTTTTCAGCTCAGTCGGCCCGATACGGAGTCTTTTTTTCTCTACAACTGTAGTGCATCGTTCCCCCTTTTATCTTTTTACTTCTTCTTCTTCTTCTTCTTCTTCTTCTTCTTCTTCTTCTTATTATTATTATTATTATTATTATTATTATTATTATTATTATTATTATTATTATTATTATTATTATTTACACAAAATGACAGTATACACAGCAAACGAGATAACTATGCTGGATTTTGTATCGCCGATCACTAGTCGAACACTTCCCAAGCATTTAGGCACTAGTCGAACACTTCCCAAGCATTTAGGACTGCGTGATGTATCGGCGAATTATGTGAGCAGATCCCAGTAAGGTGGCCTTCTGCAGCTGACCAATGGTGATCTTGTCAGCGCCAATTGCTTTTAAGTGCTTGCCTAGGTCTTTAGGCCCAGCTCCCAGTGTGCCGAGTACCACTGGAACCACCTGCACTGGTTTATGCCAGAGTCTCTGCAATTCGATTCTCAAATCTTGATATCTGGTGACTTTTTCAAGTTGTTTCTCATCAATTCTGCTGTCACCAGGTATAGCAATCTCGATTATCCACACTTTTTTCTTTTCCACAATTGTGATATCCGAGGTATTGTGTTCCAAAACTGTATCAGTCTGTATTAGGAAATCCCACAGTAGTTTTGCATGCTCATTTTCAATCACTTTTTCAGGATGAGGATGATGATGATGATGATTTCCTTAAAACTTTGAATTTCTCCTTCCTTGAATTTTTTTTTCTTTGACAACTGATTTCTCAGGCAGATCTCCTTAGCATGCTGGCTCATTCAGCTTAGCTGACTCTGCCACCACTTTTCAGGGGCCCCCTCTACATCGGGCAGGGGCCTGATTCGGGCTCCCGCGCTACGATTGCGACAGGAAGCCTTGTCGTCTGGAGGCGCCTTGGGGACACCCTTGAAGCATCTTGGAAGTGGTGCTGCCTCCTGGAACATCAGCAGACGGCCTTTCAGCCAAGGATTCCTCAACGCCGCCCATTGCCGATGCCATTTTGAGACCGCTGCCGCAGGTTTTTGCAGCCCCCACCTTTTTCATTGCTGCACCGATTACATGCGTGCACAGGGTTGCCCATTCTGGCTTCCTTCTTGGCCATTTGTTCCTGGCGGCAGGCGGCTTGACTTGATCCGCTGGGAGCGGGGCTTCTTCCCCAGCAGCGCCTCTGTGGATGACTAATTCCTGCCATTAACACCTGCAGCCTGTGCAGAAAAGCACCTGGGCCTCAAATGAAGATGTACTTCCTTCCTCAACAACACATAGTGCTTGGAGGGCAGCTGGTTGGACACTGGACTGTCTCCTCCATTACAACTCTGCGCTCCACCCCGGAAGTCTGCTGTTTGCTGCTGACTCTGGACTCAGGTTTGGAGCAGCTCAGGGTAATTGCTGCAAGTATGCCACTGGTCCCTGGGGTTCCCTGGGTGAAGAAGTGGTCTTCTGGGTGCTGGCTATCCCTAGGTTCGCTCTAGGAATGCCGCCCCTGCGGAGCAGGACACCATTCCTGCTGAGTGTGTGCTGGCTAACCCAGATTTATCCAGAACTGCCGCCACCTCCTCCCTCCTCCACCTGCCCTTGTGATTGTCATCTTATTTTCAGGGTCCTTGCCCCCCTTTAAGCTGGGCATTACCCTGCCTTTGTAGGCAAGGGCTTTGATTTCAGGCAGCTACTGTGTCATCGTTGTATTGGCGGAGGGATCCAGAAGGAGGGAGAAACGCGTTGCTCCAGCTCCTGATCTGAATGCAGAAGCCTCAGTGAGCAAAAAGGCAACCTGCAAACCCGCCAGGTTGGAGAAGCAGGCCTCAAAGGCTGAATTAAAGGACAGAGAACAGAGGCAAAGAGCCATGGATAAGCAAGTCTCCAGAACTGAGAAACATCACGCAAATTTGCAGAAGCGGTCTCAATTAGCTGAGCCTTCTACCTCCCATTCCCTCCTGACAGAACAGGTTCACCTCTCCCCCCTGCCTCCCCAGGATTGGTCACCAGGGGATGCTGGTGGTCTGTCTCCTAATCCAGTTTCCCTAGATAACAGGGAAAGGGATGCAAGGAATGACCCATTTGCCTGCCAGGTGGCATAGACAGAGTTTCAGCTCACTCAGGCCGGGGCCTTTACTCCTAGAGCCTCCCCCCTGCCACTACCTGCTGGGTTACCCCCACAGGAAACCAATTTGGCAGATTTGCCTGATAGCTTACAACAGCTGATAGCTCAGGCAATCAGGGCATTTCTATTGGCTTACACCAGCAGCGCTCTGTCTCCCTGGTTTCGGAATCTCCTCGCCCCCAACAGGGTCTGCTACCTGCTGTCCTTCCAGCCATCCTTGGCCATTCCTCTGTCAGTGAGTACTCATTTTTGGAGGGTGAGTCCCAGAGAGGTCTTGACCTCTCAGACGATGAAGGGCTATCCCCTGATATTCCTGCCCACTTATTGGAAGATTTACCCGCAGTAGTGCTGGTGACACCTGACCCTGACTACAATCAAGGTCTGTTCTCAGAGCCCATAGCAGAACAACATTTTATTCCTGCTCCCCAAATGGTCTAATCCTGCACCGCTTCCCACTCCCAGTGGGAACAACAAGTTCTACGAGATGGCACTGGGCTTATCTCGGTCTCTGCAGTTGCCCTTGGTAGATGGCCGCATCCTGGCTCTGTCTTTCCCCTCACTGTATCTGGCTGGGGATGTCGCCGATGGGTTGCGAGCAGAGGATAAAAAATCTGATTTGGTTTTGTGGAAAACTCACCAGGCCTTGGCCTGAGCAATTAAGGCCTCCACTACAGCCTCATTTTTAACCGTGCCTCCCTCATTTGGCTCCACCAACTTCAATCCAGGCTAGCTCCCCAGTAGGCTCGCTTGCATCAAGACTTTAATAAAATTATTGCAGCAGTTCAATATTCTGCAGATGCAACTCTGCATTCCGCCAAATATGCTTCCAGAGCCCTAGCTGCCTCCATAGTAGCCGAAGGCTACTGTGGCTCTGTCAGTGGCCAGTTGATGTTAAGTCAAAATGGAGATTAGTATCCGCTCCATATGCAGGCAGCATGCTTTTTGGTGAATCCCTGGACTCGATTGTGGTAGAAGGAAGGGACAAAAGGAAGGTGCTGCCTTCGGTAGCTAGACGAGCAGACCGTCACTCTGCCCCCTTCTACTGATGGCAGTCCTTTCGAGCCTCAGTACAACAGGGTATCTCCCATCAGAAATTTTACGCCCAACAACAGAAACGCCAGCAGGATAGGCAGGGCTTTCGGGACAGGCCAAGGCAAAATTTCTCCAACAGACGGCTATTTTATGGAACTGGCAACCACCAGTTGCGCAGGCAAAAGTGACTCGGCAGACAACCTGCCCATAAGGGGCTGTCTGAGTTTCTTTATAGACCAGTGGCTGCAGACAACGACAGACAATTGGATCTTGAACACCATAAGATTGGTGTTGGTCTCTTTTTGGAGTTTCTCTCCAACCCCCCAATTCACTTCGTGTAATGCCCTTCTCCCACAACAACATCAAAAGAGGCCTCATGGACGAGGCCATTGCTCACCTTCTGGAGATCCAGGCCATAGCGCTCGTGCCAGACCTCCAGCAAACACAGGGGTTTTACTCAATCCTGTTCATTATACCGAAGTCCTTGGGAGTGGGGTGGGGTGGAGAGCGATCTTGGACTTAAAGAACCTAAATTCCCACTTGGTCTACAGGAGGTTCAAGATAAGTTCCCTCCAGTCCATCCTGGAGGGAATTCGGCCAGGGGACTTCCTGGCATCTATAGATTTGTGGCTTACCTCCACATTCCAATTCTGCCAGCACATCTCAGGTTCCTCAGATTCTGTTATGCAGGGAGACACCTGCAATATAACGCCTTGCCTTTTGGCCTGACATCAGCTCCAAGGAGCTTCATGAAAGTCCTGGCCGCTCTCATAGCTCACTTGAGAGCAATCCCAGTGTGCTTGCAAACCTATCTAGATGACATTCTTGTCCAGGCCTCCTCCTTTCCCAGGTCCAGAGGACCTGGACATGACAATTCAGGCACTTCAGAAACATGGATTCCTGATCAATTTCAAAAAGAGTCATCTGACTCCCATTGTCATCACTCAATTGGGGGCAATCATTGACTCCTGCCGAGGGGAGGTCTTCCTCTCACCAGACAGGTGGGATAGCATAAGGGCCCTGATAGCTCAGATTCAACAGAACCCCAGGGTTCCCATTGCAACCTTGTCCACACTATTGGGCAAGATGATTTCATGCATGGCCATAGTCCTTGGGCCCGCTTACATGCTTGCAGCCTCCTATGATTCATGCTCCCTCATCAGAAGGCGAAACGATCAAACTCGCTGACCAATGTCACTGTGTCATTGCCAGTCCTAAAGTCATTCTGCTGGAGGGTATCCTCGGCCCTCGACAGGGGCAGTGTCTTCAGGGAGCCCACCTGGATAACAATTATGTCAGACGCCAGTCTTTATAGCCGGGGGCTCACCTCCACACCAAAATAGCACAAGGTTGCTGGTTCCCGCAGGACCTTGCCAAACATCAACTGGCTAGAGTTGAGGGTGATCCATCTATCCCTCCATCACTTTCAGGACTCCATGCATGGGAGACACATCCTTGTGCTGACTGACAATGTCGCAGTGAAAACTCATGTTAACTGCCAGGGAGGAACCCACTCACGCCGTCTCATGGAGAAATCCTTGAGGCTAGGGAAAGTGGGTGGAACTGAAAATCCTCTCCCTCAAGGCGGAGCACATTACAGGGAAAAAGAACGCTCAGGCAGATTACTTGAGCAGGACTACCGTGGACAATGCCGAATGGCGACTCCATCCAGCGATGTTTCAGGACATATGTGACAGGTTTGGACAACCGACAGTGGACCTGTTGGCATCACCGGCAAATTCTCAATTCCCTCAATTTTTCATGAGATTTCCAACTCTGGGAGCGGAGGGGGCCAATGCCCTCCACTGCACTTGGCTTCCAGGCCTTCTTTACGTATTCCCCCTGATACCAGGAATGATTCGGAGGGTGATCTCGGATGAGGCAGAGATCCTCCTGGTCGCTCCTTATTGGCCGAGGCAGCCATGGTTCGTGGACTTAGTCAGCCTCTCCGCGTCCCAGCCCTGGAGAATCCCTCTGGAGAGAATCTCTTTCAGCCAGGGAGTCTTGGAACACTCAGAACCACAGTGGCTCCAACTGACCGCCTGGCAGTTGAAGGGATCCTCTAAAGAGGGACAATTACTCGAACAAGGTCATATGAACTATCCAGGGGGCCAGGAGACCATTGACCACCAGAATCTACAACGCCACCTGGGCTGGGTTTGTCCGATGGTGTACATTGCATCATGTCCCACCTACTTCTGCTTCTGTCCCGCAGGTACTCGACTTCCTGCAAGACGGTCTGACAAGGGGTTGTCGCACAGTACAATTCAAAGGCAGGTCGCGGCCTTAGCCACCGTACTGACGGGTGATGACCAAGGCCCTCTTACGCGATACATTCATGGGGCAACAAGTTTGAGACCTCCAACCATCCATAGATACCCAACTTGGGAATAACTCAAGTTTCTGCCTGTCCTTATAGAGCCACCCTTTGAGCCCCTGCAGACCATGAACCTCAGATATTTGACTCTTAAAGTAGCATTTCTGGTGGCTATAACATCAGCTAGGCACATATCTGAGATGGCAGCTCTTTCAGTTAGAGCTGATCTCTGCATCTTCCACCTGGATAAGGTCATCCTGAGATTTGATCCCTCCTTCATCCCCTAGGTTAACTCCTGGTTCTATAGGGCCCAGGAGTTCATCCTGCCAAACTTCTGTCCAGGGCCATCCCATGTCCTGGAGAGACATTGGCATACCTTAGATGTAAGGAGGGCTCTCAAGAACTATATTAAATGAACTGTGCCTTACAGGAGATCTGAGGCTCTGTTTGTCTCCTTCTAGCCCACCTCGCTGAGCATCAGGGTGTCCTCTGCGACCATCGGTCGTTGGCTAAAGGCTAGTATCCGCCAAACCTTACCAGATGCAGTCGCTTCTGGTATCCAGACGGATTACTGCACACTCGACTAGAAGCGCAGCTACCACTGCTGCATGGTTGACACAAGCTTCCCTGGAGGACATTTGTAGGGCAGCTACCTGGACTACTCCCTCGCTTTTCATTCGCCATTATAAGTTGGACATCTTTGCATCAGCAGAGGCATCCTTTGGCAGGAGGGTTTTATAACAGGTGCATGTGGCTTCGGGGACTCCAGACTCAATGGCTACCTGCCCTTAGGACAGCTAGGCTTTGGTATGTCCTGTTCTTGGACTATTACGCAGCTACACTGGAGAAGGAGCGTTGTCTTACCTGAACAGCTCTTCTCAGTGCGGAATAGTCCAGCCCCATCCTTCAGTGCATAGGGTCTGGAGCCAGCTATTTCTAAAATTTTGCAAGCCTCTCTTTCATCTACAACTTCACTGTTGTGAAGTTGCCTCTCTCACTGGAGAGAGAGAGAGGCAAGGGGGCGTGCCTAAAGAATTTACGACTCAGTTTCTGGGCCGATCTGACTGTAGCAATACCCATTCCTGGACTATTCCGCAGCCACTGAGAAGAGCCGTTCAGGTAAGACAACGCTCCTTTCCTTAATCTTTTTTCTTTGATTTCCCCTGATTTCTAAATATGTTTTATTCTTGGCTCTTTAAAAATATATGCCCTTCTTTATTGGTTCCATTTCTATTGTCATGAGATTATTTGAAAGAGCTTTGCATGGTTGTATTTATTTCTATATTGATCATTAAATATATATGGCAAAATGAAAATAAAATTTAGGTTGGTTGTACCTTTATTGTTGATCTATTTTCTGGTTGATAGTATTGGTTATTTGTGATTCTTTTCTTAATATAGTTGTTAATATGTAAATTGTTGTTAATATTATAGTATTATATTTCAAGTAGATGCATTATTTGCTATTCTCTGAATATTAATGAATATTTTCTGGATTAATATAATAGTGCTATTTCACAATTGAGTTTGAAGCATGCTTTTATTTAGTTTTTAGTTCAGTTCGTGAATCTTATTCAAGCATATATTGTATACTTGCACAGTAATTTCATGTTGTGTTCCATTGGGTAGCATTAAAATTAGACTAAGAGAAATTGAGTTGAATATTTTGTTTCTTAATTTTCAGGGGCCCAGAAGATGTAATAAATGACTGCAAATTACGTTTTATAGAAGAAATATACAAGGTTGAAAAACCAGGAGCATATCCATTGACATTTGCAGATGGAGAGTTCAGAAGTAAGTATTTGGTCTGCCTATGAAAGGTTCCCCATTTTTGAATAGTATTTATATTATTAAATGAAATATATTTGATTAATATATTTTTCAAATACATATACAATTCATAGAAATAACTTTATATTACAATGTGATTTAGATATTTGTAGCGAAAGATACATATAGAGAAAAATCAGAAGACAATGATTTATTGTCTGCAAAGGTTTGCACATTTATGCTGTCACTGCCATATATTTAAACTCTACTTATTCAGCTAATGACTTTTGATAATAATAATAATAATTATTATTATTATTATTATTTATTAGATTTCTATACCGCCCTTCTCCCGAAGGACTCAGGGCGGTTTACAGCCAAAATAAGAACAGAACAATATACAATTAAAAACAAAATTAAAAAACTTATTATAAAATTGGCCGAAAATTTAAAAACATTTAAAATTTTAAAAACCCATTAAAATTCATCTAGAAATTTAAATTTTAAATTTTAAAAATTAACAAAAAACTTAAGTCAGTCCCACGCGAGTAAATAAATACGTTTTCAACTCGCGGCGAAAATTGTCTTTTATAGGCCCAAGGTAGCACTAGAGAGTAATCTTATGGCCTTTCTTCAGTCCTGACTACTGTAGTAAATTACTGCTTGATTAAATTTATGGGAAAGAAAAGAAATTATCATATTTTTCGGAGTATAAGACACACCATAGTATAAGACGCACTTAGTTTTGGGGAGGAAAATAAGAAAAAAAGCTGATTGGCAGGTGGATTGGCCCTCTAGAATACCCCCAATCAACTGTTTCCAGAGGTGAATTTTAGAAACAGGTTCCTTGGTTGTGAGCTCTATGCCTTGCTTTTTTTTTTTGCTTTTTTTTCTGCCTCTGAAAGCCTCCAAAAGAAAACTTCAGAAAAAAAGCCTCTGAAGCTCTGTTTGGGAGCTTCTTTTCTGAAGCTCTGTTTGGGGGCTTCTTTTCTGAAACCTCCGTTTGAGAAGCTGGGTGGGGCTACATTTTGAGAATAAGATGCACCCAAATTTTCACCCTCTTTTTTTTGGGGGGGGGGAAGGTGTGTCTTATACTCCAAAAAATACATATAGGAGGAAGAGGACATATTGAAAGAATGCTTAGATGGCTTGTGGAACCTTTCTTCACAGAGGTTTCTCTAGGAGACATAATCAGCAGCCCAAGTAGCTCTCTTCCCCTTGCCCAAAGAACCATCTTTTCCCCAGGTCCTTAGTGAGGAAGGAAAGAGATTTTAGATAGATGAAAAACTGTCTACCAGGGACTTAATTTATTCCAGGCGACAGCTTCAAAGGAATCTGTTTGGTCTAGTGGTTAAAGCATCAGGCCAATTAACAGGAGACACTGATTTCTAGTCCCACTTTCGGCATAAAAGGTGACTGGGCCAGTTATTTTGTCTCAACCCAACCCACTTCACAAAAAACAAGGAGTAAAGAGTATTAGGTATGTTGGTTGCCTCAAATTATTTATAAAAAAAATAAAGGTGGATAAAGATCTAATAATAATAAATACCTAATATTCTTCTCCTATTTTCCCCACAACAATCTTGTGAGGTGAGTTAGACTGAGCAGAGAGAGTGATCCAAAGTTACCTAGCCAGCTTTCAGGATTAGAACTCAACAGTCTTCTGGTTTCTATCTTGGTGCCTCCTAAGTCAGTCAGACTGCAGTGCAGTGCACTGCAGTGGCGCAATGGTTAGAGTGCAGTACTGCAGGCTACTTCTGCTCATCACCAGCTGCCAGCAGTTTGGCAGATCGAATCTCACCAGGCTCCAGGTTAACTCAGCCTTCCATCCTTCCAAGGTGGGTAAAATGAGGATTGCTGGGGGCAATATGCTGATTCTGTAAACCGCTTAGAGAGGGCTATCAAAGCATTATAAAGTGGTATATAAGTGCTATTGCTATTGCTAGTATCCTCCAGATACTTCAAGGAAAGAGGCCTTTTGGTGTCTCCTTAGACCAGATACTGGTTGAAATCAAGAGGAAGATACTCTTTCTTCCACAATATAAAACCACAAATGCAAGGAATTCAGATGGCTGAACTGAATTGCCACCTAAAGAAACAGTTACGCACCAGCAACAGTCTAGGGACTAACTCTTGTCTGCCATGTTTACAGGAGATCCAAGTGACATAAGTTATCAAGATCCCTTACTGGAAGGCAAGCTTCACCTAGTTTTCCAGTAGTGATTTTCCATCTCCACAGATGCCTGGGTGCATTGCTTGGTTTATATATATTGGACTATGTGTCCCTGTAATTTAAAATTTTTCTATAGGCATGCTGGGAAATCAGTAAGACAATATGCATTTTTAGTAATATGATAAAGTTTTATCTGACTTTGTATTTATGTGCATCAAGACATCAAAAATGTGTAATCCAGCTCTCTGCGCAAATGTATTCTGTCCAGTAACAAATAGTAAACACTTCATAGTTCATGATCTTGAATTAATGACTGTCTGGTAGCTTGCAATTGCTTGCATTTAAATTTGTTTTCCTGGTGGCTGTCACTCCAGGAAGCCAAGCTGGGGAATCTTGGTGATCATTGTATTTGCTTTTTCAGAAGCAAAAAAGATTTTAAAAATCTGGACTATACATGGGTATTAATATTTACAATATTTATTGGTTTATGTAATTAATTTTCTGTGCAGCTGGTTTCAAGACCCTTTTTAATCACCTTATTTCCCTCGCGCTCTCTTTCTTTCTTTCTTTTCTTCTTTGCAGGGAAGAGTGGTCCTGAATGTAAACATTGCAGAGCTGACCCAGATAAAGAATGCCGATTTTGTTCTTGTTATTTATGTGGGGGAAAACAGGATGCACACATGCAACTTCTCTGTGATGAGTGTAATATGGCTTACCACATATATTGCCTGAACCCACCACTAAGCAAAATACCGGAAGATGAGGACTGGTAAGAAACACACACGCACACACACACACTGAAATTTTCTTGTTTTGATAGTTGTGAGGCACCCAGTCTCTCTCCCTCTCTCTCCCCCCCCCCACACACAATATTTCATTGCCAGTATAATTAAAATTCATTGATAGAGGCTGTTATTTCTAATGCCCTTCTAGTGCTAAAAGAATTGGAAAAATCATTTTTCCTATACACTTTAAGAACCAGATGAAACCCTCATTTATAAATGTTAAGTTTTTAGTTTTTGAAATTCTTGGAGTTCATCTTATATGTGATATTAGATAGTGAAACCATTGTATAGTAACCATGGGCTTATTGTATAGTAAGTTGATTGCTCCTGTTCCTTTTACCAGCGAGGGTTTCTAAAGAAAGGTCAATTCCTCCTGTAATTTATAGTTGTGAAAATTCAAATCTTTGCTTTACCCTGTTGTACTCAGAATTGAAAGAGTTGGTTTGTTCATAACCTTCAGCTCTGTGATTTACTCAGCTACTTCTGACAGGAACCAAATAGAAGCTGTGTTTACTAGGAAATTGTTTGCAGTTCATTCCAAATGTTCAGAATTTCAAAATAATTGCAGTCTTTTAGGCATTGCGGTCTTTAGAAGCTAAATTTAAAATATCATACATTTTTTGTAGAATGAAGAATTTTGCAAGTATTTGCTGAGATAGTTGGGTTTTTTTGTTCTGCTTATCATAGAGAATATCCAGGAGTTGTTGAGCATAAAACCTGTCTAATTAGGGTAACTATCATTTAACAGTTCTTGCTGAAAATCAAGGCTTAATTATCTTGGACAGTGTAATTGTTATATTGTTCGCTTAGCCAGCTGCTACCAAATGTGATATTCAGATGCTTATCCTAAACCTGCAGCTGCAGGAGAGAGTGATGATCACAGCTCCCCTCCTATAACTCCTAAGTTGGGGAAATATCTCAGATTTGTCTTAGTTTGTTTTTGTTTCTTACATGCTGTAATGATAATAACATGGGATCGTGGTTTAATATTGCATTTTATAGAACACAATGTCAAATCCAAGCTTAAAGCCAAGAGAGAAGCAGTGAATTATGTCTAATTTTGCCCTGTTTATTTCAAGATCAAACCCCTCATACAATATTTTGGGAGAAATATATGGTATGATTAGAAGAACAGCCTCACCTAATATATTGGAGGAAATGCTCCCCTGTGATCACGATTGCAATCTAGGTGCTTGGCAACAAGTTTGTATAAATGACAGGTTGCAGTGCCCCATGATCACATGGTTGCCATCTGCCACCTACCCTAGCAGCTTCCCCAGAAAATCAATGGGGTATCTCTCAGGAAGGTCGTAAATCACTGGGATAAGTTTGCCCCATCTGTGTATTTTCCCCCTAGTCCTTCTGTGCCAGCCATTAGTGCATGCCTCTTTTCATCCTTCCTTGCACTCCCTTCCCCACCCAGCATTAGCATAAAGAGCTGTAGTGGCACAGTACTGGAGGGCTAACTCACTCTTCACTCCAGGAGTTCAATTCTGATTGGCTCAAGGCTGACTCAGCTGTCTATCCTTCTTTTTTTTTTAATTGAAAAAGTTTTTACAAAAATTTTCACCCCCCTTTCCCCCCCTCCCCCCACTCCATCCCCTCCCTCCAAAACCACCCTCCTTCGTCCCCCCCACCCCGACTTCCCAGAGCAAACACAAGGTATAGTTAAAAACAAAACAAAACAATCATACGCTAAATTTTCCCTAACACAAATTATAATCCTCCCCTTCTTCTCAAATCCTAACTTCCCCCATACAAATCAGAGATAAATACATCCTAATCATTCAACGGCAATCTGATATCTCTTAATCTCATATCTATTTTGCGTATATTCAATCCATTTTTTCCATTCAGTTAGATATTTTTCTTGTGTAGTGTCTTTCAAAAAGGCTGAAATTTTGGCCATCTCAGCCAAATTAGTAACTTTCAATATCCATTCTTCTATTGTGGGTAACTCTTTTTTCTTCCAGTATTGTCCTATCAATAGTCTTGCCGCTGTTATTAAATTTAAAATCAGCTTAGTCTCAGTTACTGTACAGTCCGTAATAATTCCCAGTAAAAAAAATTGCAGTAGGAACTTTATCTTCTTTTTCAAAACATTTTGTATAATCCACCAGATCCTTATCCAAAAAGCCTTAATCTTCTTACAAGTCCACCAAATATGAAAATATGTAGCATCATCACAATTACATCTCCAACATTTTGCTTGCATATCTGGATACATACATGATAATTTCTTAGGGTCTAAATGCCACCTATAAAACATTTTATAAAAAATTTTCCTTAAGTTCTGTGCTTGCGTAAACTTAACATTTCTAACCCAAAATTTTTTCCAAGTTTCCAAAAATATTGGTTCCTGAATATTTTGTGTCCATTTTATCATACAATCCTTTACTAAATCCCTTTCAGAATCTATTTCTATCAAAACATTATACAATCTCTTTATATGCGCCTGGGTTTGATTTCTAATTTGTTTTACCAAGTTTTCTTCATTCTGCATGATACCAATTTTTTGATCTTTTTTCCACCTAGCTCGTAGTTGCCCATATTGAAACCAAGTATAATTTCTCCCTTCTTCTTTTAGTGTACGCAAGGATTTTAACTGTAAATTACCTCTCTCAGTATATAAAAGATCTTTATAAGTAATCATTTCCTGTTTCTGTTCTATATTTATATTCTCTATTGCATGCCTGAGATTTGCCCAAATAGGAATTTTGTAATTTAACTTGTGATAATATTTCTTCCAGACACGCAGAAGAGCAATTCTTAACACATGGTTCTTAAAGGCTCTATCATACAATAAGTATGCATGCCATCCATATAATAAATCATAAACTTCTATATTCAAAATCCTTTCCTCTGTTAAATTAAACCAATCACTTATTACAGAAAGAGCAGCTGCTTTATAATATAATTTAAAGCTGGGCATTTTTAAACCTCTTTCCCATATGTCTTGAATTATTTTCATTTTAACTCTCACTTTTTTACCTTCCCATATAAATTTATTAATTCCAGTCTACCATTCTTCCAAATTTTTATATTTCTTAATTATTGGTATCTGAAACAAAAATAAAAATCTAGGTAAAACATTCATTTTAATAGCTGCTATTCTCCCCAATAATAATTGTAATTTTTTCCAACTGAGCATTTCCTTCTGAACTTTTTCCCTTAACACCTCAAAGTTATTCTTATACAATTTTACATTTGATGAAGTAATATAAACCCCTAGATATTTAACCTTTTTTACAATTTCAAATCCTGTTGTTTCCTCTATTTTTTCTTTCTGTTGTCTAGTCATATTTTTTGTTATCACTTTTGTTTTATTCTGATTTACTTTAAACCCTGAAACCTTTCCATATTGATCAATTATTTCCAACAAACATACACTTGAGTTTATAGGATTTGACAAAATAATCACCAAATCATCTGCAAACGCTTTCACTTTATACTCATGTTGTCTAATTTTAATTCCCTCTATCTCCTTTAACTCTCTTATTTTATCCAGTAAAGGCTCCAGAGTTAAAATAAACAATAATGGTGATAAAAGACACCCCTGTCTTGTTCCTTTCCCAATCTTAAAAACTTCTGTCAAACTTCAATACGATATCTCCTTCCTTGAAAAAACACTGTGAGACCAGCTGGAACCTCCCATCTAAATTGAATCTGGCGTTTCTTAAGCTCTTGTGTAAAAAATATAAAATCTTTCCTATCTTTTAACATCTTAGGGGGAATCTCTTTCAGAACCATCACCTCTTGTTCTCCTATTTGCAACTTTTTCTGATACGTGGCTTGCAGAAACTGATTTTTCATTGTTCTTGTCAAAAAATAAACCATATATCTTTTGGCAATTTTTTTTTGTCTAGCAATCCATGAATTAACCCTATATACTTTGTCAATTTGAAAAGCAACCTTTTGTGGGTCAGATCCTAGCATTTCAGCCAAAGCTTCTGATAGGATTTTCTTAAGATCTTCATCCTTTGCTTCCTGCAAGCCTCTGATTCTCAAAGCCCCCTCCATCGCCCTGTACTGCAACACCACCACCTGATCTTCATTTTTATCCACTTTTATTTGCAATTCTCCCATTTTATTTTCCAAATGCTAGTTAGACTGACTAATTTCTTCCACTTTCTCCTCCAACACTTCCAAATTCTTTTTCAAGCCTTGAAAAACCATCAAAATGTCATCTCTTTTTATTATTTTCTTTCATTTCCTCTCTGGTCAATTCATTCATCTCAGAGATATGGTTCATAACTTCTTTGAACCTTTCTTCAAACACTTTTGTCTGTTCTTTAAACATATCTTCCATACACACTTCAGATCCCCTTCTCGTTATAATAGATTTAGGTGGCTTAGAAGCCATTTCAATTTCCAACTTAGAGTTCAATAATAAAGTCAAAGAAATAAAATAAAAAAAAACTTTTTCTATCTTCCTTTCAACGTAGGAGAGCCTCCGCTTTATTACAATCCACAAATACAGTCTCCACTTGATTCACAAACAGCTTCCAACTTTCACTTCTTCTCAGACGCCATTTTCAGCAATCTTAGTTAAAACAATAGAAAGTTTCTTTTCTTAAAGGATAGAAATCAGGTTCAATACTTGCAGTCCCAATGATCGATCACTTGTGTTTGTTCCGTCTGCATCCAGAAATCCAAAAATGAAAATCACTTGAGCAGAGGCGGTCGCTTTCTTCTTTTCCTGCTGCAGCAGGTGCGCGCTGGATTCGGAGCTCAGTGGAATTATGCGGGACTCAACCCTTCGAGGCTCCGTTTTCACAAAGCAAAGCCTCTGGGGAGTTCTACTGCTTTTCCGCTGCTCTTTCCTTTCCCTTTCTCCCAGGGAAGGTACTTCAAGCCGGCAAACAGCTGTTTTTCGCTGTTTTCGCCGGCTTTTACGAAACCTCAGCATGGGGTGCCTTTTCAGGCGTCCAGCGAGGAAAGCGGCGCCACCGGAAGTCAGCTGTCTATCCTTCTGAGGACAGTAAAATGAGGACCCAGATTGTTGGCGGCAATATGCTGACTCTATAAACTGCTTAGAGAGGACTGTAAAAGCACTGTGAAGTGGTATATAAGTCTAAGTGCTGTTGCTATTAGCCACCTACCTAGCTGCCAGTCTAGGACTTTCCGCTGGCTTCCCCACTAACTTTGGTTATGAAGGCCAGCAGGAAGTTCCCTCATGTAACAACCATAGGTTTCAGTTAATGAAGGCAACAGACACTGGAGAAATTGCCATCATTAAGTGATCAGGTCACACTTTATGACTGCATCAGTTAACGGTAGAAATTGCAGTCCCAACTGTCTTTATAAGCCAAATTATCTAGTGTAGGTCTTGAACTGAGATTTTGGAGGTTTAATCAGTCATGGAGTTTGATTTTGGGTCAATTTGCAAATCTAATCTCTGTTACATGATATTATGGTGATAAACTTATAGCCACTGTGAACAAAAAATGCAATAAATAAACAATAATTATAGGATTAAAAGAAGAAAGGGGTTTACAAGAAGTTTCAAGAAATGTAAACATGGAATATAAAACCCACAAGGGGTTGTGTTTCAGATGCATATTGCATAAAATTCATATATTAGTATTATTTGTTTTTTATTTATAGTTTAATAGATTTTAAAATAATTAATATTCTAGGTATTGTCCTTCCTGTAAAAATGATTCTAATGAAGTTGTAAAAGCTGGGGAAAAGCTCAAACAAAGTAAAAAGAAAGCAAAGATGCCATCTGCCTACACTGACAGCCAACGTGATTGGGGCAAGGTAAATAACATTTAGATACCTTTGTATGTATTCTCTCTAAACATTTGTTTATTTTCTGACTTATAAACTTCAAACAGTTTCAAGGATCTAAAAAAAGTTTTAAAAAGTAACTGTTTCCTAATGTCATCCATAGCTTCATAATCCAAGTATGAAATGTAATTCCCACGTAAAATAAACCCCAGAAACAAAAACTCAGACAAGTTACCCGAAGTCACTATTAGCTGCTACTTCCCCCCCCCCCAAACACAGCATTTTTGATTCAATTTAAACATCGTACTAAAGTATGATTTTTTTTTTTAGTAAACATAGTATGAAATTGAGTGTGCTTTTTTCCCCTTCCATTTTGGTAGCAAAGTCAAATGAAGTTTGTTATTTTAGAGTGGTTTTTAAAAGTAACTAGTCATTTAAAAAACCTGGTTGCTGTCTATTATTTATTTATTTTATTTATTTATGCCACAGAACCCCAAATTAATTATTTGCAATATCTTTTGCTTTATTTTAGATTACTATGGCATTTACCGTTCCAATTACATGAAAATAGATGTTTTGATTGTCTTTAGCATATTATTATTGTGTTAATTAGTTTATTTCTCAAACATAAATATTGCAATGCTTTGTATGTGAATGATTTTGAAAAATATTTCAGATATTCAGTTAGTTGAAAATACAACAGTGAAGATGGATAATATTTGAATTAAAGTCTTAACTGGGTTCTAGTCAGTTTTTGGGCGTAATTTAATAAACTTATGAAGATTTAGGTTGCTTGTATTATGGCCTCTAAAAAAATTCCCTGTATCACTATGAATCTGTCTGTTTTTAAAAAATATTGAGATGAGGATTAAGAATGGAATTTAATCAAGACAATTGACTGGTTCCAATGAAATATTTTGTTCTACCTATTCTGGATGGAGAATTCTGAAAATTTTAATTAAAATGTATGTTACGAAATACCTAAACAGAGTAGTCCACATTTATCAATAATGATTGGGCCAGGACCACCACCCTCATTCAGTGATAGTAAGGCATAAAGTCTTGTGATTATGCTGAATAATGACAGCAGTTTTGGTAAATAATTTAATTTTTATGCTATCTTTTATGTGCTGCTAAGTTTGCTGATTTTATATATAATTCATAGCTGTCTCAAAAGAAATGACCAAAGCCAATTGTGATCATTTTTTAATTGATCAGTAGTCTGGTTATCTCAATACCGTTATCTGGTTATCTCTATACCGTTATCTCAATAAGCTGAGAACTAAAATACTGCTAAAATACGTATTTGTTCATAAACTTTCACAATTACTATGATTAATTGCTTGCTTTGTTCTCCTGATGATGGTAGGGCATGGCCTGTGTTGGCCGTACTAAGGAATGTACTATTGTTCCTTCTAACCATTATGGACCTATACCTGGTGTTCCTGTTGGAGCAACATGGAAATTTAGAGTGCAGGTATGTAGATATATTTTCTATATATTGGTTTCTACTCTTGTTTCACCATTGTGTCATTTGCATGAGTGCATAAATCATTACTTGGGTTTTAATGTTATATTTGAGGCCAGTTAGTTCTTACGTTGTAGTAGTAGCTGCTTTTGAATTTTTCCCATTATCATGCGGATTTATTGACAGGATCCCATCAGTATATTAGTATAAGATAATCTTTTGTTATGCTGGGTTAATATCTTTATTGTAAGATAAATCTTTTGCTTGGATAATTGCCAAAAATACATTTACTGCTCTATGGACTCTGGTTTTATATTTACCTTTTAAAAAATGTCAGCATTATAATATATGACAAAATATTTTTGAAACTGGGAAGTGTTTTGAGTACAATTCAATAGCTTTTGAGTACATTTTTTCAGGAAAACAAGATTAAAGTATTTTAATTAGATGCCCTGATATTTTACTTATGCTGTTAAAAATAGGAACATATTTTAAACATGTTTATTTTAAAGGTGAGTGAAGCAGGTGTTCATAGACCTCATGTTGGTGGAATCCATGGACGTAGTAACGATGGAGCGTACTCTCTTGTGTTGGCTGGAGGATTTGAAGATGAAGTTGTAAGTTCTATATTCTGATTAGTTTATGTATTGATGCTCTATTTGATTGTTTTATCACATCCTATGTAAAGATATAAATATGCTGGTAAAAATGTTTTTTTAATGTTTAAAATGGATATATTTTTGTGTTAGCAAAATGTCAGTGGGTCACAGCATTCAGCTATACTGAGATTCTGACTGGAGGAGGAGAGAAAAATTATAGAGGTTTATTAATCTGACAGCTCAAGTGATTCACCTTCACCAGCCAGATTAGAATTGATGTTTAGCCAGAGGCAGGACATGATATTTCTTTCTGTTGCTAGGAGTTGTTTTTGGCAACAGATATTAGTATTGGAGACTTAGAATGAAGCTGTAGTTACTTTGTCCTACTATAGAAAGGGAGACAATATGAGCAATAATCGTAAAAATGTAAAGCAAAGTTTGAATATCTAGGTAGCAGTTAACGTTGGCAGAGAAATTTAAGGAAGCAGGAAAGGGCACTAGTATACAGAATACTTCTTTTTACAATGTACTCTTTTATTACACAAGATATTCTATTTTTTATTTCAGACCTTTGTACAAGGCTTATGCAATAATTGTAACAATAGAGGGAAAACATTTAAAAAGGAAGGCGGTTGGGTGATTTGGGGCCAATCATACTCTCTCAGTCTAATGTACTTTGCAGTGCTGTTTTGTGAAGAAAATGGGAGGAGGGAATATTTTATTTAGCAGGGGTCTCTAACCTTGGTAACTAAAACCTGTGGACGTCAACTCCCAGAATTCCTCAGCCAGTATGGCTAGCTGGGGAATTCTGGGAGTTGACGTCCACAGGTCTTAAAGTTGCCAGGGTTGAAGATAGCACTTTGAGCTGCACAAAATAAAGATGGGAATTGTATCTAGCAAATGAAAAAAAAAGGTATTTCAGCCATGCAACCAAAAATACATTCATATAATTTTATTAGAATATTTACTAGCATTTTGGCTTTCATAAGTTCCTTATGAAATGTTATAAAATATTTCTATTTACTAGATAATTTATTAACAGATCTTTATTGTGTAAATCCAGATTATCAATTGCTACTACGTTTGGTTGATTTAGTCAGGTACGCCTGATAGCATTGAATTGGTGCTAACTGGCATGCTTTGATATTTAATTAATGCTTCTTTTTATTTATTATCCATGGTTCATGTTTGTATACAAAGTAGCTCAAGAAGATAAAATGTACTTGTGTATTTTGCCCTGATCCGATAGCGGTGGGTGGTTTGGAGAACCGGTAGCAAAAATCCCTCCGCACCTGAGCGGTGCGATCATCAGAGTTTTGTTTTGTTTTTGTTTTTGTTTTTTTTTACTTTTAAGAGCATTTTTTCTTCAGCCAGAAAAATGCTTTTAAAAGTAAAAAAAAAAAGCTTCTCATGATCGCACAGCTCAGCTGGGTTTGTCAGAACCCTTTAAAAGCATTTTTTCTACAACCTCTTCGGCCGAAGAGATTGTAGAAAAAATGCTTTTAAAAGTAAAAAAAAAAAGCTTCTCATGATCGCACAGCTCAGCTGGGTTTGTCAGAACCCTTTAAAAGCATTTTTTCTACAACCTCTTCGGCCGAAGAGATTGTAGAAAAAATGCTTTTAAAAGGTTCTGGCGATCAGGCAACTCAGCTGGATCATCATAACCTTTAAAAGCTTTTTTTCCGATGGTGATCCCAGCTGAGGTGCCTGATCATCACAGGCTTTTAAAAGCATTTTTTTACAACCTCTTCAGCCGAAGAGGTTGTAGAAAAAATGCTTTTAAAAGTAAAAAAACAAATAAGTTGGCCACACCCACCCAGTCACATTATCCCCAAGCCACGCCCACAGAACTGGTAGTAACAAATTTTACATTTCACCCGTGAATTCATGCTCACCACCCTTGAACCAGTTAAACTTTTAATTCATTCTAAATGCTTCATTAATTTATTTTGGAGGGGAGGGTAGTTTACATCTTATGGAAAGGGTATAACCAGGGAGAGAAAGATTAGTAATTTATTGTATCTGTGAGATCCAAATTCACTCAAAGCCATTCTACTCTATTTAAAATTGTTCAAACTCACTCTTCTTAATGGATTTGCTAATACTGTGTTGCCAAAATATATCAAGTACAGTAGTTGAACTTTTTTAGAATAACAAACACAATAAAAGATTTAGGCAGTTTATAGACATATTCACTGTTTTTACAGTATAAATGGAAAAGGTGCATTGGTATATATTGATGTCCTTCCCCCAAGTTAATGATGTTCTTGGAAAGTTTTTGCAGGTCTTTTAATCCTAAAATTTGAGGATAATATACTTGACCTGAGAGGCATTCCCTATATCTTGGCATGTAGAAATATGTTATTAGATCCATCTCTTTGCCACTAATTCAAATTTGCTGCATTCACATCTATCCTGGATATAGAACAGAGATAATGGGAGAGTTTAGAATGTGAAGATTTGGGTTGAAAAATTAAATTTATGCTCAGAATGAGAATGCCATCAGTATTATCTTGCAGCAGGTTTAAATTGGTCCTTCTAAAACACTGCCTACTGAAGTTAATGTTTTTTTATGTTTTTAGATAGATGCATTTGTATGCAAACACATATGAACATAACCACACACAAACATCTCCCCAAATATCTGTGGCAGCACCACATAAAGTGTTGGTATAGTTATATATGCACATCTGTTATTGCATGGGACTCATTTTCATCTTCTACTTGTATATTTCAGACTATCCTCAATCATAATTTGACATTTTAAAGGATAATTTATCTTCTTATATAGGACCGAGGTGATGAATTTACTTACACTGGGAGTGGTGGAAGAGATCTTTCTGGCAATAAAAGAATTGGGGAACATTCATTTGATCAAACTTTAACACACATGAACAGGTGCTTTTAAAAATATTTTTCTATTTTTTTTAAGGAGCAAGCATTCATTTTTAAGGAGAAACTGTGCACTTTCAAACAGGTAGTCCTAAGTCTGTTGCCTCTTATAGGTTGCTAAAGCATTTTAGAGGTCCCTTGGAAAATTAAACTGCTGTGAGAAATCAAGATGCTAGGCAAAAGTGGACTGCAGCTTTTCCTGTAGAGGGAAAACATTTCTGCTTATCGCTACCTTGTTGATAAAAGGATAAAGCAGAACAGGTTACAGAGGGGAAGACCTTTAATGTTTAGTTTTAACAACTGAATAAAGTTAGGAGCCCCTCAAATTGTGGAACACCTGCATCTAGATGCTGAAGCTTTGAGTGCCTAAATGCAGCACTCTTATGTTTTTGTGAAGGAAGAAAAAGGAGGATCCATTCAGGCTTAAGATGGGCATACTGTTTCCATAGGAACAAACTTCAGTTGGCTCAATAGTGATTCTGTGCTTAACTAGCCTGCTGTATGCTCTGCTGGCTGTGGAGTATCAAATTGCAATAGTTTGGCATGTCATGATAATCCTCACTGATGGTCTAATCCTTTAAGAAATATTCTGTTGTGTTGAAAGACTTAAAAAAAATGATTGTTTTCAGGGCTCTGGCTCTAAATTGTGATGCTCCATTGGATGACAAAAATGGAGCTGAGTCTAAAAATTGGAGAGCTGGGAAACCAGTTAGAGTCGTTCGCAGTTCAAAAGGTCGAAGAATCAGCAAATACGCACCAGAGGAAGGCAATAGATATGATGGCATATACAAGGTAAGCATTGTTCTTCTGTTTGTCTTGGAATATATTAAGTACTTTTTAAGTACTTAGTATTTAATAACATATTAAGTATGTTTTTGCAAAACATATTGATCTAAAAGGTGCATGTGTATAATTTTTTGTGATTTCTGGATGTTACTAACGGCACATTTCGAGCATTCAATGACCTTCTGATCTGTCACAGAAGGTGTGCACAGCTTTCTGTTCATGCAATTTTTGATTCAACACACTCTAGAAAGTATGCTCAGTGAAAATCAGTAATCAATTTATTGTACTGTTGTATTAGTTCTCTATTATTTCAGCTTTTGCACAATGTATCTGAGGTGATGGAGGGAGAGAAAGAATTGATAATAAGTTGAATATATATTCAGTAATTCAATAATATGTGCATTTTTAAAAAAAATGGATTTCTGTTGGTAGCACAGTTTTCAGCTATTGGCATCTTTTTCATGATTTATGTAAAAAGCCCTCTAAACTTCTTCATCTAACTTTGTCTATTATTTATCTTAATTTGCAAAAAATTAAATCTGCCACTACCAGTAAAAATGCCTTTTGATTCTTAGAAAATGTGGGATATATACTTTTTAGAGAAACAGTCTGGTTATCAACGGTTACTTATTGTGGAAGTCAATATTAAGTTCTTTCTTTACAATACCATTGCTTAGGAAGTCCACTACAACACAGTGGAGATGATCAGAAGCAAGATAGATAAATTGAGATCAATACCTCAACTTGCCTTTGTATGTAAGTTGCTTTTCAGATAGCATAAGTTTCTTTCCTAGAACTAATGTATATGTAGAGAGAAATTGTTATATCTAGATATGCTTGGATGAAAAAGATCCAAAATCCACTTCAAATTGAGATTTCGATCTGGTTGTAACATGTCAATTGCCTAGCATTTCCTATGATCTCTGCTAGGAAGGAGATTAGGAAAATATATCCCAGTTACTTTTCTGGGATCCTTAATCTACACCTGTTCATTATATCTTTCTAGAGAGTTTTCCTGAGTAAATTGTGGACATTGGTTCCAGGCAAATACTTTTATTACTCTTCCAGATATCTTAATTATAACTTTTAGTTTAAATACAGGACTAAAACTGGCTTGGTGGATTATCTATGCTGGAAAATGTATGGGACATATGACCTTTCTAATTTCTCTAGGGTGTTTTATAGTAATTTTGGATCTTTTGCTGAGGCACTTCTCTTTCACACTAATGTATCTATGGCATCTCATGAGACTCCATCTTGTTCCTCATGCTCTTCAGTGTCTACTTGAAACAGCTGGAACTTTGGAGTGGGGTGCCATCAATATTCTGATAACACCAGTTCGGTTACTGCTTGCCCTCAAGGAAATGCTGAAGTTTGATAATGAGCTAAATGCAGATGAAGAAACAAATGAAATTCAACTTATGTTAGTTCAGTCTTGGATACTTGGATGTTGAAATTTAGTTTGTTGTAGATATATTGTATCCCTCCCTTTTCCACGGAAATAGAAGATCTCATCGATTAAGGTTGCAACTGTGATAAAGAGCCCACTATTTTTGCACTGGCAGGATATCTGGATGATTGCTAATCATTGTTAGCTTCATTTTGGTCATTATGATTTATCCTTTAAAAGCACCTGGAAATTTTAGTTGGCACTTGTGCTTTTAACTAATAAAATATATGGAAACGATGGGAAACATACAGTGCTGCTATTAAATTTTAGAGTGGGTGGGCTTATAAATTTAATAAAAAAATAGAAAATAATAAAACTATAATACACAGTTTAGGACCTGACTACCTGAACAATTGCCTTTTCTCTAACAAGTCTGTAGGACCCTTATGATCTGCAGAAGAAGCCTTTTTGTGTGTGTCCCTGGACTCAGAAGCTCTTCTGTACCACATTCATATTATGGAATGTATACTTTTTGCCCCTTTCTCTCTGTATATTACAAGAGCATTTATGATGCAGCTCCAGGTTTTTAATACTTGATTATTTTATACTTAAATTTTGTATTTTGTATCCTGCATTTTAATTTTGTTAGTAAAGAAGAAAATCACAGATCAATAAATTCATTTATGCTGTAGTGTGGTAGTCTAAATCTTATTTCTACTGTTTTTTGTTTCGTCCTTCATTCACTGTCATTTTACTTTATGTACTGGATTTTTCAAAAAACCTTTGTACTGTCAACTTTAGGAAATTCTTTATGATAACCTTCTTAGATTAAACATTTTAGATACAAATGTTTAAATGGTTTAAATGGTTTCTTAACGTTGATCTAAGCAGCTAGTTATACTTCATAATTCAGGTGGTGAAATATTGGCCAGAAATTGGAAAGTGTGGATTTTTAGTTTGGCGCTATCTTCTGAGAAGAGATGATGCTGAACCTGCACCTTGGACTACAGAGGGAATTGACCGGTCAAAGAAATTGGGCCTGAGTTTACAGGTTAGAACTTAAAGTTGACATTTGGATTCCTAGATCAATTGATAAAATATAGAAAAATGGAAACAGCCCCTTGATTTCTTACCAAAGAGGCAAACCTGGTAATTTCAACCAATCTATTTGTTATAGTTAGAAATTTGATTAGAAATTCAGGATTCATCTTGGGCCTCTAGGGAATAATGGCATTTTGTGAATTAGTTAATTCAGATTATACTTCTTTTCCCTCTCCTTCAAGCTCTGGAGTTATCTTTGAAATAATGGACCTTAAGAACATACTGCTATTCCAGATGCTCTTGTTTTGATTGTTGTAAATACTTCTTAGATGTGATGTTCTTCTTTTGTAGTATCCAGAAGGCTATTGGGAAGCTATGGCGAATAAAGAAAAGAAAGATAAAGTAAAAAAGCAGCCTGTGAAACAGGAACCAATGGAACAGAGCAATGGAAATCAAAAAAGACCAATTAATGATGGTATGTCTAGTAAATTAAATCCATCAGTTATCAGATAAAGAAGATATTTCAACCCATATTGAAACATAATTTCTCTGGGTCCCATCAAATTCCTAACATGTCTGTCAGCTTTGAGAAATTAACATTTTCATATTGATTCTTCCTTGTATTCAGTTGGATATCTTCTGAGTCATCTTCCACTTAGGTTTTATATATCGTTCCATCACTTCTTCATTCCCAACTAGCTGGTGAACTGCAGGGTTGAATGAGTACCTTCAGAGAGAAGCCATTTTATGAAGCCTCTCTTTATAGAGAATTGATCACATTCCAAAATGATTCTTGTACTTAATGTACAGTGTTGAGAATCTTAAGTTATTCGTTTTCTAAAATGCACTCATAATATCTTTCCAATTTGGTATTACTATTTCCAGCAGTTATAGATTCGCCATTGTTGCTCAGCTATATTTGTTTTCACCTTTACTTTGGGAATAATCATGTTGGTCTGTTTGGAAAAGGAACTTATCCAAACAGACTAAATGTTCTGATATACTAAATGTTCAGCATTCTGAATTTCAAAGAGATTAAGGAGTTAAACCCTTTATAAATAATGGCTTTAAATTAAAATAGATTAATTAGGAATCAAGTTTCAGCCAAACTATGTAAGTTCTAGATTCCATTGAATTCTGGTAAATGAAAAAGGCAAGAAATTTGAGGTCACAGATCTGCTATTCCAAGATGCGCTAAACTGAATGTCATTTCAATTTCAGAGGTATAACTTGTCTAGAAAAAGGTCAATAAATACATGTTATTTTCAGGTCAGGACAATGTCTTAGCACTGTAAAAGAATGTTCGCTTGTAGCTTGCTAATTGTTACCTTTGTAGGGTTCCTCTTCAATTTGCTAGCCATATTGTATTTTAAGAAACTTCACTCTGGTTCCTCACTCTGAATTTTCCAATAAATTGGCATTCTGTGCCCAATTATTCTTCACTGGATTGCTTGCAATTCCCTTCATGATTTTTTTTTACTTCTGCAAACCTTAAAATTCCCACACAGATGTCAGGGTTTCCCTTACAAATGAACACTGCTGGTGCAGTAATTACACGAACTGACACATATTAAGAATGAGTTTTATTTTCAATATTTAAGATTTGAATCAAATATCATACTGTTTACTTATGGTGAGATACTTGAAATTCATCCCTCATAAAAAAGGAAATCTCTACTTTTTCTGTGAAGGTATCTTTAAAAGACAAACAACACTTTCTGTCAGACCAGGGTTCCCCATCTCCCTATCATGTGGCACGCCAGAAACTGGGCTGCGCAAACAAGTGAAGCCCCATCTGCGGGATGCAGGCAGCATGTGAAATGACACCGCTTCCTCTCTCCACGGAACTGGTCCCTGGTGCCCAAAATGGGGGCTACTGTGTCAGATAGTTGTGTTAGAACTATCTTTGCAAATATTGGATTGTCCTTAGAAGAAGTAAGCTGGATATATTTTCAGACTATAATATATTACATTCAAAGTAACCAGAAACATGAGTACAACAGAGGATGTATGTTTTGGAGGACGTTTTTAATTTAAGATTGTTTTGGTGTTATTTTACATTTTCTGGTAAATCTAATCAATAAGCCTGTAGTTGAAGGAGCCTGTATAAATTTATAATTGTAGTTTGATAACATTTTTCCCAGACAATATAAAGCAACCTACAAACACAGCCAAAACAATGAAGCTGAGTGATGGAGGGAAGGGAGAAGCTTTTCAGCTAACGCAGCAACAACAATGGTTGATACAGGAAGATTCTCCAAACCAGAAACTTTGGGATGAAGTTCTTAAATTTCTTAAAGAAGGACCAGTATGTTTTTTTTTAATTTTAACCAATGTTCTGCAATGTTTCCTTTTAATGTCATGCCACTGGATTTTCACTGAAACAACAAGGACTTCGTTCTATCTGCAAAGTCCTGGAAAGTTCCCCCACCATCCAGAGTGCATGAGGAACTGCAAAAAGTGAAAACACAATTTGGTTAATATGTAGTATATTTATTAAAATAGAAAACGTATTTCAAATACTATATTCCAGGCCTGAAAAGAAGTCTGGGTTAATATAGAAACAATACTATTTTATTAAGAGATTGAGAGCACTTCAGTATTTGACTTAATTATTTTTCCCTTATCCTATCCTAGAATTTTTTGAAGAAACTGGAACAATCCTTTATGTGCGTTTGCTGCCAGGAGCTGGTTTACCAGCCAGTGACCACAGAGTGCCTGCACAATGTCTGTAAAGTAAGTGTCTCATGGATTATTTTCACAATGTCCTACTGTAACTTGTAAAAGCAAATAAACTACCATAATATTTTAAAGGAAAAAGAAAAATTCTGTGCTGCTGTTAAGGTAAGCATATGCAGTGAGTCAATAGTTACCTCAAGTTAATGAATATTATTATTTTGTTCAAACAGTAAGATGATATTGATCAGATATATATCTGTGACCTGGTTTATAGCAATAAGTTTCATAGTATAGCTGTGCTAGCCTATTGCAGCAAACAAAACAATGAAGAATCTTGTGGCATGGTACAATCTAACATTGTACTCCAATGTAAGATTCTTTTGGACAAGACAGTTAGATCAGACCTTGCACTATAATGAAGTGAGTAATTTTAAGTGTTAAAAATAGCACTTAAAAGTTACTCAATTCATTGTTGTTAAATAAGAGCAGATGAGTTGATTACATGTCCAAGCAGCAGGCAGTTGTGGGTGGGAGGCACACAGTCAGGATGCGCCGTGTGGGTTGCAGGAAAGCCAAGAGTCGGTGGGCTGGAGGAGGCAGCTGCAGGAGGCCATTTGCATGGTGGGACCAGCAGCAGATGGAGGCAGAGGTGCAAGGAGGAAGGCAGGTGGGCCACAGTCAAGCCAAGAGATGGTGGGATGGTGTGGTTGGTCGGCCGGCCGGCTGTGGGAGGCTCGTCTTTCCACTGGCATCAGATGGAGGCAAAAGTGCAGGGGGCAAGGCAGGCGACCCCATGTGGGCTGCAGGCAACCTGAGAAATGTGAAGATGAGCTCACCAAACCCACATTCTGGATCTAAACATAGCCTGCCCAGAACTGTTTCAAGCATAGAATATTCTGCATCTGAATATTGCTGTAGTCTCTTAAGTAATGTACCTGTCTTGTGACCTGGATTTTAACATATGTATGTTTCCCATGACTTTAGAGCTGTTTACAGCGCTCTTTCAGAGCTGAAGTCTTCACCTGCCCTGCTTGCCGACATGACCTTGGGAAGGGCTACACCATGGTTCCCAACAAGATACTGCAGACACTACTTGATCAGTTCTTCCCTGGTTATAGCAAAGGACGATGATATGTATTTGTAACCTTATTCTCCAAATGACTGAATAAATGAAAAGAACAAACCATCTAGAAAAACAGTGGACCAGCCAGCTTGAGGGAATTCATATTTACTATCACATTGTGAAGCCGCTAATTCAACCCTTTTTCCCATTTAGCAATCTGTTGTGTAGTAACAACTTCAAATTGTCAGCTTTCTTCTGACAAAGGTAGTTTTGACAGATGATCATTAGTTGTATGCAGGAATAAAGGTTTTCCTTGGCTCTGGCCACGGTAGTAGCAGGTCTTCAGTTGTTTTTATAACTACCTCAGATGGAGAAAACAAATTTGGGGGAAGTTTAACAACACATCCAATGAAGTTTAGCTACACACTGCCTCCTGAACATTAGTTTTGCCTGGTCCATGAAATTTGATTTTGCAACAAGAAAACAGCACGTAAAAAGCCAGTTTTATTGCAGAACACCAAATGCTGTGGTGTGCATAATTCTTTATTGTGTTTCCTCTCCTGCTGTCTTTCTTACTCCTTTTGCAACAACAAGCTTTTAGTCTATTTTTGTGAGCGTTAATTGTGCTCTCGTATCTTTGCAAGTTGACTACTAAGGACTGAGAACAATATGAATGCATTGTTGCTGTTGATGTAAAGTGATTTGTGTTTTTTGCACTTAAAGAGGGTTTTCAAGACACTCTTAATTGTGTAAAAACTATTTCATATAAAACAAGCCACTTTTGTATTAGGTAAAATTGTTTGCTTTTAGTAGGTCTTGTATTAGTGGCAATACATCTTATACAGCATTGAAAGCAGTACTAGCTTGGAGAGGGCTCAAATTGCTTCATATTGTGATCTGAAATTTTATATACAGTATATTCCCCATCCCTGAATATACTTATTAAATATTTTATGATTCATAAAGTGTTGACTGTTTGCATTTTACACCCATAACATGATAGCAAGTAATTTCCTAAAACAGTGTTTGTATATATTACATAAAATTCCATTTGAAATTTTGATAAATGGGATTAGTAAAACCTGAAGTTTACATTAGTCCTTTGGGCATTTGCCTTGCAGAGTTATATATTTTAAAATACATTTTTATAAGACTTTCATTCCGAGGAGATTACATTTTCATATCAACTTTTGATTATAGATAGCAAATAACTACTGATAACAGAACAGATATGTTTGAGTACTTACATACTATTTTAACATATACATAGTTGTTTGTGCATTGTTTGAGTGGGGAAGCTGGTATTATCCCTGTATTACAAACTGAGACCGAAGCTTTTTGATTTGAAGTCTGTTTTAGGTATGGTACTGATTAGTATTATTTAACTGGTTTTAGTTTACATTCCAATCTTTTTCCTTTAGCAGAAAGAAATTAGAATTAAAATAGGATAGTTTAAAAAATGAGTGTTGAATTCAGATGTAACACTGTCAGAATGTTTAACTTAACAGGTTAAAGCCATAGTGACCTACTTTACATTTAACACTAAATAAAACAGAAATCATTATGGATGAATTGGGCCAGTATCAAAACTCAGGTTGGTTTATATTATACTTAAGTCAATCAGCCAGGATAACAAAACTATAATTAAACATGACTTATTTGAATTATTCAGAGATTAAATGAACCAGAATTTTTCAGGTAGTAATAGGTATCTATTTAGATAAAAATTGAAAGCAGAACTTTCCTATTTCTCCCTTGGATACACAAATATTGATTTTGCTATGTCAGCCAATGGCCTTTTTAGTCATAAGAGTATAAATTTGCAGCTAAAGCAGGATAAGAAAGCAAAGTTTTATAAATGATTTTAGCTTCTCTGGCAGCAATAGCAGTCTCCTGAGTGATGAGACAGCTGTGAGATTTAAAAGCTGCTTTTGGGCTTTCAGCCATGGCTAGTGTGTATATCTTCAGCCTAGATAAAGGGTTAACAATCTTTTTTTTTTAATTTGAATTTATATCCCGCCTTTCTCCGAAGACTCAGGGCGGCTTACACTCTGTTAAGCAATAGTTTTCATGCCCTGGAAACCTCTACCCTGCATATACTGGATTCTGAGCCCCATTTGTCATGCCAATTGAACCGCCATAATGAGGAATAAAATTGGGAGTCAAATTTCTGATATGTTAAATAATGACTTTTTGAACAAGCCATAGTATTCTGGTTCACCTAAACTGTAAACCAAGAATCAACAATCTTACACAATGGCCCAAGTATTCCGCTGCCTCCTATCACAAAATTTAAAATGTCAAATTTTCTGGAATTTTGATACCTTCCTTTGAGGTGGCTGGAGATTTGTGAACCTTTGGATGAATTAAATGTTGGGATTTTCGTGCAAGATTTCAGAATTTTAAAAATGCTGAAATAAAATAATTTTGGGAGGAGGTCAGTTGTCTTTTTCTGTTCTCTGTCATAAGTCTTGGCCTAGGAGGCACAGCAACCAGCTTTATGCGCCACACTAAGCATAAACAAAGCACAACTTCTTTTTGGCTTGTGCAAGACTTTACCATGTCTATTTCAGAATGTACAGAGTCCCACCTTAAGCATGAAAGCTGGTTGGGTGACTTTGGGCCAGTTTCCCTCAGCCCAACTCATCTCACAGGTGGTTGTGGCAAAAATAAAGAGGAGAAAGGAGTATTAGGTATATTTGCCACCTTGAGTTATTTTTAAAAATAATAAAGGTGGAATGTTTTTTTTAAAAAAAATCTACCGGTATATGTTTCCTAAATTAGTTATAATGTGCTAAAGTTAGCCAAAAGAATAACCAAATAGTGCTAATTAATGAACTGCTAATAATTTTTCTGATACATTAGAACAGTTTGCTCTGTTATAGAGTAACAGAATTTATTCCAAGTTCATTTGCTGTAAAATTACAACCTCCAGGTCTACTGGAGCATTAAAAGGAGACTTTTCTCCCATAAATAATTTGTTGCTAGCATTATCATATGTAGAAGGCACTTTATATTTCATTTCCTATCCCTGCAAGCTTCTCAAACCAGAGGTGGTAAGGTATTTTGTGGTTCTTTTTAAGCAGTTTTTGAGACAGTTTTCATAGTGGTCAGCTTGCCATCAATGTCTTCAAATTGGAATTCTCTTTTGACAGTTGTGGGCATCTCTTTGTTCAATGTGAGATAGCTTTTAAAAGTTATGTGCTTTTGATGTGTGCTGTAAAGGATGTACTCTCATCCTTTAATTTCAAATAATAAATTCAGATTGTTGCACTTGCATTTAATTGCTGTAGCATATTGTAATTGATTGAATTCATAACTACTGTGATAGCACTGGCCCATATCAGACCACATGACACCACGATTTATAGGAAGTCATAGCCTGAGAAGTGTATCTAACCTTCATGGGGGTGTGGGTGTGGGTGCGCGTGCGCACGTTTGTGGCTTTCATTGGTTATGCCTTAAGCCAGTTTACAGAACAGTGACAAAGAAACTGGGAATTAAGTCTTGCACTGAATGTGTTAAGTCAGTTTTATAGAAAATGGCTGACTGATTACGAAATATTCAGCAATGATTAACCTAAAAGAGAACAGGGTTTTCTCATTTGCCAAACAATGTGCCCTTTAAATACCTGTATTAGAACAAAATGTATTAGAAAGCTTAATGCTAGCAATCCTGCAGGCAACCTTTGGTTCTCATAAGTGTAATCATTTAAGCCCTAGCAAAGTCTCTCAAGGTGCCTCATTTAGGGTGGGGTGTGTGAGATCAGAAATGCTGCTGAGCATTTGCCTACTTGGCTAATGTTATAATCCGTATTCTGAAGAAAGTGACCAGTTTTTTTGCCAAACGGATTGAAATAAAACTTCAAAAACTCTGAAGTCAGCTAGTTTTTAATTGAAACATTAACAAGAGGAAAATTTAAAAATATCATTCTAGGACATATAATTATAAACAACAAAGATGCATTGCCATAATCTAACTAGAGTGTGGTACATGGTTTTTTTTTAAAAGCCACCTGCATTCGACCATATCAAACTTGTTAATGGTTGTCCATGACTTCATTTCATACAAAATGAATAGTAACTCCATTTTACCTTAGCCCAAATACAAAGGAAATACTTTATAAAACTATGTCCTAAAAAAATTGGGGTTAATCCTGTATCACAGAGCATTTGGACGAGCAGGTGCATAGTCATGACACTGTTCAAACAGTGTACTGTATTGCTTTTGTTCATACAGTTCAATGCTTCTTATTAAATCACAGAAAAGCAGCCCTGATAGAAAAGAGGGGCTTAATCAAGGCCACTTCAGCATAGATTGACATGGAAACTGAGGCACTGTTTCAAATCAATTGCCGCTTAATAAAAGTATTTACAAATAGCTGCACAGAAATGTAATTAACAGCATGGAGTTTTCAAAAATATACACTGTATATAAAATACGCTAACCAGGCTGAAGATTTCACCTGTCTTCACAGAGTGCTACAAATACAGCGAGAAAAATTAAGCCCAGTGATCTGAAAGGTAATTCAAAAGGTGGAAGGAAGATGGTCCTAAGATGATGCTCTCTTCTGCTCAGCAAAAGGAGACTCATAGACCTCCATTGGTGGACAGGTACAGATCAGATGCTGGTCCCCATAGATGTCATCAATTCTGGCAATTGTAGGCCAAAACTTACTTTCAGGTTTCACAAACGGCTAAAGAAGAGGAAGGAGTATTTAGAAAAGCTATATGGTACAATATCTAAACTACAAAAATTAGTAATTACAATATGTACATTTTTTAAAAAAGATAGGCGGTAAAATGCATCAAGGAAAACTTTCAAGGCAAGGTTTTGATTGTAAGCCCTACATGATTTGGAAAGATGCTATATGGATTCTTTTTCTTTTCTCTAAAGCAACCTTTTGGAAGTCATTCAATGACCAGGCCAGGAGTTTGAGAGATTTGAAGTTCTACTCATTTTAAAGACAGATTAGGTTACCTTGCATTCTATGCTTCACCTCAGCACCCAAACATTTTGTCAGTGAAACTCAGCAGCACATTTTTTTTTTTGCTGGTCCTCCAAAATAAGGATGGAAATGAAAGTGGGAAACCTCTGCAGGCAAACTTCCATTTGAACCTGTATACCCCACCATAAATGATCCCAAGTTGCACTAGTGAAACAACCATTCTGCTGTTGAATTTCACATTGGGCTTTTTCAGAAGTATTGGAGGGTGGAAGTGATGGAGCTGATGAGCCACTTGCAGGTTTCCCACTTAACACCTTCCAATTCCCCATCCCACCACCACAATAAGCTATGTCTCTGTATATCTTTCTGTAATGTCACCGGCCTTCCACTAATTATAACTATGGCCTCCTCTTGATCAGGACAACCACTGTGGTTTAAACCAAACGTTCCTTGTTTTGTCTCAAAGGTGCTTTTCAAAAGGCAACTGGACTTACTTTGTTTTTTCCTTGAGGATGTTTTGCTTCACGTCCAAGAAGCTTCTTCAGTTCTGAATTTCAACTGAGAATTGAAGAAGCTTCTTGGATGAGAAGCGAAATGTTTTCAAGAAAAAACTAAGAACGCTTGCCTTTTGAAAAGCACTTTTGGGACAACCATAACCTGGATGACTGAGAATCTCCATAGATGTTCCTTGTTTTGCTTTGGATATCATTTTCTTGTTGGGACAAAGGTTTTATCATATTCTTTTAGGAACTGAAATGTGAGTAAATCAAAGCCAGTTCAAAACAAAACAGTTTACTTCTTTGCTTTATTTCACTTCTTGTGGTGGAAACAAAGTCCTTTACATCCAATACCTCCTCCCTTCAATGCACCACATACTGCTTTTGAATTTGCCAGTTTCCAAAGAAGTTGGTGAAAAGTCACTGCTAGGAGAGCTAGTAGTTTTGAGGGAAAAAAAATCTGAGACTGCTGAAAATTTATAGAATTATTTTTGTTTCTCTTTAAGCACACTCAAGAATACTTGAGTAAATATTTCACTTTTACAGTATGTATAGGAGCATTGCTTCAGAACAGAGCATTGCGTCAGCAGTCTGAGCCACAGTAGATCAGACTCAAACATAAAAGATAAACTATGTTATTACTTTTTTGTTAAATTTGTACTATGTTCTGCTGGAGGTTTTTCTGGTCTAGAAACTCCCCTCATACAGTACAGACCATCTACTATATTCAATGCAAGGAAGGTATCTGCTTTTTTTTCATGCAGGTAATTTCTAGTGCATATAGTGCTAAACTTGACCATGATGGACATCTTTCAAGACAGTAAAAAAGTCATATTCTCTTCCTTTATGGCAGTCCCAAAGAAAACTCTTTGAATGCAGTAAGGTGAACATGGCTTGTCTGGTTTTCAAATACCCATTAGAGGTTTTTTGGCACATCTGATGGAACATATTGTTGGCTTTTAAAAACTGACCAGAATATTTCTAATAAAATAATTGCTCAAAATATAGTTGTGAAATTGTAACTCATTACTTACTAGTGGAAAAGCAGCTACTTCCCTAGAATATGGACGATCCCAGTTGGGTGCAGCCAGGCAGGTCAAGGTATGTGGGGCCATCTAGGTCAAAGAAATATAGTTTAGAACACACAAAAGAAAAAGAGCCCTCACCCATGTTTTGTGTCTTCAGTTGTGAACAAGGATTACCTGGTAGAAGTCTCACAAAATTAAAACCCTCCTAAACTTACCTTTAAGGGGTTAACTCTAGCATCCATCCTTCCTTCTTCTATATCAGCTACTTCTTGTCGAATACTGATCATGGCATCACAAAATCTGTCTAGTTCTGCTTTGTCTTCAGACTCGGTTGGTTCTATCATGAGGGTCCCTGCTACGGGCCAGGACATTGTTGGAGCATGGAATCCTAGGAAACATGAATTCTAATTGTTCACCTGATATTTAAAATAATGAACCTCAACAGTTAGAAAACATCCCAACCATCTATCCCTTCTAGATCGATCTCTGATCTAATCTGCTTTATATGAAACAGACAATTATGAAATAAATTAAAGATATGCATTTCTGGATTTTGCTTAAAGCCATTTGTATGTCCTCTACTTTCTTCTTGATGCAAAAAAATTCAGCAGCAGCCATGAGCAGCTTTCTCTTTCTGTAGTCACCCTGCAGCAGCCATCTCTGCTGGTTGTGAAATACGGAGCATTCAAAATAATGAAGTTAAGAAAGGAAGAAGAAAAAAAAATCTCACCATAATCCTGAAGCCGCTTAGCAACATCCACAGCTTCAATATTTGCAGCTTTCTTAAAAGGCCGAGTATCCAAAATAAATTCATGAGCTACATAACCTGTTTTGAAGTAAAGATTTAGACACATGAATCTCTTTTAGAATAATAAAATATGAGTATAAGACAGAGGAAGACGGCAGTTCCCCATTTCTGTGGGCTCTAGAAAGGCCTTGCTGAGGAGAGAAGCAACTGCTGGAGATTTGAATGAGGCTTCCTATCTGAGAGGATAAGGGTGGCTTATTCTGGCTTTCGATAAAAGCTGTTCAAACTAAGCTTCTCTCACTCAGTTTGTTTCTTTCACTTTTGCTAAATGTCAACATGCTGGTACAATGGCTAACTCTGCTGGGCAGAAAGTGTTCCCAGTGATGATACTTGCCTTTGGAACCTCTAAAAAGGATTTTGTAGTGGTTCTCTAGTCGCTTTGCCATGTAGTTAGCATTCAATATTGCAATCTCAGAGGCATGTTTTAGACCTTTTCCTCCCATCATCTAAAGAAAAGGAAACATGAATGAAAACAGTGGGGAAAAACAAAGCCATATTCCTGATATAGATGTTTAAACATTCCACGTTCGTTGTGAAATTATTACTATGCACATAAATAAATGATTAATGCAGTCTATCAATATTTATTCAGTGTTTAATTTATAGGCTGAGATGCCATCAGTGTGTGAATGGTTTTGGTGGCTTATACAAACTTATTGATAAATCAACCAGAATCATTCAGGAGTGGATAGCATATAAATGAGTACTTTCCTGGAGATCTCATCCAAGAAATTGATTTTTTTAAGTTTAAAATGTTTAAAGTGCAACTGTCTTTATCCAAAATAACTTGATTTGAAAGGTATAAATCTGGCCAAATCTGATTTGCCCCTGTTACTGCAGTTATTATTTATTGTCCTTTCTAGCTATTTTGAAAGAACGGGGAAGTTTCTTGTAGCAACATCTCACTGCCGCGTCTGGTGGAATACTGTTTACTCTTTCAGCACTTGCTATTTAATCCCTTTAACTGGGGTTGTCTGTGATGGGACTTAAAATCATCTGCCATTATAGTATGATGGTTACAGAGTTGATCTTGGAATAGGAGAACAAGGTTCAAGTCAACTCTCCAGCTTGGAAGCTCACTGGATGACTTTGGGCCAGTTCAACTTATCTCATGGATTTATTGTTATGGGGAAAATAGGAGGACTATGTATGTCAGTGTGTGAGCTTGTGTATGCTACTGAGAGCTTCCACAAAGATGTGGGCTACAAATCATTGTAGCACCCCTGATGGCTTTTTTGAATTGTATGTGGGGGACTGCAATGGGAAGGAGGGTTTGCAAGCCCCCTTGTGCAACTAGATTAGACAATTACTTCTGAATGCAACCTATACAATCTCTTCTCCTACAGCCCTGCAGATCGTTACCTTCCTGCAGATCTCTGTTATCATCCGTGTGACAATCTACTAGTACGGAAGAAACAAGGAGCAGAAATTATGGATGTACCTTGATATAAACCCAGGAAATAGGCAAGATGGCACTGGATCCCCAAGGGGCAGCACTGATGGTGCCTAATGAGCTTGAATGTGCATCGTGCGGTGTGGCAACAACAGGGTGGCTGGGCAGGAAAGGAGCCAGGTGCATCTTCCTAAAAGGGCAGCAAGAAAAGAAGTTGAACATCCAGCTTGCCTCCTACTGTAGCACCAACAGGCATAGCACGATGTTTTAATTAGCTAGAATCAAAGTTCTGCTTTCATCCTGTTCCTCTAAAATAAGGCAGGAAGGGAAAAAAATCCTCTTGACAGCATCCAGCTTCCTGCATTTCTATTTATACTAGTGTTTCTCAACCCATTTAAAGATGGGTGGACTTCAACTCCTTGCTGGCTGAGGATTGCTGGGAGTTGAAGTCTATCCATCTTAAACTTGCCAAGGTTGAGAACCACTGATCTATATATAGGAATAATTAGCCAATTTTAATGGTCAATATAATTGGTTCCTAGAAAACAAGAGAGCCTCACTTACCAGATAAGGGGAGTGCATGCATAAGCAGAGGGGCATATATTTTACTCACTGGATACCTTTTCTGGAAATACTTATTTTAATGCAGACATTTTTGAGGAATATATGTAGATGCAACGACATCTGATTGTCTACCTCAATTTAGACTTTTCCGATAATGCTATTTTACTTACATAGTAATCCTAGGTATATACTGTATCTTATTCCCTAGTGAGCATCCTTGACATTTCTGCTTTAAGGTCTACATGAAAAAAATTAATAAAAATACATGGTCTTATCATAAAAAATAGACACTAACACTCCAATCGGTCCCATGCCAGGTCCACCACCACCATGAGGAATGCAAAACGTTTTGTGAAGATTTAAGTGAGAAACATCTGACCCGTAGTCTCCAGGGCGACACAGGCCAACCTGTCAGGGAAAGGAAAGAAAAAGATTCCCAATCAAAAATCTAGATGTTAAAAGATGTAGAAGGAGGGTGGCGAAACTACATAAACTGGCTTGCAGAGGTATCTGCTGGTTGTGAGCCAAAAAAGTCAAGACAGCAACCATGATGATACAGTTAAAACTTCCTCTGTTTTGAAAATGGAGAACTTTGATTGCACCAATAGAAGAGAATATTTGTAGCTCAGGGTTGAACTGTGGGGTCCTTGGTGTTCACTGAGTTTGGTTGTTTTCTTGCAGATGTTTCATTACCCAACTAGCTAGCATCATCAGCGCTAGAAGAGAATGGGGCTCTAGCACTGACAATGTTACCTAGATGGTAATGAAATATCTGCAAGATACCAAAATTTGCACCATTGGTGGCTGCCATATGGATATTTTTTTCTTTTTGACAAACATAAAAATGGATGCAACGTTGCTTGTACCAAAGTGGTTTCCATTTTGACAATACCCTTCAGTTACTCCTGCTGGCTTGTCAAATGCTGTGGGCCTACTCTTCCTCTCTGTCTAGTCTCACAAACAACTTCAGCAATGATTAACCTAAAAGAGAGCAGGGCTTTTTCATTTGCCAAACAATGTGCCCTTTAAATACTGTATTAGAAAAAAATGTATTAGAAAGCTTAATGCTAGCAATCCTGCAGGCAACCTTTGGTTCTCAGAAGTCTAATCATTTGAGCCCTAGCAAAGTCTCCCAAAGTGCCTCATTTAGGGGGTGGGTGAGATCACAAGTGCTGCTGAGCAAGTGTGTCTACTTGGTTAATGTTAATTCCAATTAATGGAAAGGAATAAATGGTTTCTAATGGCTACATTCTCCTAGTCTGGTAGCCAACTGACATACATTGTGAAATATTTTCATGTCACATGTTTCTGTCACATGTTACCTTGTTAGCTTGTTTTTCAGTGGAACCGAATGATTAAACATGGGAAGCTGTCTATTTGCTTTCTCCACATCACAATGTCTCATTATGTCTGTCCTGACTCATCCTTTTTTGAAGCTATAAAGATCCAAATATTACACTTTTCCCATATGGATGCTGTTCTATAAATTTTTTCATGTCAAAATTACGAAAAACTAGTATGAGAGTGAGACAAGATTTCAGTCAGGAACAGGTATTCAGGACTACAGAATTACTGAATATGAGAAATCAGTCATACTCGTGAATCTCGATGCTCCCACTACCAAAATCCCATGCATCAGAGTCTCATCATGTTGACCATCTAAGTCACACATTTGGATGTGCCTCAACCATTTCCCAGTATTTTTAAAAATCACTATTGAGTACATGCACTAAAAGGATTTGCCTTTGTCTATTTCTCACCTGAGCATTCATATTTGCTCCATCTAAATAAACTTGGCCTCCATGTTTATGAATCAGATCACATACATCACTGATCTGCTCTTCAAAGACACCATTAGTGGATGGATATGTGATCATGATAGCTGCTAGGTTTTCTTTGTGCTTATCTACCTACAAGAAGAAAGGGGAAAAATGACAACAGCGTGAGATACCTGAGTGATAAAAACAAGATTCTTCCTTCTCCTCACATGGAGCATTACCAAATTTTAAGAAAAATAAAATCTGTCTCTATCAGTTTGGCATAAAAGGCATAAAGGGCCTATTGAGTCAGATTTGGTTTATTTCATTTGGCTTTAGCAACTTCATCAAGCTTCCAGCAAAGATTTCCTCCTTTTCCTTTAACTCAACATTTCTCAACCTTGGCTACTTTAAGATGAGCGAACTGGCTGGGGAATTCTGGCAGTTGAAGTCCATCCATCTTAAAGTTACCAAGGTTGGGGAAAAAAACCCCTCAGAAGATAATCAAACTTCTACCCACAGAGTAAGTACCTGAGTAAGTATCTGGTACCTGACATTTTTCATAACTATTTACTCTTTTATGCAAGAGCCATAAGTGGCACAGTGGTTAGAACACAGTACTGCAGACTACTTCTGCTGATCACCGGCTGCCAGCAATTGGGCAGTTCGAATCTCACCAAGCTCAAGGCTGACTCAGCCTTCCATCCTTCTGAGGTGGGTAAAATGAAGACCCAGATTGTTTGGAGCAATATGCTGACAATGTAAACCGCTTAGAGAGCTGTAAAGCACTATGAAGCAGTATATAAGTCTAAATGCTATTGCTATTTTCACTTATATTCAGTTTTGTGTTAATAAAAAGAGGGGAATAGTAAATAGGGACAAAACCAGACACATCCGCAGCATTGATTTGCAAACAAAAAATATTTCAAAAATAGTCAAAAAATTATGTGTCATAAAAACATTTTAAAAGACAAATTTTCTCTTTTGTTTTTTTCCAAACATTCATAATTTATAATAGAGGAATGTATTAGGATAAAGAACAACAAACTAACCATTGCTTTCAGGTGGCTCACATCAATGCTTCCATTTTTATCTACTTCTATTGGCTGGATCTTCATCCCTGCCATCTGAGCACTTGCTGGGTTGGTGCCATGAGCTGATTTAGGAATAAGGCAGACCTTTAGGAAGAAAAATATGTAAAATGAATAGATTGTCATGAACTGAATGCATGATAATTATAATTATAATTACAAGGTGTAAACTTGTTAAATCTTGAAGCTGTCTGATTAATTCCAGCTTGATTATATTATAGACTAAAGACATTGAAAATATTGATCTAAGCAGTAATATATTTCCCTTCGGGCCAAGTATGAATGAGAATATGGCCGCTGGGAGTGATAAATCATGCTTATAGCTTTACATTAATTGTCAACCAAATAACAAGACTAATGAAAGACAGACAAAAAAGGCTACAAACAATACTTATCTTATGACTAGTATTTCTTCACAAGGAAGTAATTTATATTAAACTCTCCAGCTTGGGAGCAAAGATATTATCAGATACAAAAACACATGATCCCCTCCTTCAGTGTTTAAAAACAATCACAACAGAAAACCCTTTAGATTGCCCTTCTGAGCATCAATGGCTTGACTTTGATTTTAAGCTACCTTTTGCTTTAATGTTGCTAATCAGCTAGTGAATATAGGACTGTGCACATGATACAAGAGGAAGTACCTCATTAAGAACATCTTTGTTAGCAGCAATGAGCCAGTTTGGTGCAGTGGTTAAAGCAGCAGGCTAGAAACCAGGGAAACAATAAGTTCTACTTCTGCCTTAAGGCACAAAGCCAGCTAGGTGACCTTGGGTCAATAAACCTTCTTTCAGCCCTAGGAAGGAGGAGGCAAGGGCAAACCACATAAAGTGTTCAGCATTTCCTATATTCATATAAACCCTTGCATGAGTGGAATACAAAATACTGTGTCTCCTGGTCCCCTCCTCCATTTGTTTCAGGAAGAAATGGAAAAGGTAATTGTGTTTGTTCAGTCTGACAAAAAACAAAACAAAAAAACCAGTGTACTTTCTGTGGAATTTTTGCATAACAACTAGGGTATTTAAAGGAGGAAAAGGCATTTAGAAGCCTACAGAAAATAGTGCAAGTGCATAAAGCCTAGCAAAAGGAAGCAGATTATCTCACCTAGCAACCAGCAAACTGCAAATGACAAACACCCCATAGAGCTTACATTGGACACAGCCAGGCTAATTAAGTCTGTTTCTACCGGAAAAACAAGCTGCCATTCCAAAAATAATTAGCTACATAGGGGACGAGAAATCAAAAGTTAGATAAAAGTCCACTTTTTACTTACACTTCGCTGCCATTCTCCTTTTGCATTTAAATAAGCCTTGATTGCAGCTAGCCCAGCATATTCACCTTGCGCTCCACTGCAAAGAAACAAAGCTTATTATAACACTTTTTAGAGTGGTGTCAATCAACATCCCAATTTAAAATTCTGTTTAATAATCTCCAAAATAGAAAATACTGGAATACATCATTCCATGCAGAGAAGGAAGATTAAATGATATCAAATACCAACACTTTTAAATTCACGTTGCAAACCAAGTTGCTAAAGCAGATTAACATTTCCCCCCCTAAATCTTTCGCCACTACTGAATTAAAAGTCTATCTGCCCAGCACAAATCAATAATGTGTGGTTCCCACTGGCGAGCCCAGCCTATCTCTATGGCATCTGTTCTGTGTCACTGCCAGATGGAGGTGTTCTGATTTGTGGATGTGTCATACATTTATAAACAAAGTGTCTGGAAGATGTGGGGTGATGACACACTGAAAGGGGACAGCAACATACCCAGAAAACTAATCCGGGCATGAACTTTGCCTTTGCTTTTTGACTAGTTTGCATGTCTTCCCTTCACAACCTCTTCTGGCTGGCTCCCAAGTTAAAATAATGTAAAATAAAGAAATATATACCAGGGCAGAAATAGCCCCAGAGAAGAAGAAGGCACTTCCTGCCATGATTATGAAATTAGCTAGCCCTTGGGCAGGTGGATGACACAAACTCAAAGCATCTACTGGATTGCCATATCTTCCTAGGAGTGGTAGGCAAGTGATTGGAACTGAGAAATATGAGAAAATGCTAAACAAGGCACAAAAGTCTGGTTGAGTACATCTTTGTATCTTGGATACTGCAATGAAGAAAAGCAGCTCAGACATTTTCTAAGCATATATCCATTCAGAAATCAGATTGTTGCTACTGAAGTCCTAACCGTTTAACATAAAATATGTTATTTCCATTTCCATTATCTAAACCCAAACTGTTGTGGTCCAGCTACTAGCAGAGCTGGCAGCAGAGTCAGACAGTGAGGAGGTTGGGGAGGAACATGGGCCAGTCCTGGAGTGTGGGAAAGGCTTTGACAAGGGCTCTGCATCGGAGGCAGGGAGGGAGCCAGGGCCATCTGGGAGTTATGTGCTGCCTCCGGAACCTCCAGAGTTGGACATCAGTGAGGCAGAGGAACAGGAGGAGCCTGTTCCCAGTGCGTGGGTGCGCAGAGCTGCCAGAAGGCAAGAACAGTTAAGACAAAAGGGATGACGCAGAAGTTGGTCTTGGAGATGATTGCCCCCTCCCACATAACATCAAGGAGGAGCAAAGGCATATGAGGCTTTTCAGGAAGCAACTTTGTCCGTGCTGGTCGGTTTAAATTCTGTAGCACTGTTTTGATGCTGTGCTCTGTGTGGCCTTGCAAAGCTAATTGTCAATTAGGTTTTTGGCAGCGTGTCAAGGGAGATAAAGGTGGGTGCTTATCAGCCTTATCCCGAAGGACTGTGGAGGACTTCTGTTGGACTCTTTACAAACTATTTGTGACTAATTATGGGCTGTGAATGAACAGAATTCACAGCCGTTGAAATAAAAATACATGAACAAACAAATTGAAGTTTTAAATCTGTACAAACTGCAGTGGGTCAAAGAAAATTGCTTCTACCTGTTAGGCTGGAATGAAATCTTGTCATAGCCTGTGATCTCACACAGATCCTTCTCAAGCTCCTTAAAAAGCTGCTGATATCCTTGAGTTTGATCCAGAGGAACAAAAGGATGGATATTGGCAAATTCCTTCCATGTAATAGGCTATAAAACAGACATGGATACCCAGATGGGCACAGAGAAAGAGAAGGAAAAAAAATCAATCATATCTGTGTTAAAATATGTGTAAATAAATTATAGGAAGCACATGAAATGCAACTCTAAGCTGACCATAAAGTGTGGCTATTCATTGGAAAATCTGATGTAACACACTTTTTGGATGTGATTGTCAACTGGAGTGGAGGAATTCTAGTACTTTGTTTCTTTATACAAGGAATGGACATATTTGCTATAGCTCAGAAAATGAAATCAGTATACATGTTCTAAAGTAACTAGAGGAATTATTTCTTCAGTCAATTATAAATTATTTTAGTTTAGACTGTGAAATATTTATCCTCCTCATCTGACCTGCAATAGCCAAAGTCATAGTGTGCATTCCTTGGTGATTGTAGAGAGCAAGGAAAATGACCTTGATGGAGATATACAAGCTCCATTACCATAGCAATGAGGGTTCAAACATGCCCTCAGTCCACAACAGACAGATATTATTTGGAAGAGGTTCAGGTAGATGCCTTCCTGATTCAGTGTAAGAAGAGGGAGATGGTATGGCATAATGAGACTTGCAAAATTTATGTCAACCCCACTACATAGACCAAACCAGGAAATCAACTCTGCTAAAGAAGATTAAAACTACTTTTATTGAGATTGGCTATAATAACAGAATTTTGCACATCTGATCATTCTGTACAACGATCCTATGAGCAAGCCAAATTCAACTATTAATATCCACCTAAAATAACTGAGAAGATCACCTCTACGTTGACTTCACCAAAATGTAATTCTATATTGTTCTTTTTTAGAGAAACAGATGGCAATCTACCCCAAAATCTTTTGAGTTTATTTAATGTTCACAAAAAATGACTGAGTTGTTACCTGAAATGTATTTCATAAAAATAATACATTAATGTAAACAGCTTACCATAAGTTCTGATGAGCTATTCAGCTTCATTGTACAGGATCCCTAAAGAAAGAAAACATACCATCAGGATTTTATTCACGAAAACTAACAGCTATATTTTCCCCCCTTTTCAATTTATACCTACCAAAGGAATCATGCTGTGAACAAGAGAAATATCTTTATTTTCTAATCTTTTCATATACCGGACAATATTTGTTTCAGAGTGATAGCTGCAGAGACAAAAAATTACATTAACAACCAAGGTAATAATAATAGCTGAACACTATTTATGCCCCCAAGTCATCTGTCAGATCAATAATAAATTCTTTCTCTTAGTAATGTTCATATTTGCTCATTTTCCAGGCTGACTATCAATGTATGTTGATCAGTGGTGGAATTCAGCCAGTTCTCTCCAGATTGCGCGAACCGGTAGCGGTGACTGCGGGACACTCCTCCCACCCGCCCGGATGTAATGCGCAACTACTGTGCATGCGCAGAAGGCCGTGCACATGCGCAGAGGTGGTGTGTGTGAGCGAAGTATGTGCGCATGCTCACATTTGCGAACCGGTAGGGAAGGTAAGTGAATCCCACCTCTGATGTTGATGAAACTTTTGTATTTAAATGGGCATACAAATAAAAGGCATACCATAGTACAGTCATAAGCATTTTGCTTTAGTTGTGTGTTGTTTGCTATTAATTGGTCAAATTACACAATTTCCCTTCAAAAACTGTAAACTTAGTGCAAACAAGATTCCTAAAATGCAAACTTAGTAGCTTAATATTTCCAGCATTGTTTTTCTGGAATATCATATGCCTCATTTTCATCTTTGTATTACTTTATCAACCAACATAAAAAAAAAAATCCAAAGGGTTTTACAAACCTGTTGAATACTTGGTGTGTTAGGAATGTTGATGTTCTCTTAAACTGAGTAGCAAAAATGCCTTTTGTTTCTTCATCCATAGTCTCTGCAACTAATTCCTTTCAGACATAAAAGAAGCAGTCAATCTCTTTTCTCCTCTCAGAATTAATTTGGATTTCATTCTTGGATAGTAACTATTTGGTGTGGGGGTGGGGGAGAGAAAGCTGTCCCTTCAGTGGTTTGGCTGGGATTGCATTTATCTTTGTATAATCCATTATGAAGTAAAATATGCTCAGTTCAGAAACAGGATTAGTTATTTTCAAAAGAAATCGAGTTTCAATCTGCAAGCATACCTTCTAAAATCGTTATCTAAATTTGGGAATGATACAAGTTGCTTTATTGAATTTCTCTTCACACTGCTGAAAGTTTAAAATATTTACCCAGTACTTTCTGTGATATTAGTGAATGGATGAGAATCCAGGCATTACTATGGACCTTATTGACTCAGTTATGCTCTATGTTGATCAATTAGTTATTTTGTTTTCTAATCAGTGATCTACTTACAGCTGAAGATTCACAGCCAAAAATCCATAGTAAGTCATCTAGGTCTTTTTCATTTACAGTTTCATCAAGAGAAACTCCAAGCTATTGACAGTTGAAAGAAAGAAAGGACACAACTTCTAAGTTCATCAATGCAATGCATGTTTCAATATGTGCTACCAATGAGCTACACTGAAACAATAGCAGAATATATAATCTGAATGATATTTATTGATACTCCCTAATGCATAGTGTTCTAATAATTACTATGAACATCAACAATTTAAAAATGTTGTTTCTGGATGTTCTTTCTTCTAACACACTTTCAGTGGCTGTTTACTCAGCTTCCCTTCTGCAACAATGACTGAGTTTCCTAGCGCACTGATGATGTTACCTAGTTTGGTAGTGAAATGTCTGCAAGAACACCACCATCCTCAGAGTTTCTTAGAAATTTTTATATTGGATATTCTTTATCTCTTTAAAGAGAAAATGATAACGAATAAAGGCATTAGAACCTGAGTATCCTTAAGCTGTCACTTACTGTGCCATCAGGGTAAATCCGAAAGTTTATCTGCCTCTGGGCTGCCCGTTGCAAGACTTCTTCGATGCCACACCCACACTGGATTTTCAAGGTATCAAAATATAGGTCATGTTGGAGTTGATGACCTGCTCTCTTCAGACCTAATATAAACAAACACAAACCCCCTCAGGTTTTATGCACAGTTGTCTTCAAAATGTCTTTTGTTTTTTATAATTTGAAGCTGAGTCCTAGTCCTGCCTTACGCATAAAAGCCAGCTGGGTGACGTTGGATCAGTCTCTCTCTCTCTTTCTCTATCAGCATAACTCACCTCACAGGGTTGTTGTTGTGTAGAAATTTAAGAGGAGGAAGGAATATTTGGCCTGTTCACTGCCTTGAGTTATTTATAAAAATAATAAAAGGTGGTATATAAACAAATAAATTTGGCTGCTATTGGCAACTATGTTGGGACCATTGGGGACTGATTCTTCATAGTACTAATCAAATTATTCTAAATTGTTTTACAAACCTATTTTAGGAATCATTACACTTTACAATGTCAACCAAAAAAAGCTTGTATCAAGAAAGGGAACTGTGGTGACACAGTGGTTAGATTGCAGTATTGCAGGCTATCCTGACCAGCTCAAGGTTGGCTCAGCCTTCCACCCTTCTGAGGTCGATGAAATGAGGACCCAGATTGTTGGGGACAATATGTTGACATTGTAAACCGCTCAGAGAGTGTTTTAAGTACCTCAGAGTGGTATATAAATCTAAGTGCTATTGGTATTGCTATTTACAGTGTAGTCTTCGGAGTTTATTCAAATTCTCCAACATTAAAGTTGCTCCTTTTGAACAGGGTATTCCTAAGTCTGAAGGTTCACTCACCTTCTGCTAAGATTAGAGTAGCATTGTGTACTCTCTTGGCAATGTGCTTTAATCCATTTGCACCATGATAAACTCCAAACATTGCAGCCATGTTAGCCAGAAGGGCCTAAGAAGCAGAAATTGGGATTAAGTAAATTTATGTGTATTAACAAGAGGCAACTCAGATACTACATCATGTAGACTTAGAATAACTTTACTGTCACTTTAAATGTACACTAATCGCCATACATTAAAATAAAATTTCATTGCATACAGTTCTCAAAGGATCTCCACCTCAAATATACACTACATAAACATGATAAAAATATAAATAAATAAATAAAAATTATGCATATACTTACATACCCATATATATTATATGATAGAGAGAAATAACACAGTCTAGTTCAGATATATAATCAATGATTGAAGAAAAACTCACCTGCGCTGTACAGATATTGCTAGTAGCTTTATCTCTCCTGATGTGCTGTTCTCTGGTTTGCAGCGCAAGTCGGTATACTTCTTTTCCATTAGCATCTCTTGAAACATAGGAAACAAAGGAAACACATATTACTTTCTTTGATTTAAATAAACAAAGGCTATTTGGTTTTGTTAACAAAAAAGTGATTAATAATATTTTTGGTAAAATAAAATGTATAGTAAAATGAATAATTTAGAATATAAAACTCTCTTTAAATTATTCCTGAATCAAGGCAGTTTCCTTTTGCTATCACCTGATGTAATACTACGGTTTGACAAATTGCATATTTATGAAACAAGGCATTGCAAAGAGGCTACTCAGCTATGCCATCATGGACAATGCAATCCTCAATTCAAACTAAGGATTCCTAACTTTTTTTAGTACAAGTACCAGATCTGGGAACATAGATTTGAATTGCCACTAGATGGCAGCGAAGAAATACAGAAACTCATGACTTGTTGCTGCCATCAAGTGGTGTTCAGAATTCCTGCATCCCAAATCTAGTGGCCCTTTTTCTTTTCTTTTTTATATTTTTGAGAACATGCCATGGGACAAACACCAGTTGCCAATCACAAAATATCACATATATCAAAAGGCTAAAGCAACATGGGGCTAGAGTCCATTGTATTAATCATTTTAGAATTTAGTTGGAGTCCAAAGGCATTGTTGGAAACCTGGATTATGTTCGAAGCTGGTGCGTTGCTTTCTATCAATTTAATACCTTGTTCAGGTTTTTGATTGAAGAGAGCTTAAGGAAAGTTTAAATTAGGGAAGTCAGAATGCATGGTGAATCAACGAACATGTCCACACACATACACACTGTTGCCCTGAGGCAACATGCTGGAGACAGAGAATCTACTATATAAGGTCCTTTAGGAAAGGACAATGAGCATTCTATCTGTAATAAATACATTCTGACCTTACTTAGAGTTCTGGAAACTTACAATACTATGGATATAGAGCTCCCATTAAGAACATAAGAGCCTTGCTGAAAACAGTGTTACACATTGGCTAACTGGACACACCTGGACTGGACAGTGATATCCTCTACAATTGTCCTTTTTCATCAACCCACAGGTTAAAAAGAAGGGAGCGATCAAGTGTGCGGGAAATGCAGAGAAACGAACACGGAACCTTTGAGAAGACACCAAAGCCTTTCTGTGTGCAAAGGAACCCTGAACTGGAAATTGCTGGGCTCCTGATCACTATTTTTTCCTCTGCAAGTGTTTTCCTATATCTGCCTTAATTATTGGGGGGGGGGGAACCACGATGTTTTTATTTTTAATCTCAAACCAAAGGGATTCCTGAGACTATTTTATTATAGGTCTTGGAATTGTTTGGGCTTGACATACAGCAACATTATTACTTTAATGGCACCTGTTCCATTTTTACTTCAGGAGAGATTCATTTTCCATTAGGGTATTGAATTTAGTAGCTTTAGGAACAGTGAAGAGTACAGTAGGCCAAAACAGACAGTTGGAGTTGATTAGTTAGAGAGTGCTGACTCATGCGTGAGGCAATCTACGCTATGATTGGTTGCCGTAAGTCTAAAGGGGGCGTTTCCCTTTTCCCCCCCTCCCTTTGTCTTGTATGTGTCCTGTATACTGTTTAATTTACCTCATGTTGTTCCTGCGTTCCTGACTATCTTGTGTTTTGTTTTCTTTCTGGATGATGACAAAGACTGATGTAAATCTGAATGTTAAATATATTTATATATATATAAGACTACAAGTTTGTGTTAGTGTCTCCGGCTTCATTTGGACAGCTGCTGCGCAATTCCCTGACATTTTCAGGATACAGGTAAGTATATATGCGTATAAATTTGTGTGAGGGGTGGGTATGGAAGTAAACTTGATATTAAGCATGTATTTCAGTAGCATGATTTAGTTTTAGAAGAGTAATTATAGAGGAATTAATCTTCTAGAACTAAAAGAAGTCCTCGACGTTCGACCACAATTGAGCTGTTGAGCACAATTCAGCTGCTCAAATTTCTGTTGCTAAGTGAGACAGTTGTTTAGTGAGACAGTTGTTTAGTGAGTTTGTCCTATTTTATGACCTTTCTTGTCATAGTTTTTAAGTGAATCACGGCAGTTATTAAGTTAGTAACATGGTCTTAATGACTTTGCTTCTCAGAAGGTCACAAAAGGTGATCACATGAGCCCAGAACAATGCAACCGTCATAAATATGGGTCAGTTGCCAAGCAGTTGAATTTAGATCACATGACCATGAGGATGCCGCAATGATCGTAAGCGTGAAAAATGGTCATAAATCACTATTTTTCAGTACTGTTTGAAGGGTCACTAAATGAATTATTGTAAATTGAGGACTACCTGTATGATCTAAAATCAGCTAAAGATATAAAGAAAAAAAGAACAACTCCATGCTCTCTGATAAGAGGAAAATACATAAGAAGATTAGAACTTTTCACAGTCCATGTATAATCCCTTCAGAATTTAGAAGAACATGGATTCAGATTTTCAACAGAAAAGAAACGTACCTTGTAACTCCCACCATCCTTCCAGGCATCATTCGTACCAGATTCTCTTTGACCGCAAAAAAGGCAGCATGTGGTCCTCCATACCCAAGAGGCACCCCAAACCTCTGGGAATTACCTAAAGCAACATCAACTCCAAACTCCCCTGGAGGCCGCAAAATGCAGAGGGCAAGGAGATCAGTGGCACAGCAGGCCAGGCTCTGATGCAAGAGAAGCCAATATGTTTGTTTGTTTATTACATTTTGTATGCCATCCATCTCTCTACCAAGTGACTTTAGGCAGCTTACAACATTTAAATAAGAATAAAACAATTACAGGATTAAAACATTAGACATTAAAAGCAAAAAATGTAAGGGTTCCAAGCTTCCCAAAAGGTAATGTAGATCAGGGGTCCTCAACCCCTGGGCCACGGCTCACTGGAACCGAGCCGCGGAAGTGGTGGATGAGCAGGCGCACTGCATGCAGCTCCCCCCCACACACACCGCCAGTCCGCAACACCAGAAAGGTTGGGGAACTGCTGATGTAGATAACCATGGGAGTTGTTCCCAGAACAATGAGTATGGATTGTAATGGTGATCACATGACTGCCATAAATGCATGTTATTTTTATTATTTTTTTTATTATTGTTATTTGCATTTATATCCCGCCCTTCTCCTAAGACTCAGGGCGGCTTACACTATGTTAGCACTATCATAACTTCAAATGATTCCTACACAAGGTAACTGTTAATTGAGGACTACCTTCACAGATAAGTTACCTCTATTGCAATCAAATGGAGATTGGGAGTTTTGTGGGGGTACAGAAATGCGATGAGTCCAATAACTTACTAGACTGGAAAAGCTGACATTGACCTAAGGTACATTTACACTGCCAGACATAAATATGGAGGTTGGAAATATTCTTATTGCTTCAATTACCCCGTTCTGATGGGCTTGATCAACCAAGCCTGTAAAGTCTTCTACCTTCCCCTCAGTGTCTGGATACTGGAACAAGACACCACTGACATCTTTACCGCTGAAATCCATCTCATGAGGTAGCTTCAACTCTACATTTATGCCAGTGTATCTGGAAAGCAATAATGACATACCAAGACAAAGTCATTTCCCAGGAGTGAATACGATTTAAAAAAGAAAAAGAAACTTAAGCAAGAATATTAAATACAGAGTTAAAGGTCAGCTTGATAGCCTTCAATTGAAATTGTTTTAAGTAAAACAATAGTCAATTTTATTAAGACAGACTACATTACAAAAGAATTTCAAGCAGATTGCTCTTTTAATTTTTTTTTAAAGGTCTAAATCTTTACTTTGCTCTGGTCTGCACCACAGCTATCGTCTGAGGATGGCATCTGATGTCGACATAAAACTTATTTCTCTTATTATGCCTGTTGGAAGGAGAAAACAATAAAATTACTTCAGAATGAGTCATAAAAAGTTCACTCTAAACTGGTAAGTTTCCACTGCTTGTTATTATGCAGACAAACATCTTGTTTTTAATTGGCTTTGACATCTCCTGATCTAAAATTCACATTTCTATTTCCAGGAACTTTGGAAAAGGAAACAAGCCCACAATCTACCAAAGTCCACAAAAGGGAAATAACTACGAAGTAAGTCATGATTTTAGTATGAATTCTGAGTGGATTACATAAATTGCTGCCTCTAATAGGGGTGATGAACTGTGTTTACCAAACAGCATATCCTGTTCCCATATCTCAGAACAATAGATGTTAGGAACGGAGGAAACCGAGGAAAAAATATTACTCATACATTATTTGCCAAGAAATATGGCTTCCCACAAATTATCAATGGCCACGCTGCAAATATTACATCTCCCTTTGGTGTTTCTCTCTCATGTTGTACCTTGATGAACGTATCTTTTCTTTTATGTACACTGAGAGCATATGCACCAAGACAAATTCCTTGTGTGTCCAATCACACTTGGCCAATAAAATTCTATTCTATTCTATTCTATTCTATGTTATCATTTAGATCAGGGGTACCCAAGCTTCTCACATTTAAGACTGTAGACTTCACTCCCAGAATTCCTTACGCAGCATGGAGTATTCATGGGAGTTGAAGTCCACAGGTCTTAAAGTTGACAAGGATGGACACACTTGATTTAGAATATAGGCCCAATGCTGTTTTCAGTCTCTTCCATACAACTACGTATTCGAGGGTGCTCCCAGGCTGTGAGGGAAAACTCAAGATGGCAGCCAGGATGCTGCGATCAAAACTTCACCTGTTTTTATGTGCATCTTGACTTTTGTTTTTTGACAATATTGTGCCTTGTGGACAGTCTTGCCCCCAACGCTAAAGTTCTGAGGAACTTTACATCCTCCAAAAGCAGTCTTATGATCTGAGGTTGTTACCTGTGACACAACTGCATGGCTTCTGCTGCTGCTGTTCCTTCATCCAGCAAAGAGGCATTAGCCACATCCATCCTGGTGAGATCACACACCATTGTCTGGTAATTCAACAAGCTCTCCAGCCTGCCCTGGGAGACTTCTGGCTGATAAGGGGTATACTGAGTCACCCTATTAAAAGCAACACATTTTCTCCATTAAGCTTTTCCCCACTCAAAGAATACTACAGAACCATACAGATAATCCTGTGAGAGAATTTTGCCCCATATCACAACCTTTCTTGCCACTGTTGTTAAGTGACAGACTGCAGTTGTCAAGTTAGTAACTTAGTTGTTAAATGAATCTGATTTTCCTGTTGACTTTGCTTGTCAGAAAGTTGCAAAGTGTGATCATATGATCCCAGAAAACTGTAACCATCATAAATACATGCCAGTTGCCAAGCATACAAATTTTGATCATGTGACCACAGGGATACTACAACAGTCCTAAGTGTGAAAAACGGTCATAAGTCACTTTTTTGAGTGGTGTTGTAACTTCAAACAGTCACTAAACAAATGACTGTAAGTCAAGGACTTCCTGTATTTCTAATATTACCTAGCAGTCACTCAAAGGGATGGAAAAATATTTAACATCATTTGACAAAAACGGTTGTTACAAATATGTCAAAGAAGTGCCAACGGAAGGTACACATAAAGCTTAATAATTCTAATAATTATGTTGCAAAAGACACCCTCTGAATTTAAGGGCCAAGTATTCTCTATTAGCCCAAGATCACAGGATTGTTACTGTGAGGATAAATTAAGGGTCTTGAGGAATAAAGATACATAAAATTAAAAATATTAATTTTGCATATAAAAAACCAATGTATTATAGCTTAAATTACTGTTGATTGATTTACTAGCCCTTACTACAATAGTAGAGTAATAAAAAATCCTGATTTATTTATTAAAACTTTTTTATTTTTTATTTCCCTTGAAAGCACATATACACACAAAACATAGATGGTATTGGTTATATTTGGGTACTATTGGAGT